>NC_134574.1:90296468-90606968 GCF_050947875.1 Dermacentor variabilis | reverse complement strand
CTCACGGTTTCGCAACTTTCATAATGACGTATTTATTACAACGGAACAAAGAATATCTAAGATTTTTGTGCTAGTACTCCAACGCGTACATATTTTTACTGAACAAGTCATTCATTGTGAAAAACGCCGGAAATAGAAAACGGATGGGCAGAACACACGAACAAGCGCAGACTCACAATGACGCTTTATTGATAATACACATACATACACTTTAAAAGAATACCGATGAAATTAGGTAATGAAACCAAACAGCACCCCTACGATGGACAACTATGCACCGTTTTACCGGCGAGGAGGAACGCATCCTCGAACTAGCGCGCCGCGCCGCTCTCCTCCTCGCATTGGTATGTGCGAATTCCGCTTTCTCCCCTGCGGCAGCTTAGAAAGGCAGCAGTTTAATGGCGAATTAGTACAATGCGAACGCGTTCTGTCTGAAATTTCTGCGATGTCAGATGGCTCGAGGTCGATGGGCCGCCACTATGCTCTATTTGACTGCGAAAATAACTTTACGAAACAAGCGTGAAGTGCATGACCAGCCGCGGCGGCTTTGTGGACAATGCCGCTGTGAAAAAACAGAAGCGTCCGTTGTGTGTTTCCAGCATAAACAGAAAGGACTTGATATCATCGCGTGTATGTTGGGAAGGTTTTGTTCCCAGAGATCGCATGGTGACGAACTGGGAACCCATGATCAAACTGGGATATGAAGGAAAGGCGCGTATTCGAGTCGGCCCACTACTGAGAATGAACGAACTATTTCTTCGTGCACGCACATTAAACTTGCTCTGTCCCAACGTGTTCAAAGATTATCATGCTTGGCAACCAACGTCCTGGCTGAAGTTGAGCGATAACGTATTATGAAAACAGTACGTGACTAAGAAAAGAAGGTGTTCCCTCCCATTCTGTAACCAAAGCCACGCCTACCGTGTGCCGGCCAGCCCTAGTTTACATGGGCTCTCCCGTGCTTCTGCACCTCCCCAGCAATCTGTCGACGCCGCTAATCGCGCGTGGCACTGCTACAGAAATATAAAATTGCTGTGGCAAAGAGTAGTTTTTCGTTTTTCAGCGCTCTGGAGTAGGCTAGGTGGCCTTGCACGCACAGTCATCCTTGGAGACCTAAGAGTGAGCATAATCTATCAACGCGTCGCGTTTGTCTGGTTGATCGTGGCATATTCGCTGCCACTGTCATCAGCTCATTTTGTTCAGGTTAACAGCCCTTTATGTGGAGTTATTTTACGGTTATTTATTTTGTAAAGCTTGATGCCCGGGTGCCAGATCAACTCACTGTTGATGCCAACACAACCATACCCCCTGAGCCGTCGATGGCTGTTGGCTTGTCGTCTAATGCCGCATCTGACGCCACTTCAAGTGTTCACGCCGTCCGATGTGTTTGCTCAACACAAGGGCATTGTTCTTCCGTTTGCCGTGCTTGCTGTAACATCTGGGTCAACTGTGATGCAGTTCAGCAACTACTACCAGTACCCCATCAGCCTACTGCGTGCAGAGACCGTAGGATACTTCCAGGCAGTCGACTACGTCGACGACCTCGATGTTCCTACCGACTCCCTCCATCACGTTGACGCCATCGCTTCAGTCTCCGGCTCATCACCTTCAGTGGGTTTTGACAACGCCATCAACCCTGCTCTTTCCCCACCTCATCGCCGCCAAGTTATCGCTCTCCTTCACAAGTTTGTCTCTTCTTTCGACTGCCATCAGACGCCACTGGGCCGTGCCACCGGTGTTTCTCACACCATCGACATCGGTTTCCGCTCCCCCTTGCGACAGCGCCCGTATAGTGTCTCCGCCGAAGAGCGCCGAATCATCACGGAGCAAGGGGACGACATGCTCAAACGCACAGTCATCCGTCCCTCTCAAAGTCTTTGGTCTTCACCTGTCGTATTGGTGAAAAAGAAAGTTGGCTCCATTCGCTTTTGTGTCGACTACAGACGCCTAAACAAGTTAACGAGAAAATACGCTTATCCACGGCCTCGAATCGATGACGCTCTCGACTGTTTACAAGGCGCAGAATACTTCATTCCCTTGAATCTGCGCTTCGGGTACTGGCAAGTTCCAATGGCCGAGCCTGCCCGTCCGAAAACCGCGTTAGTTACACCTTTGCGAGTTTAACGTCATGTCCTTCGGGTTGTGCAACGCGCCTGCTACTTTTGAGCGTATGATCGACACCATACTTCGCGGCCACAAATGGAAGACCTGTTTATGTTATCTAGACGACATCGTCGTCTTCTCAACCCATTTTCCGACACACTTCGCTCGCTTGCATGACATTCTGACCCGTCTCGCCTCTGCCGGCCTATAGCTTAACCTCAAGAAGTGCCATTTTTCTGCAAGAAAGCTAACCATATTGGGTGACGTTATCTCAAAAGATGGTGTCCTCCCGGACCCAGACAAGCTCCGCGCCGTTGCAGACTTCCCAATGCCCATGTCTATCAAAACCCTCAGAAGTTTTATTTACCCATGCTCTTATTTTCGTCGCTTCGTACGCAATTTCGCATCCATCGTGGCGCCTTTGACAAGTTTACTTTGCGCGAGTAACGGCATAGCAGCGTAGTCACCTGAATGTGATGCAGCGTTTCAGCAGTTGCGCCACTTGTTGACCTCACCACCAATTCTTCGCCACTACGACCCTGATGCTCCCACGGAAGTCCATACTGACACCAGCGGAGTTGGCCTTGGCGCCGTCTTAGCGCCATGGTAAGCTGGCTATCATGAATACGTCGTTGCTTATGCGAGCCGTACTCTAAAGAAAGCAGTATTAAATTACTCCGTCACAGAAAAGGAGTGCCTCGTGATCATCTGGGCACTAAGCAAGTTTCGCCCCTACCATTACGGCTGTTCTTTCGCCGTTGTTACTGACCACCATGCCCTTTGTTGGCTTTCTTCCTTGAAATACCTGTCCGGATGCTTGGAACGTTGGGCGCTTCGCTTGCAATAGTACGACATCCGGGTCATGTACCGCTCCGGTCGCAAGCACTGTGACGCTGACGCGCTGTCTGGCTCCCCACGGACGCCTGACTTGGCGTCTTTGGCAGCTTCCTCATCCACCCTGTCACCGTTCACCATCACAGACATGCTCACAGAGCAGTGCAAGGACCCAACCCTTGCAATGTTACTTGACTACCTTGCCGCTCCGTCTGATGTCCCTTCGACACGAGCACTGCGTCGCCAAGCAACCCACTTTTCCGTGCGGGACAGCATTCTATATTGCCGCAACTACATGCCCGACGGACGCAAATGGCTCCTCACTATACCTCGTCGTATGCGCTCTGACGTCTGTGCGTCTTTTCACGCTGATCCCCTAAGCGCTCATGCCGGCGTCCTCGAAACTTACACAAGGTTGCGTCAGCGCTATTATTGGAGAGTCATGAACAACTTTGTGCAAAAGTACATTCAGTCTTGCACTATATGCCAACAAGGCAAGACACCTACCCAGCGTTTCACAGGACCGTTGCAGCCGCTACCATGCCCGTCTCATCCGTTGGACAGCGTCGGCATCGACCTCTACGGCCCGTTTCCATGCAGCCGGCGTGGAAATCCGTGGATAATTGTCAACGTAGATCACCTTACTCGCTACGCTGAGACTGCAGTTCTGCCAGCAGCGACTGCCTGTGACGTTGGTGTTTTCATCCTTCGCAATTTTGTTCTTCCCCACGGTGCTCCCCGAGAGTTACTGAGTGATAGGAACCGTGTCTTCCTGTCGCCCTCCTCGCTGAGTGCAAAATAATTGATCGCAAATCGACCGCGTACCATCCCCAAACTAACGGTCTGACCAAGCGCTACAATCGCACACTTGACGACATGTTGCGGATGTATATTTCATCCCCTTTGTTACGTTCGCGTACAACACCGCGACGCAAGCGACCACCGGCTTTTCCCCCTTTTTGCTTGTGTATGGCCGTGAGCCTTCATGCCCTTTGGACACCCTGCTGCCGTACCAACCTGACGCTACAGAGTATACTCCGCTTTCCGAAGTCGCCAAATATGCTGAAGATTGCTGTCAGCTGGTACGTGCCCTGACTAGTCAGACTCAAGAACGTCAAAAGACAAGACATGACCGTGCTCATCAACCACCGCACAACTTTGCTCCTTGTTCGCTTGTGTGGCTTTGGATACCAGCCCTCATTCCTGGCCTTTCTTCCAAACTCGCTGGCCCGTTATCACGGTCCGTACCGTATCAACGAGGCCACTTCACCGGTCAACTACATCGTCGAGCAGCTCACCGTGTCACCAGACCTGCGTCGTTGTGGGCGAGAGACAGTACATGTTAACCGCCTAAAGCTGTATTACGACCCGCTCATCTTCTCCGCGTCCTGAGTCGCCAGGATGGCTACGCTTCGCTCCCGGGGCATTGTAATGAAGCAGACGCGCCTCTGTCTGTGTGCCGTCTGAAGAGGAAGACGAAGGACCGTGCCGTGATCGTGAGCGAGCCCCGTGCTACGGACAACCCCTGCAGTGCCTTGATTTACCTAGCGTTACACAACGTTGTGAACGACACTAAACCTCGTCGCAGTTAAAAAAATCCTAACTAGAAAATTTTAGGAGCACGGAAGGAAGCAAAACGCGTTTCCTCCGAGCTTCGCGGTTACCTGGAGTCGGATGTACGCTTGTGAAGCAGACCGCATGAAACATGGAGACACCGCTGATTGTGGTCACCGGAGCGATACCTTAATAGAGTTCAAGGCTACATAAGCATTAATAATAATAATTCTATTTCTTCTTCTAGTTCTATCGTCGGCAGAGCTGCGGCAGCGCTTCTAGTGCCGTCGCCCTTCGATATTGCGGCTATATCGAAGCTAAAAGCTTAGTAATGACACGCTAAGATGTTTCCCACTCCGAACAACGTGTTGCAAGCTCTCGAGAAATTTCGAAAACTTGCCACTCGTCAGCAGCACTTTTGCGGTTCAGCCTCCAGCGCGATCCCACATACCAGCATAGTGTCGGTCGATAGACGGCGCCGTGATCGTAAATGGCGGCGTCCTCAGTAAAACGGTCTATAAACGCAGTTGCTGTGCAAAGACTTTTCAGCGCCTCACATCTTGTTGCACCTTGTGATACATCCAGGCTCTGCACTTATGTTCGTGCGGTACATATATTCATTCCTTCATTCGTGCAGTTTATGTTCGGCAGAAACATTTTTCATTTTATTGCACGCATTTCAATTTTAATGTATTCGTCTTCCCTATCTAACCAATATCTTATTCCTTACAGACATTTAAAGAAGGAATAAGATATTGGTTAGATAGGGAAGACATATACTTTAAGATTGAATAAATGCGTGTAGTAAAATGAAAAATGTTTCTTCCATAAATTACATATTTTTCTTTTTAGGATTCACATATGATTTCATTTAATATCTATTGTTGGGTTTTGTATTAACACAAATATGTTTCCATCCACCTGCTGTTCCCATTGTTTTATTACTTTTGGCACACAATTAGGATGTTTTATTTTCTTTTAAACTTTTTTTTGCGCAGGTTGTTGCTCTATATTGCTCCATATATTCGCTGACGTTTATTTCGTGAATAATTGTACAATTTTAGCGCACCATTAGAATCTGAATATCTTGCTTGTACTTAGCCGTTGGTGCACATTGTACTATACATTTGAAAAATCGAATGACCATGGACATTGCTGCCATGAATTTTCACAGTAACCAACGCTGTTGTAACGCGCAAAATTGTGCATATATGTGTGATCTGCTGTCAAACCTGCCGTTCTTGGGGTTGAGATCTTTGTCAGGCTTTATGCCTTTAGTATCAGTCTACCTGCGCTTGAATGAACAAGAAATAAACTTCAGTTCAATTCAATGCAATTGCAGATGCGCAGTTTCCTTCCATTCCTTTTTATGGGCGGCATTCTTGATAACTTTGTGTATGTGCGATTACGTGATTTGTCTGGTGTTCAATAAGGGCAGTTTTTTACCTTGAATGAAAACGAACTTGCGCAACTTTTCAGTCCTGTTAATTTATCGCAGTCAAATATTTATGGCTGATATCACATCTACGCGCCCTTGCGCACCGCTTGAGACCAGTGGGGCCGGCTTCTCGTAGGCTGCTCAGAAGTAAACCGCCAGGTCTAAACTAATGTTATTATCAAGATCTTTATTGCTTATGTTCATTCCTTCGAGACACGTACGTATTCGATATGCCTTAAGTTCTGCACCACATTCTCGCCGAGACAGCAAGGGATGTAAAATCCTCGGTCTTCTAGTAATTTTTCTCGCAATTTTACTACGTGGAGAGGCAAATATTTTTGAATATAGCGACAACTGATCACAAAATAATGATCGTGAACATAGCCCTGAATCTAGAGATAGGAGTTGACTAAACAAAAGAAAATATTACAACTCATTTTAGCAGGAGAAGTAATGACAGACATTGTCATTTAAGGGTGCATTCATACTGGTTACACACAGAGGTCGCGCGACCAAGTTGGCGGCAAAGAGACGGGTCACAAATAGTCGCAAATGATCCCTTTGGTCGGAAAGCAACTGCTGCGATTGTTGGTAAACTTTTCAGTCGCGCGAGTGCACTGGAAAACGTGCCGAACGAATGAGGGGCACAGTAAACGGACGTTTTCATACGGGTGGTGTCTATTATACGGGGCACCCGCCCGGTTGCTCAGTGGCTATGGTGTTGGGCTGCTGAGCATGAGGTCGCGGGATCGAATCCCGGCCACGGCGGCCGCATTTCGATGGGGGCGAAATGCGAAAACACCCGTGTGCTTAGATTTAGGTGCACGTTAAAGAACCCCGGGTGGTCAAAACTTCCGATTCCTCCACTACGGCGTGCCTCATAATCAGAAAGTGGTTTTGGCACGTAAAACCCCAAATATTATTATTATTATTATTTTACGGGGCGACGGGAGTGCGAGCAGACTTGAACGGCGCGAATCGCGAGAAATCTTGGTTTTTCGATGGGCATGAAGCACTTCCCTGATGGGACACTAGTCGCCACGAGTGTCGCCGTGGTCGCCAGTCATCATCGGTTATGCGACCTCTTTCAAATGCAGCGTGAAACTACACTCAAAGACGCACACACCTGTTCAAGGAGAAGTACAGCGATTGGGACTGCATCGCTGCTCTAACTTACTATAGTTGCTTATACCATATATGACGCGCTCAACCTAATAACTTGCTCATCTACATGTTACAAATACTATAATTAGTTTCATAATTTATTGAATAACCACTAGGAGATCAGTATCTGTCATTAAAACTGTTGCACTTAGGATGTCTGGCCTGACGTGGCATAAATATTTATGCCGCCGGTGGAAGTTATTTTCAGGAAACGACCTTCGTTTTACCATATATACGAAATCTGGAGGCTGAAGGGCCTATTTTACGCTCGCTAATCCTAACAAAAATATTCGGACTCCCAAAGATTTCGCGAAAGCGCACCCTTTTATTTCTGACTTATGGGGAGATTAACGTAGCTCCGGCTGTTTGGTCGTTATCCTGTTATATGTTGAGCTAGAGGTCGAGGATCAGCATTGAGAGCGCTTTAGTAAAATAAATTGTAAAGAATTCGAACGTCACGCAGCTGGGCTCTTACGCAAACCATAGAAAGTACCTCTGATTACATGCCTTTTTTCTCTACCGAAAACTTGCCATTCCGATAGCGCTATTTTTCTTTCAGAATCTTCGCCGTCAAAACGGGCAGAAAAATAAATAAGTTTTACCTTGATTGCTTTTGGCGAAGGTGGAAGCTAAGTTCGCCAGTACTACAACCGAGGATGAATGCGCATATATCATTATATATAAACTTGTAAACTTTGATCACCAATCGTTTGGTGGTGCACATCATTGTAATTAAATATTTACTCTGTTCTCCTTGTAACGTCGCTGAAAATTTTCTACGCTTAAAGCGTAGCCGGAAGAAAGTCTCTGCCTCTATGTATATGCATGAATAGAGATAAGGAGATAAACAGTAGAGAGAGAGAGAGAGAGAGAGACAGAGAGAGAGAGAAAGTATGGGACGTGGCAGGCACAGGCATAGTTGGCGGTAATTGCTCGCAATCCAATAATGCTTCCTTGTCGGTCGGCCCTAGTTTGACGCATTCTGATGTCTTCTTTCGGCAGCTTGAAGCAGAGCCTGAGCAACGTGCTTGCAAAGTTACCAGACCTCGATGGAGATGCACCCGACAAAGTAAGAGACCGGCATTATATAGTCTAAGCTTGTAGAGAAGGACATAATTAGGAATCCCTCTACAGATTGACTTTTTAAGGTTTTCACCGCCTCCCATTTTTATAGAACATCAACGTATGAAAACTGAGTAAAAAGATCGGACGAATCTATCTAGCGATGAATGTCGACGTAAATGCGATTCACATTCAAGCAACATAGTGACATGTACTTCCAAGGCTTGAACGTGCATGCAGCTTGGCTCCTCTCACCCGCTTGATGATGATGATGATTTATTGGTATCCTCTTTGAAACGGGGCGGGAACAAATCGTCATCTATCCTGCTTGAGTATACTGAGGTATGCTATGAATGCTTTTCCTGCTAGCATTCTTGTATACATCTTTTCAAACTTCTCTATCTGCCTCGTACAGCTGCCTATGGCTGAAATGGATTAGGTCGTATCAGTCTCTTTCCTCCGTGCTTTTTTCCACCAATACTCAAAACATTTCTTGCTTATATCGTCTGATGACCGGTTGGTACTTCCGTCTACATTAAATCTAAGCCCTTCTGGAAGTTGTATGCTACGTACTGGTCTAGCAGGGTGAATCCCCTGCATTCCATTAGAATATGCTGAGTGGTATGCAGATTTCGGTTGCAGCAGGCACATGCGTCATCTAATTTTTAATATTTGCTGCGGTGCGTTTTTGTCCTTGGACAATCAGCGCGAGCCTCAATTAGCGAGGCAGTCTTTTTCGTTTAATCGTACATATTTTTCCTCCTAATTTATTTCTTTTCGTTCTTGTATATCTTCATGGCTTTTTCGTTTCCATTTTTGCATCGAATTTGCCGCCTCTGTTTCTAGCACTTTCTTTTCGATAACTCCTGGTTGTATTGCTTTCCTTCCAGTGGCCCTGTACTTGGTTACCAACTTTCTTGCCTGCTTTATTGAAGTGTACATACACTTGTTATCTATATCATACACTTGTTATCTATGGAGGCTTTAGACAGCCAAGTGCACGTAGTTTTAATGAAAAGACCCATGACAAGTCTGGAAAAAAAAAGAATGAAAGGGCTGCATGAAAAATGCACGTACTTGAATTACAAGCCCTTCGTAGAGACAAATCATAAGAAGCCAACAAACGCTGACACGAAGGACAACATAGGGGAAATTCGTGATATTCGAAGCTTGTGGGTTCGGTTCCCACGTGCGGCAAGTTGTTTTTTCATGCACTTTAATTTCCATTAATTTAACGTTTCTTTATTTCATTTATTAAGCACAAGTAATTTCCCCTATGTTGTCCTTCGTGTCAGTCTTTGTCGGCTTCTTATGATATGACTAATAAAAATCTGGCCCCTTGGTTAACCCCCCTTTCTTCTCGCTTTTTAGAGACAAGTAACATAAAAAACTATTGTCCTGTGGAGCTCATATTGTTTAGATGTCGCAGTCTTTGCATAGCGGTGGAGAACTCTAAGTGAGGCTCATATGTGTGCAATGCTAATAGGGAAAGAAGCCTTCCCAAATATGCATATTATTTGGCATAATTGCGTCTTCACCACTAACACATCCGATAGCATTTGTAGATGTCAAAGCTTCCATGTCCTGATGACCCCTGGAACTCTATGCGATAGTCGTACCTGGAAGGAATAAGAAATTCCACTTGGTGTTAGAAAATGCCAGACACGGTGGCACCCAGACCCTGGGCTATGTATTGTTGAACAGTTTTTGAAAGCCGATACAAAAATGATATTGCTCGAAACCTGTCTCAATGTTTACCATAAAGTTCTGTGGCAGCAAGAAGAGGATCCGAGACCTTTTATGGGAATGCCCTCATTGCGGTTGTATTTGCAGCATGTTGGAGAAGAGAACCCTTGTCCAGACTGTGCGCAAGCTGCCTTGCATTGCTCGGCCCTTTGACATGAACGATGTTGCTGTAAAACACTGCATCTTGTTGCTTAGCGCACCTTTCTTTCCTTTTGTTATAACTCGGCTCAACTACTCAAAGACATGTGATTGTGTCCGACCTTTCAAGTTACAGCGTTGTATTTGAATTTTCACTAGATTATTACCAGCCAAGTGTATCTCTACTTGACCTGAATGAAATGACTCCTTACCTACTGTAAACAAAGTAATAAGTGATACCAATAAGGACGAATATACCTAGTGCGGCGAGCAAGTTACAAAAGTAAGGAAAATACGTTCAATTGTGTTTTATACAGTATGCACAAGACGTTTCCCATAAAACTGGTCCCTTGAAAATCCAAGCCCTGCACATGGACTTATGTTTTTTTTTTGTCAGGCATATTTTTCCACACTTGCAGGTAATGTCTAATCGGGTCACCGTGTCAGCTGTCACTCGTGCGCACTAATTTCTTCCCCTTACGGGAACAGGCATTCAACTCCACTTTCGTCCATTCACACTCACCTAAACTAACTCAATGACTGTGAACTCTTGAGAAATGAACCCAAGTCAGTGACATGGCTCTCAGATGTTTCTGTACCTGTGGTGACGTTACGGCGCATCTACGTGCTTAATTGTTATCAGCATGCTATCAGTAAACACGTTGTTTGCTCAGCCCCCAGCCCACTCATGTACTTCAAACTATTAGCTTTTTCTTCTTGTGGTTCATCATACGCATACGATCTTTGCTCCCTGTAACGAACCTCAATTCCTGGCTTGATCTTTGCTTAACAATGCTCTGGGCCCCTCTGAACTTTCACTGGAGGGGTAGGCATTCTGCTTTCACTGGGGGAGTTGTTACAACTGTGGCACATTATTACTGTATAGAAAAAAATATTTCGATGAGAATGTCAAAAAATGTGAAATTTGACACGTTCAGAAACCGAGGCTCTCAAGTAGTCTTTTTAATGAATAGGGTGGGACTACTTGACATCCCTTAGATAAAAATCAACACTATGTAGTTTCACAATATGCAAAATTTTTGCCTTATTGATGTTTTGCTTTCGTTTAAAATAGTTTTTGACATGCAGCGCTGCTTTTCGCGAAGATTACGAGACAACACAGGTATGAGAAACATAACTGTTTCAGGCTGCCAGGAAACTGGAAACCACTACACTGTACGTCACGCATTACGCTTTCGGAATTTTGCCAGTGGCATAAAACTTCGCCTCCTTTCCGAGTAACGAGTGTACAGCTCACCTCGAGGACATGCGTGGGTGATTCTGCTGCTAGAGCAAACCAGCACTTCGGAGCTGCTGTTTTGCCGGCGATGAATAATTATTTGCGCGTGATGCATGCACGGAGTCAAATTACACTTTGAATTTTAGTCGACCTGATGCGTTGTACAGGAAAGGAAGAAATCGTCGCAAATCTACACACTACACAACAGAAAGTACGTAACACACCAAAAAAGTTTCAAAACATTACCGTCCTTCGACAAATTTCAAGTAAAAAATGCAATGAATTCCTTCTAGGTGCGCAAAGCGGTGATAAAAACGGAATAAGTCATGATTACAACGCTTCATGGGCTTATTAGCACCGCTTTAAGTGCAGGTGCAAACAAACATTCGTGCATGATATTTCGACGATTAGGTCATCAGGCTGCGCAAGAAAAAAAAGAAGAGCTGACATAATGCATTTGTAGGTAACAGAACGGAACTGAGGCTGCAGTTATAGGAAGTTCGTACAACCAAGCTTTGATGGGCGTGTCCGTAGTACGCGTAAAGACGTATGAATTGTCGAGATTAGTTATCTGCTGGCTTGAGAGAATGCGACGCCAGAAATGAAACATTTAGCAACCACAGAGTATTGTAAGCGATAATTAACCTACGGAATCGACGCTGCTTCACTGCTGTACATCGCGCACACCTTCGCACCCGCCTGATCCAGTGCACATGGCTACCCGCCGCCGCTGGTCGCCCCTGCGTGGTCGGAACACTTACACAAGTTGTAGTGGTTGCACTGGCTTCTTGCAATTTCCTGTAACCTCGGTGGAATTGAACACCACGGAGATCCCTGAGGGCATTTATCGTCGCGGCCAGATGAATTCTCAACACGAACACTTAGCTCGCTGGTACAAAGAAATGACAAGAATTGCCAGCGGCAGCAAGGGACGCTTCCAGCTAGCTTCCGCCATGTTTTTAATCCTTCCCAGCCGGCGCAGCCTTTTCTTCTTTCTGCCAATCGAATACTCTAAGGAGCGCACAAAGACCGCTACTTCTTTCTCAGTGCATCCGTTCCCTAGTTCCACCTTTTGCTTTTCTTGCTCTCTTGAGACCGCAGTAGTCAAAGCAGGTGTCTCGCTCTCCGCTCCTTACAGCTTTTCGTTTTTAACATTCTCTCGGCGCATCAGCGCGCGTTTTCTGGCGCCAATTTGGCAGGGCCGATTAAAGGTGCTGCGCTCCCTAATCGGCCGCATACAGCCATGACCAGAAAGTAGGTCACCCGTGTTTTGTCTTGTATAGTAGGGGTTGAAAGTACAGGTATATGCGGTGTCAGCAGAACTTAGAAAATACTGCTTTTACGGAGGCTTTTACGGAGGCAAGACTTGACTAAGAGTGCAAAAGTCATACTCCGCAATTACTGGAGTATTGTAGCTTTGTATATTCCATAAATGTTTCAAGCTTCTGACGCAATGTTACGTACACAATAGAAATTGTGACATTATTTTAAATTGTTGAGTGATCTTAAGCTTCATGGGTTCTTGAAAACTTTGCACCTCTCTAGAATTTTTCTTAAGGAATGTATATCTTAAAGAATGCACTCACAGCCACTAAATCTGGACGTTTGCTTTTTGGTTCAACAAAGGGAACCAAAATCTCTCATATGGTTGGTTATCCCCCCCTCCACAAAAAGAAAACAGAGATGATCCATTCTCATGTGCTTTATATCAACTTTAGAGCAAAATATTTCTCCCATGTGCAAATCAGTTCACTTCCTCCTATATGGTGCGTACTTATTTTCAATAAATTCGGCCTCATTGTTTTATTGGTAACTGATACAGTAAGATGTTTCATCAATCAGTATGAAAGAGACAGCCAATATACTCCTGATATTATAATATAATATATATTGGCGAAGTCATAGGTAGAAGTTGAACGCGGAACAATAAATTCTTAAAATCCGCAAATTGCGCAGTGATGCATAGTGTAGCTAATACTATGGTGTTGATTTGCTCTGCGATTTACAGAATTGAAGTTCTAAATGTCTACGAATGGGCGTCCTATATTGACAGCCATTTTGACCAGATTCATTAAAAAAAAGCACTGAGTGCCTTCCCACTCTGAGAAGAAGGTAGATCAGCGAAGTTTTGCATGCGGGCCCCTTAACGGCGCGCTGCTCCTCCGCCGCGGGTTGGCCCGGCATTGCACTGTCTTCGGGATCGGCCCACAAATTAGGAGTTTTGTTTCCATGCACGGACACGATCCTGTGCGAACTAGCCCTTGACAACATGTCCGTAAAATTGATTACGTCTTCGTGTTTCTTATTTATGAATGCCCTAGTGCAAATCACAGTGCCCAGTGCCATGCCGGATTATGGGCCCAGTGTTGCGCTCTAGATGCTGGGGCGCTGGGTACTGTAGTGCGTGAAATAGGCAGTGCTTGGGCGTAGTATAGATTTTTTGAATGCAGAAAGCAACAGAGAGCGTTTTATTGCAATGAAAAAAAAGTAAAAATAAAAACGTCGCCGCCAGGATTCGACGTTATGACTGCGGTAAGCCATGAACTTGTGAAGTAAGCTATTTCCTTTAGTGCGGCACTCTTTCTATCACACCTTCCCTCTCCCCTGACCTTTTCTTTATATTTCCGAGCGTGAATAAACCCGGCGTTCTTCGGCTGATACGACCGTGTCGTTCACTACGGGAGGGGCGTTGCCTCCGCTCGTCAACCATCATAACAGTGATCTACTGATCCCAAACCTCGGTACTTTAACACTAAACAACGCCAGCAAACGGCATGGTGTCCATAATTTGCCATATCAACACTCTGGCACACTTTTAGTTTCGCAGACGCGTTTCGCGCAGACATTCCAGATGCGCAATAACCCCGCAACTAAAGCGTACGACTGTATCAGACAGAAAACGTTGTTGTCTATATTCAATAGTATGCTTGGAAGTGCCAGAACACCGGTTTCCTTTAGCGATTGCTATTTGAACTTCGAAGAAGTCGTCAATGAACCGCCACACAGGGTCGCTGTATGGACTGTTGCTGCCGATTTTGGTAGCCATTTCTTGTTCTTCGGGCAAGGGACATGCAACATTTTCGGCGTTCAACGATCTGTTTCAATGGACGCGTCTGTCTAGTCGTACATCTTCGTCAGAGGAGTGTAAGCTAGTGCTGGCCGACTTTGGGGACAGTGCATGCACGTATGTTTATATAGCGTCACATCGGCGCTGATCGCTTGTTGTGGTAACACTCTAGACACGAAAAAAAATGTTTATTTAAGAACACCGATGCCGCTGTTGGAACATATATATTTCACCATGTCAGACTTGTGAGTCCTGAGCCCAGACGGGCGGGTAGCGTGTAGACGGACTGGGCGGGTACGCTAGGCCTAAGCTTCGGTGGAAGAGAACGATATTGGCGCGGGCACCGGGCGATTGCTGAAATGTATTTGAGCCTTAGAGCCTTTTATCTATTATCGTTCAGTACACTAGGGAAAGTGGAAGCACTCGAATTGCCTCAGCTTCGGGATTGGTGCCGTAATATCAATCAGCCGCAGGCTCCCTGGGAGTCCGTTCGAGCGCGCCTGAACGACTTTTGCGTTTCGTGTCGACTCCACAACATTGCTAACACAGTGACAACTCACAGTCATCGGTTGCGTACAAACTACCAAAGAACGAGGCGTCATATGCGTTTGCGTGTGATTTTGTCAAGAATATTGCTACCCACCCAGTCAAAAGGGAAATGCAAAAATCGAAAGCGATTTTCAATGTCAAATAAACGTATGCATAAAGAGGGCATGAACCAGGCTGCGACACGAAGTATACGTTTATGACCCGAAGATACAGCCTTATTTAGGACAAGATATTAGTATCTAGCGTTGAATATTCGTACCTTCCATAGAAACGCAACCAACGCAGTTTCCAGTGCGAGCCAGCGAACTGCGGTGAGAACCAGTGCGTGTGCAGCACAAACCAATGCGCCCCAGCGTCATAGCACTGAAACCAGCTTCTCGTCCAGTGTGACCTAGCTCTGATCCAGTGTTCTCACTGGTGCTGGTTGCACACCGGAGGGCACTTGAAAATGCTGGTTTTTGCAATAGGGTATATAATTGACCATTAATAAACGGAATAACTAATTATTGTACGAATAAAAGATAATTACCTAATAGTTATACGTTATTACTTAATTGAATGATTGCTCCATTAATTAATGCAGTGTCATTATTGTCACCTAGCAGTCTAAATAATTTATGGTGACGATGAACGCGGGACCAGTGGCACGAGCGCGTTCGTGCGGTAGCCAATCCCGAGGATCATAGCTTTGTGTCTACACATGGACAGAGTCTTGGTGAAACTAGGACTTACCAGCTTCGCTGTAAAACTGGCTAGTAGCGCAGTGAGAAGATCCCTCTCTTTAGGTTGATTACTTGCGCTATTGCAGGACACTAGCCTTTCTTTAGGTTTACATCAAGAGGTGTAATCGCGTCACTTGACTCAATCAATTTTCGTAATATGTGACTTCCAAAGAATACAAGAATAAACGCAAGTGGGCTCCTTCAGTAAATGGTAGACCCCGACAAAAACAGGTCTGCGTATTCAGCCTATGTGAACACTCAATTACAGCGCGTGTTTTCCTTGTCTAACAAACTTCAACAAACGCACCTTTACAGGGCTTTCCAGAACTTGTGAAAGAAATACAGGACAGCATTACTCGTAGCCAACCAGTCAGCAACTCACAGCACAAGATCGTTCCAGACTACGGTGGTGTCCACTTATCTATAATCAAGGGTTACGAAGCCGTGACTATCATCTCCGGCATCAACGAACCGTAAGTTCGCATAAAATTACTGTACTGTCCTACACAGATAAGCTCCAGAAAACAACCTGAAGGTGTCAAAAAAACATGTCTAGTCAGGAAATGGACGCTGACTAGGCTCGAAATCTCGGTGCTTGTTTTTCGCTGATTCATTCCTTACAAGAACTCTTAGAAATGCCGTTGTACCTATTACTTATAACACACTATTTACTAGCGTAGTACCGCTGCAGTAGGTAAGAGTAGAGACAGTAACCTTGCTGACTAAGCAAGATACTAACTGTTATTAGCAGGTTCAGCTAGCAATTTCAAATGCAGTTTTCGCGTGGGATAAAAAAAAAATTACCCATAACGTGTACGGATTGCTTATTTTTAACTTCTACAAAATCTAAAAAAGTTACCTGCTGCAGATAGCGAAATTCTTGATCTTGAGCTGGATTATTCGAAGAGTGGTCAATACTAGAAGGAGAAATTTAAACATATAATGAACTTAATAATGCCTTTCCGTGGAATGATACTTGAGGATAAAGTTCTGAGATATTTCCGAAAGTCAGGAACGAAATACAAGGGTGTCCCAGATACTTTTGTGCTTCACTGCATGAAAACGCGTTTCCCTAAAAATACTAATTGTAACAACAATGTATCTTTATAGCGAGTTTGATGGCACAGAACTCCGAAGGGGTGTCGTTAGGTAAATTGATTCCAAGTATCTAAACCTCGCAAGCTCACCGGTTACAATGAAGAAACTTCAAGATTTGCTGTAGAGTAGATATTTAAGAATGTACTAAGTGAATTATTTTGTTAACTTTTTTAATGTGTGAGAGTTACTTCAAGGTATATGAACTGGGAATTATATACAAGTAGTAACTAGCGTAACAACAAAGAAGTTACGATGACGACCTTTCTTTTAAATTCAATACCGGAAAGAATGACTGAAGGAATAAGAACAATGTTCTTTTACACATGGAGATGTTTCTTTTTTTGGACCGAAGGCTCCTCTCTTTCGTTTTGTTTATTTGCCTAAATAACCACAACTTTTGAAAAATAAAGGTCTCAATATAGAAACCTGTTCTCATTATGTCTTTACTATACAGATGTCTTGGCCCAGCGAATACTAAGCAAAAGAACATCTCCATTTTAATGTACATTACATCACGAACGACAAGATGCCGAGAATAAAATGTAGTTGAAGTATTTTAATATATTATAGCAGAAAATTTGTGATCTATGTGCGAGTTCACGCAAAATAGTTGCAGCTAACGGACATCTTGTTACATACACGCACACCCGTGAGCAAAAGTATACAAAGCGCGGATTGCGCGATGAAGCCAATTTTCCACTCTGCGCATGAATGAAACTTGAATTTAAGGACTACAGTCCAATCTTGCCATTGCAAACTTCCCAGTGCAACCGCCAATTTTATCTTTTCCATGTCGATTACGAAGGAATTCAGTCTTTCTGGCGACCTTGTGGTCCGTATACTTTTGCTCAAGGGTGTACCTGTGGTGATAGAAAACGGTATGCGCATTGTGCATCCTTGCGCAATGAGTAAGTCAAATCATTTACATCTGGCACATTGTCCCATATACAGGGTGTTTCAGCGAACGCTTTAAATAATCTTTGAAAGTTGCCTGTGGCTGATTTCATAATTCTAGTTCATGAGCTGGTCTATTCGAAGGGGTGTACAATACTTGCACAAGAAATTGAGATGTAAAATTGACTTTCAGCGAACACTTTTGAAAGTGTTCGCTGAAACACTCTGTATATCAGCAAAGTTTACATACCATCCTTAGATGTGCATCTCACGTACTCGAACGTGGGCTAAGGCCCAAACAATGAAACGTTCCTTTCTTTCGAGCGCCTCCTAACCTTACACAATGCCTCCTGAGAGCGGAGGACCGATGGAGGAAGCAAGCGTACTCTGAAGGCTCCCTTCGCCAGTCCTCCCGTAAGGAGCGGTTGCCGCATGCCTGGGTTCGAGATGATTTCTTAAAAGCTTCACGCGAACACCGATATTGAATAAAGTAATGTTGCATCGTCGCACAAGTTTTAAATTGGGGAACTAATATGGAGATACGTGGACGCTTTCTTCTAGTTTTGTTCACTAAACATTAAAATGTACCACATTACAGTGCAAAACTTGATGGGCTCCAGTAACGCTGGCACGCCGGCGTCGTGCAACGCCTAGCAACACTTTCATGCCGCACGCGTGACTGAACCGAAGATGCTTGGCAAGACGTACCATGCGCGCCCTTCTCCGCAAGTAGGCGACAGCGCGCATGCGCAAGGAAACGTCACGTGGCTAAGCAGTGAGGTGGAGCGCTCGTTCAGGGCCAGGAACGGCGTAAGGACGCATAAGGCAACCTCGGAGCTACCTTACACTGAGCAAGCACTGCGGAATCCTTAACCGAGGGACTCTTAGTAAGGAAGCTTTCAGAGTGACATAAAGAGGCCTCACCGCAATGAAGGCTTCCTTACTGAGGTAAGGAACATTTCATTGTTTGGTCCTAAGTTACAGGTGTCTGGGAGATAATTCTAAACAGGTGCAGATCATGAAAGTTGTCTCGCACGCGTGGACCTGATGTGTCCTAACATATGCTCGCTTTCATGTTACGAAATATTGCCACGTGTACTTGTATATCTATATCGGGCGACCACGTTTCACCGCTTAACAAATTTTATCGTACAGCGAAGGACGCTCCCGCATGTATAGGAAGTTTCTCGAAAGGTATCGATGGCTCTATCCGCTCTCTGTTTTTACCGAGCCTTGTGTTATTTGGTTTCATCGCGTGACGCGAAACGTGTAGAACTTTTTGGAAGGCATGCGGGTCTAAGCAATTAGTCTGGAACATTCGACAAGTGATGTATAAAAGCCCACGCGCTTGACGCATTGATCAGATTTTCGATGATCGCCGATTATGTTCGCCGCTATCGTTCTTTTTTCAGTGTATCCTGCTTTTGAGGGCCAAAAGTTCGCCTAATAAAACGCTAGTTTCGATAATCACAATTTGCTGCCTTCTTCACTGTCACTATTACGTGACGTCTTGTGGAGGTGCTTTACGTTCACTTACCGGATGCCCCCGACAAGCCGCAAAGACAACACCAAGGTCGTCCCGGAACATCGAGCAAGCCGCCGGCTTCAGTAGCTACCTCCGGAACACTGACTTCTACCAGAGGCGACAAAGAAGATCATGGCCTAGACCGCCCCAATGGCAGCCGCAGCGTCCCCAATAGTTCTGCAACAGCCCATGAGACACCGACGCTCCGCAGTTCCACACTCGAGGACTCGAAAAGCTGGCTGGAGGCGTATGAAAGAGTCGCTACGTTTAACAGCTGGAACAGCGACGACGAGCTGCGGCACGTCCATTTCGCGTTCAAAGACGCCGCGAGGACGTGGTTTAAGCCACTTTAATGATGTGGGACTTGTTCCGCAGCGGCTTCCTGCAAACATTCACAACCGTCGTGGGTAAATAGCGCGTCCAAGCGCTACTAGAAGCCCGAGTACAGCTCCTCAATGAGAGCATATCGATATTCACGGAGGAGACGGCCCGTCTTTTTGGGCACGCCGAACTAGAAATGTCGGATGAGAAAAAAGTCTGCTTCCTGATGCGGGGCGTCAATCAAGAACTTTTCGCTGGACTGATTCGCAACCTGCCCAAGACCATAGCTGAGTTTTGTACAGAGGCATCGACAATCGAGAAAACTCTGGAAATGCGCACTCGGCAGTATAACTGACAAGCGCTAACGCCGCGGTGTGCCATCCAACGACTGGGTTCTGACGACCTTCAAGAGACGATCAGGGCCATTGTGCGCGAATTACTTTGCAAGGTCTTGCCTTCGTCACAACCTGATGTGGCCTCGATCGCCGACATCATAAAAGAAGAGGGTCAGTGATCGCTTGGAGTTTCTGAGGTGCAACCACAATTACTCTAGCCGCCGCCAGAAGCGATGACCTACGCCGCCGTCGCACGCCCTCAAGGCCCCCCTCCGCGTCTGCGCCAAGGCCCTGTAACGCCCAATTCCGTCGTCCACCGCCGCCGCCGCCAGTACGTCCACCCGTCACCCAGCGCTGCTACCCGAGGAAAACAGACGACTGGCGCGCTCCTGACCACCGCCCGCTCTGCTACCATTGCGGAGAAGTGGGTCACGTCTACCGGCGATGCCCATGCCGGCAGATGGGACTGCGAGGGTTCACCTTTAACGCGCCGCGACCACAGCTTGGCGAACAACCTTGCGATATCACCGACTACCTTGCCGCTACTCAGTGGAGCTCTCCACGATAGTCCCGTTCACTGTCACCAGGCCGCTATCTGTCGGTGCAGCGTCGTCCATACACTGGCCCAGCCTGAGGCCGCTCTACGAGCCCATATCCGTAAACCGATGGAGCAACCGTTGGAGGTGCGACTGCTGTTCGTCAAACTGACGAAGGTCCTCGGCCGCCGACGAAGACGCCGAAGAGACTATATCGACGACATAACAATGACATAACAACAACACGCCGCCGTCCCTACGAAGTCTGGAAGCAAAGAATACGCCGATGAAAGACGACCTGACGACGCCACGTACAAGCCACAGCTCAACGCGACGCAGCCGTGATCCGACACCAAGACCTAATAGTAACGTAAGACGAAGCACCACCGACCTCGACCTGCATCTCGACGGGAACGCAGTCAAAGCCTTATTGGACACAGGGGCCGATTACTCCGTCATGACTAGACACATCGAATGCCCAGTTGAAGAAAGTTGAGTCTACACGAGAATGCCCTAAAATTCGGACCGGAGGGCACCTCATTCCACCGACTGGAATCTGCACGGCAAGAATTACCATTCATGACCGGACTTACCCCGCCACTTTCGTTATCCTCCAACTGCGTTGACGAGACAACATTCTCGACATGGACTTCCTGAACCAACACGGCGTAATCATCGATCTTAAGGCGAAATCGATAACGCTGTCGGAAAATCAAGCAATACCACCGGAGAACTCTCGCAGTCACCACGCCTGGAGTGTGCTCGAAGATGAAGTGAGCGTCCCGTCGCGTTCCAGCATTATTATTTCCGTCAGCACCGAAACACCCGCTGACGTAGAAGACGTCATCGGGGGTAACCAACGTCTACTACTCGACCGTAAAATTTGTGCCGAAAGAGGGATCGGTCATCTGCATGGAGGAAAAATGAAAGTGTTGCTGACAAACTTCAGCCAGGAGTTCAAGCACATCAACAAGGACACAGTGATCGCATACATCGAGGAAATTGTGGAAACCAACAATGCGTTCGACCTATCGGATTCTTCAGAAGAACTTCACTTTGGCCTAGTTGGAATTTACTGCATATCATATTGACCGCAAATAAAGGCGGGGACAGAGCGAGAGAACACATAAACAGCACGGGCGGAAACTTACCACAGTTCCCGAACCATACTTCGACAAAAATCCAAGTCTCCCCATCATCAAGCAGCAGCAGCCCATAAGTACGCCTCACGATAGAAAGACTGCTTTTCGACGTCATCGAGGATTCGACAAACATCACTCGCAAGGCATCGCATAATGACCAAAAAGTACGCTCGACCACTCCATCAGAGCCTTTACGAGCTTAGACGCGAGAACGTGAAGCTGTTAGGCAAAAAGTCGACGAAATGCTGCGTGACGACATCATCCAGCCGTCGAAAAGCCCGTGGGCATCTCATGTAGTTTTGGTGAAGAAAAAGGATGGAACCCTATGTTTCTGTGTCGATTACTGTCGACTTAACAAGATCACGAAGGAGGACGTATACCCCCTCCCACGGATAGACGATGCATTGCATCGGCTTTGCAACGCTAAATATTTCTCGTCGATGGATCTGAAGTGTGGCTACTGGCAAATGGAAGTGGACGAGAGATCGCTAAAAGACTGCCTTCATCACGCCCCACTGCATCTACGAGTTCAAGGTCATGCCATTCGGACTGCTCGGCGCCTGCAACGTAACAGCACGTCGTGGACACGGTGTCGGCAAGATCGAAATGGCAGACCTGTCTTGTTTATTTGGATGTCCTCCTCTTCGCCGAAAATTTCCACGATCACCTTAGGCGGCTTGCGACAGTACTAAAGGCCATCAAGTCATCAGGGTGCACTCTGAAGCTGGAAAAGTGCCGCTTCGCCTACGATGAGCTTCTGTTCCTGGGACACGTCATAAGCAAATTTGGGGTCCGCCCGACCAGCAGAAGACAGCTGCCATCGCAAGGTTTCCGCAGCCCATCGGCAAGAAGACAGTGCGTAGATTTCTTGGCATGTGCGCGTACTACAGGCAGTTTGTCAATGACTTTTCACGCATCGCTGAGCCGCTGACTCATCTGAGAAAATGTGACGTCGAGTTCAAATGGGATACTACGCAGGCCAACGCATTTCAAGAACTCAAACAACGCATGCAGTCGCTGCCGGTCCTAGCGCACTCGACGAGGACGCCGATACCGAAATCCACACTGACGCGAGCAGCCTAGGCCTCGGTGCCGTCCTAGTCCAGAGGAAAGGCGGACTTGAACGGCTGATAGCATACACTAACCGGTCGCAGTCAAAAGCGGAATGCAATTATTCTACGAACGAAAAAGAATGCCTCTCCATCGTTTGGGCTACAGCATAATTTCGCCGTTGTCTATATGGCAGGCTGTTAAAAGTCGTCAGGGAGCATTACGTGTTGTGTTGGGTAGCCAATTTAAAGGAACCTTCAGGATGGCTGGCGCGGTGGTGCCTCAGACTACAACAGTACGACATCACGGTAACCTACAAGTCTGGACGAAAACACTCTGATGCCCATTGCCTCTCACGTGCCCCCATTGACCCGCTGCCACAAGATGACGAGGATGACGACGCCTTCCTTGGAATAGTATATGCGGAAGACTTCGCTGAACAGAAACGAGCAGGCCTGGAGCTCAAAAGCCTCATCGAGTATTTCGAGGGGTACACCGACGTTGTCCCAAGGGCATTTGAGCAAGGATTGTCTTTGTTCTCGCTTCAAAACAACCCACTAGTACAGAAGAATTTCTCACCAGTCCGCGCCAAAAATCTTCTTGCTGTTCCCTCAGCGCTGCGTCCAGAAGTACTGCACGTCCTGCATTACGATCTGATCGTTAGGCACCTCGGATTCTTCCAGACGCTATCGAGGATACAGGAAAGGAATTAGTGGACACACCTGATCGCCAACATTGCCTGTTACGTCAAGACATGCAAACACTGTCTGTGACGCAAGGCACGATAGACAAGGCTTGTGGGATTTAACTACAGCCGATCGATCCTCCTGCGCCGACCATTTCAGCAGATAGAGATGGACTTGTTGGGACCCTTTCCGACGTCAACAACCGGAAATAAGTGGATCGTCGTGGCGACGCACTACCTCAGCCGCTTCGCTGAAACGAAAGCTCTGCGGAAAGGTAGCGCAGCCGAAGTTGCAAAATTCTTCGTCGAGAACATCCGCCTGCGATATGGCGCCCCAGATGTCCTCATCACCGGCAGAGGAACGGCGTTTACAGCGGAACTCACCCAAGCCATTCTTCAGTGCACTGAGACAAGGTACAGGAGGACAACTGCCTACCACCCACAGACGAATTGCCTTACGGAGCGCCTGAATAAGACCGTCGCCGACATTCTACCCGACGACGACTCTCGACGCCATGCTGCCCCACGTCACCGACGAAGAAAATCTTGTGTCGCTACCTATCTCCAGTGCGCCGAAGAAGCCCTACAGTTGCCTGCCGACGGATAAAGTACCAGTTGGATGCCAAGAGGCAACACTACAATCTCTGAGGGCGCTACGACGAGTACCATCCCGGTGAACCTGTTTGGGTTTGGACTCTGATACGCCGACGAGGACTCAGTGAGAAACTATTGCGGCGCTATTGCGGCGCTAAGGTCATCCGACGTATTGTCGCAGTGGACTATGAGGTCGTACCGGACGGTTTTCGCATTCACAGCGGCGTCGCGTACCACCTGAAGTGGTCTACGTGGTCCATCTTAAGCCCTTTTACGCACGCTGACAAACATCCTTATTTTGTTGTTTCTCTGCTAGGGATGTTTTGTTTATTTCCTTTGTTTGCGGCTTTGGGTTGATGCTTTTAAGAGGGGGGTATTGACACGTGTGCTTGTATATCTTTATCGGGCGACCACGTTTCACCACCTGTCAAATGTTATTGCACAGCGGAGGACGCACCTGCATGTATCGGAAGTTTCTCGAAAGTCATCTATGGTTCTATGAGGGGCGCGATCGGAGATCATTGTGCGATACGCATTCTGTTCGGTCGGTGCAACGTCACAAAGTGGTAGTATGGAAAATTTCTGTGAACTGGGTGGTGAGAGCAGCCAATCAGCAAGCGGTAAACTCCCCCGAAGTTTACTGCCCTTGTTTGTCCTCTGCTTGCAGACAGTATACTACAAAACGGAATGTTTCTGGTTTTCGAAGCAATGAAATCTTTATATAAAAATGTACTTTTTTCTTCTCAAGCCTAACTAGGTACTTAAATATTAGTACGTGTGGCTACTACAATTTATAACTATGAGTTTCTCTGCGGTGTCGCGCACAACGATAAGAAAAAAGAGAAAAGAAACGACGGGAACAGTGGCGCACTTTTCAAGAGCCAGCAACAACATTCCCGTGGCTCACTGGCACCGATGATGGGGTCCAGTTCGTTGTACAACCAACACACTATTTGTTTCGAGAAACGAAAGCGACACCGCAATTCGCTTTCTGCCGTTTCTTCAAACGCGCTTCGCACCGCCTACTCGCTCTCCTTCCTCCTCGAGCGACGCCAGCGCAACTACCGAAGTTCCCAACGCAAGCGCCATTTTTCTCGAATTAAACTATGAATCGGATCCGAACGTACAATTCATCTGTCGAAGCCGCCGTTTGTATCCAATGCGATACACTAGACGCGCCATGCGAATGCGGTCTCGTAACGAGCGATGATCGCTAACGACTTCCCAACTCCCGTCGGGTTCGGCGCCTAGCAGACGACGCGCTCGGTGGCAAGATGATTGACAGGAGGTTGTCGTCATTTTGACGTCACCAAAAACGTGGCCGCGCCCTGCGGCTGGCGACGTCGGCGCGGAGTGGGCCAATCGCGCGCGCCGGTAACCGAACGAACGCGCCGAACAACGATCTCCGATCGCACTCTAGCTGTATGTTTTTACCGAACCTTGTGTTATGTAGTTCCATCGCATGACGCGAATGGTGTAGAACTTAGTGGAAGACACGCGGGTCCCTGCGATTAGTCTGGAACATTGGGCGACTGATGTATAAAAGCCGACGTGCTTGACCCACTGATCAGATTTTTGACGATGGCCGAGTGTGTTCGCCGCTATCGTTGTTATTTTGAGTGTAGCCTGCTTTTGATGGCACAAGTTCGGCCAATAAAACGCTAGTTTTGTTAATCACAGTTTTGCTGCCTTCTTCACCATCATTATTACTTGACAATACAGTACGAAGTTTGCGCCCATCCTGCTTGGCTTCGTCCATGTTTCTTCGTGATGCCCTGTTAGGTGTTCAAATACAGGTACAGATATATGTAAAACGGTCTCCGAAAAGAATTAAGGGGACTATAATTCCACATTTTTATTGTTAGTGAACTATAAAAGCAATTAATTCCAACACGTGGGGACCGCAGTGGCTTATATTGTGTGATTTCATCGGAAGCGCCTTTTGAGAAGTAAGCGGAAACAGTTTGCTGATCTTTTCGCTTTGCGATGAAAGATAAGCTGAACGAGAGTAAGGATGATTGTCCTTCCACTCAAAGTGCGCATCGAAGCACGAAGTAAGACGGTAAAACGCACGCATTGATTCGCATGCAGGTTTGGAAGCAAGAAGGCTTCAGTACCAGGCCTCATCATGAACAACTACATGAGCGCATTCGCAGCGACACCCGATGTGCCAAATGGTCTTAAAGGCGGCAAGCAGCCCAGGACATCCATGGTCGCCGTGTTCGCAAAATACTTTGGACAGCGAGTCCTCCGCTTGCAGGCGGGGGCCGGAGGAGGACTTCCTGGAATGTGGGCTTTGGTTGAGGTAACCTGCGCGCACCAAGATAAGGATGCGCAGACGTGGCAAACGCGGTCGTGAGCACACATTTTCATATCGTTTACTTGAGGTCAAATACGTAAGTGACAAAAATTCGTCAGTTTTCCACTTAAGCCGGAACAACTTATGTACATAAAATTAATGAAATATGTGCATGACCGAATAATTTATTTCAACTGATGAGATACGATATACGTAGCTTAGGGTGTTTTTATCAATGTATTTTTGGTTTCAGATACGCCAATACATAATTAATGAAATATGAAAGCCCTCCTCCGCAAGCTGAGATGCAGTATGTCAAAAAGATTTTTGAGCGGCCAATAAGTCAGGAGTTGTGTTTGGTACTACATTATGGAACCTAGCAGCACACTGCTAATGATAGTAATGATAGTGATACTAATGAAGGGAACAAACAAAAAATTTTTCCTCTTCAGACGCAGTGTAAGATCGCATTGTGAATATTTCTATCCATAAGCAACTGAGTCAGAAAAGCGAGAGTGGCCCTTCTAGTAAATACCAGTTCCAGAGCAGCTGAGCGGTGGATTTCCTACCGCAGCTAGGGAAATTGCTACAAAAGTTTATAAGAACATTTCATTTGGACACATTTAGGCACTTTGGTTTAGAAATTAGGTTTTATTCATGTTTTGGATCTTGTAATATAGAGAAGATTTCTCGTTTTGTCGCACTCGGTGCGCTATCGTCAGTAACGAGACTCCGAATACGAAACTTCAGCTTTTCAGTGTCGTCGAAGAAGTGAGTGATTGCTTAGTTTATTGTAGCATTTATTATGCGATGGAGTTGATCCGCGAACAAAATCAGCAAAAGAACATGTTTGCTACCGTCTCCCGAAATGATTTGACGTTTTAGTTCATGCACTTTGATAGCTACATTATTCCGACTTCAGCGAAAATTTACGTGGCCTGAATAGAATGGACCTTTTGTCCTTTGCCTAGCTACCTTTTCCATTTGCCGAAGAATATAATGTTGTTCGCGGCTGTGTTGGGCTAACGTTAATGTCAGAAGCTCATCAAGAATTAGGGCTATGAGGTCCCGAACTGATGTTATACCGGTAGTGTGTGTCGGCTGCTGAATAAATTCTTTTTTTCGCAAGAAACGTTGTTTAGAATGTGCAATTGAGACTTGCTATATATTTCATGTATATACAATCTCCACTGAATAATTTTACCAGGAAAATCACCGAGGTCGCGAACTCAGTACGTCTTTTGCACAGGACGGGAAGCGTGCCGTAGCCCTTAACTGCCAGTTTAACAATTTCTTTGGTGTCATCGTGCATTGCCTACAAGATATCTTGAAGCGAATTCACTTTCAGGTGCATTTCTATATAGATAAAAAATAGGTGCTTACCTAAAGAGACGAAACAACTTTTACAATGGCGAGAATATGACTACCAGGTGTGCTAAGTAGAGAACCACGAAGCTTTGAGGTATTGTAACTATAAAATTTTCTCACGCTGAGGGCCGGTATTTTAGCCAAGGTCAGTGTTTAGGATGTAACTAAAGAAGGTACATTCAAAGGCACGAACTAATATTTTGATTTTTTTGGACTTGGAGATGTTTTTGTGTGATCAGCCATATAGTTGGGCTAGCGGAGACAGGGTTACACAAAGTTACAGTTGCAGGTGTGTGGAAGGATGTTATGTATATTAGGTAAAATATCTTGAACACTGTAGCGAATAACAGTTACTATTTCACTTAAACGCAGTTTCGCTTATTTCTTGCTTTGCTAAAAGAAATGTAAAATATTCTAAACCTGTGAAACACCATTTTCTCTATTTCCTTTCTTATGCGGAATGTTGCTACGGATAAAAATACTTGGGGAACTTTTTCAGGTATAGCAGGAAATTTAGTTAAACAAGAATAACGGTGCATGTACTGGTTTATTGATAGTTTTGATGGCGCAGTGGATTGCGAAACAAGATTATTTAAGAATGTGAGACAGGGAAGAGCGTCACTTGTTACAAAGTGCATTTGGAGCCGACATTCACTTCTTATAAAGGGAGGGTGCCATCTTATGCAAACATATTTTTTCTCGCCGATACCAGACCTTGGAAATGAGATTCCGAATATTCTTGCATACACAATCTAATAATAAAGAATTGATGCTCAGGGCTGCGCAGACCCACCGAACTAATTTCGGCAACTGTTCTCTATCGCCGCATTGCCATGCGCAAATGTGTTTGTGCAGACTGTCACCTTGCTAGTAAAAATTGAGCCTGTCTCCACCCTGTAAGCTGAGTTCCTAGTTAAGCTCTTTGCTGAATAGCCATATCTCTCTTTGCTACGCGTCCTGGTACACCATGAAGAAGCACTGCTTAACTGATTCTTGAATGTCTGCAAAAGCCCTTGTCATTGCTTGGTGCCAATTACACGCGGGTTTTTTAAAAGGTAACAATAAGGCTACAATCACTTTTCGCAGATTGACACGTTGCCGTGACGACGTAGACTAACGCACTATCAAAAGTATGACTTTTGAATATTTAGCGTACTTTTAACACGTAATCTGGCCAACTCGTGCCCAGCAAAAAGAAAAGTGTCCCCTCAAGTTCAGCGATAGTGGCGAGCACAGTCGCAGAACGTCGAAATCGGATCTGTGGGCCGAGTGTGTAGACTTGTATACTTGATTCGTCGACGGTTCCATTCTAATCTATGGCGCCCGCGTGCTTACCAGAAAGTACTAAATGATTTGGTCGCGTATACAATGTAATTACTCAAAGTCCAGCGAGAACATACACAACAGGTAAAATCAACGATAACATTCAAGCAAGTTGCAAATCGTGCAGGTGCCGCTTGTGCTTAACGACAACATAGCGGGCGAAATGCAGTCCCTGGAAAACGGATAAATTGGTACACGTATCTATGCGCACCTCATAAAAAGAATAGTGCAGTTGCCAAAAACACGAGAGCGAAAACTAAAGCACACGTAGTAAAGAAAACTAACAAACAAACAAAGAACAAGTCCCCTATTTCGTTATCGATGGTGCAAAGGCTTAATGTGCATAACATGGACTACTTAATATCGCGACAGACACAGCCTTCAAGCAAGTTACAAATCATGCAGGTGCCGCCTGTGCTTAGCGGTAACTTAGCGGGCGAAATTCAGTCCCTGGAAAACGGATAAATTAGTACACGTGTCTATGCGCACCTTCTAAGAAGCATAGTGCCGGTGCCAAAAACACGAGAGCAAACACTAAAGCACACGTAGTAAAGAAAACTAACAAACAAACAAAGAACAAAGTCCACTATTTCGTTATCGATGGTGCAAAGGCTTAATGTGCGCAACATGGACTACTTCATATCGCGACAGATACCGCGTTGTCTGGGTAATGTGGTCCAGCCGGAACTCATAGTCCATGGCGCCAATACGCCGGAAGATCTTGTAGCGTCCCCATTATAGCGTTTTCACTCAGTTCTTTCAGCGAATCGGGGTCCAAACCCAAACACTGCCACCGAATTCGTATTCCATGTAGCGTCATAGAATATTTTGGTGTAAGCTGTTAATCCTTTGCTGGTTCTTCATGCGGAGGCAGGTGAGTCGTCACGTTTCTCGTGCGCGTGACAGATACACGACGTCGTTGAGATTCTCTTCATCGGTGACGTGCGGCAGCATGGTGTCTAGAATCATCGTCGGCTTCCTTCCGTAAACTAACTCGAACGGCGTCACCTGCGTTGTTTCATGCAGTGCCGTCTTGTAGGCGAAGGATACCCACGGGAGGCCGGCTCCCACATGTTGTTTTCGGCGTCGACGTGCATTGTCAATATGTCGGCGAGGTCTTGTTTAGCCTCTCCGAAAGTTCTTTGGTCCGCTGGTGGGAAGCAGTTGTCGCGCGGTGACTTGCGTGTCGTTACTGGAGGATAGCTTGAGTAAGCTCCGCTGTAAAACCCGTTCCGTGGTTGTAATGGGGACTTCTGGCGCACCATGTCGCAGCGAATTGTTCTCGACTACGAGTCTGCAGCCACTTACACTTCGCTACCTGTGGGCGGGGCTTTCGTTTCCACACAGCGCGTAAGGCGGCTGGTGGCCACGCCGGTCCACTTGTTTCCAGGTGAGTGATAACGTGGGAAAAGGTCCGAGGAAGTTTGTTCCAATCTGCGCAAATAGTCGCGAAAGAGGCTGTATCAGCCGTGGGAATTCCGCTGGCCTTGTCGGTAGTGTCATGCATCTTGGAAAGCTGCAGTACATCTTGACGTAATGAGTGAGGTCGGCGTTGAGGCGTGGCCGGTAATAATTACGCTGGAACCTCCTCAGTGTACGGGAGAAACCCAGATGCCATGTCCTTTCGTCATCATGAAGGGCATGAGGAACTTCTGGCAGCCGTTTCGACAGCACAACCAAAAGGTATTTGGTGCGTAGTGGCGAAGAATATTTCGCTTTTCTTCAACGAAAACGACAAGAATCGGTGCCTAAATACCCTTAGGAGAAAGTCGATCTTCTCTTCCAAGAAGTCAACAAGGATTCTTCTTAGCTCCATCTCTGCTCGCTGCTGTTCGGCAGTCGTCGGCTCGTATTGTCCCTGGGAAAGTGTCGTTGTCCTGGTGGTCTTGCGGGGTAGGGACCAAAAGAGCGCGAGTGGTGGGGGGGGGGGGGGTGTGGTCGGCGTCAGAGTATTTTCGTCCCGACTTGCATATCACGGTGATGTCGAATTCACTATTCAAAAGACTAGCGCAAAATAGCAGGGACAAAGACAGAGAAGACGACAGGACGAGCGCTAAACATCAGCTGGTTTTTACTGCGATCGAAGGTACATATATACATTTCGCTGGTGCATGCGCACACAGGGTTAAAACAGTACAAGCACATTCTAATCAAAATGTGGCAGACTGTTCTGTAAGTACAGTTTTTCTTTTTTGGACAAGGTAAGTGAAGCCGTGCTGACACAGTTATCACCTTCCCTGTCAATGTGATATGCATCACACATCTCCCGCCCCCACCTTGTGCCTCCCCTACCAAGCACACACGTGGTGTCAAACGCAGGCACGCATCCGCATCGCTTACAGTGACAGGTCAAATGGCCGCCCTCCGCTAATGAATCTAGCAGCGTCCATTCGGCAAAGGGGCGGCCAATTGGCTATGCGCTGTAAGCGATGCGGGTGCATCTTAGTTGGAGATAGACGGAGCACCATGTTCATCGGGGAGTGGTGAGCGCGAAAGAGCGTCGGCATCCGAATGCTTACTGCCTGATCGGTAGAGAACACGCATTTCATAGTCTTGTAGACGTAGTACCCAAGGACCAAGGTGGCAAGATGGGCCTTTTAATGACGACAACCAGCACATTGCGTGGTGATCCGTCACGACGTCAAATGGATGGCCATATACGTAAAGTCGAAATTTGGTGATTGTCCAAACGATTGCAAGACATTCTTTTTCGGTGACCAAATAGTTCGTCTCCGCTTTGGTGAGAGTGCGGCTGGTGTAACAGACGACGTACTCGTCGAAGCCAGACGTACGCTGGGCAAGAGTAGCGCCGAGGCCCACTCCACTTCCGTCCATGTCGATTTCGGCAGGAGCGTCCGGGTCAGAGTGGTGTAGAATAGGTGGGCATATCAAAAGATGGCGTAGTGTGGCGAGCGCGCCATCCTAAGCGGTAGACCATGCCGAGATGCCTTGGCTGTTGGCAAGCAGCTGCGTCAAGGGGCCGATTCGGGACGCGAAATTAGGCACGAATTGGCGAAAGTGGAAATACAGGCCTCTAAAGCTACGGAGTTTTTTCAGCGTAGATGGCCTCGGGAACTCGACGATGGCACGAAGCTTTGCAGGGTCAGGAAGGACATCGTCCTTGCCGACAACATTACCCAAGATGCTAAGCCAGCAGGCGGCAAAGTGGCACTTCTTCAAATAAAACTGCAGTCCAGCATCTGACAGGCAAGTGAGGACGTTTAGCCTCTCATACGAAGTGAACCAGTCTTCGACGTCGTGCTCGTCGGTGCCATTGAAATTGACAGGGCCTCACTGTCTTTGTATTCGGGAGCAGGCGGCCACCGGTGCTGCGGTAGCACTTTGCACGTCGGCAGGCATTGCCAAGGCTGGCGGTAGAGTCCGTGTAGGGAGCTCCAGGATGAAAAGTGGAACCAGCGTGCTCCACTAACTCATAGTACGCGTTTAAGGTTAAGTGCGCTCGCCGTTTTATATGAATGCACAGTGAGAGGCAACGGCAGAGCGGGGCGATCGCGAACACCAACCCAAGGTCACATTCTTTGGGGGTGCGAGGGCTTACCCCCTCCCAGATGGCTCCTGCCAGCTCCCTCACAACATACTTTGGAGCAGCTGCTCAGAATGCTGGATGAAAAACTACAAAAAGCCCTCGTTGCCTGGGCCGAAAGGGTCGCTGCTCGTGAGGGGCCATCCTAGGACTCGGGCCTGCCAGATCATAACTGAGCAGAATCTCAATAAAGTTGTTACCACCACCAAGAACCGTCTTCTTCTTCGTCTTGTGCTGCCGCCCGTTTTTGTCATTACATGCCGAACAAAAGGGAATTTTTCTTCTCAATAGCCGGAGACTGCCGTGTTCCGAACGCAATAGATGATGGCTGACCGCCGATTGCTCTGGCGCTTCCTGCTCTAAGCTGCCAGAGAGAATGGATTTACTTGCGTATAATAGAAACTTTTCTATAGCAGTACAACCTTATTGAGTCCTTTTTGCAGGTAAACAACCTATCTCTGCCACCTCTTCTTAGCTGAGGATTCGTTCTGGCGCCGTTTTTAACCTTCATTAGACGACGTCGCAATTTTCATCCAGCCACCGCAAGCTAAAAAAGGAAATGGACCAAACGCCAGATGCCGGCACCACCGTCTTTATCTTGTTATCTTCTTTCACGGTGCTGGTTCGGCCTCAGCGAAACTCCCTTCACTTGAGTGTGCGCCTGGCCTTGTCAGCCAATTCTATCAGGAAATCTGCTTAATGTAGGCAATGCTATTCACTTTGAAAGCAAGAAGAAACGACCTACTATAAACGAGTAGTGTGTTTGATTGGGGTTTTCCAACACCGCTGCGGGTTACCGTCGAGTGCTTGCGTAGGTGGTTACGTAAATTTCACGTCAGAAGATGGGAATAAAACAGATTGGAATAGTTCTACGTTATATCGCTCAAGGATCTGATAAACACAAGTTGCTAAGGATCGCATAATAACCAATGATGACGAGAAGCAGCTCTTGTATTGCTTGATGAGATCTTTGAGTTATGCTTGCTTCTACCTTGGAAAACATCGACTAATATTGAACCTTCGTTAGGTAACACCAGCCATCGTTGCAGGTTCGACTGAATCTGAGAGGACCAGCGAATCGCGGACTGCTGTAACTTTTTCCACGCAGGCAATCATCATGTCGCTGTTCACGGGCATTTAACGTAAAGCTATTATGAACTTTTCTATTTTAATTCTGCAATCAGCCCTCCACAAAATCTTCGAGCCACCACCCACCACGCCTGTCTGCCACGCGACGTCAATAAAAGAGCGAAAGCGCCCTATCTAATATGATATGTGCGCACTCATTATGCATGATTAGACTGAACAAAAGAAAAATACTTTTTCATTCGATGCCTTTTTTGCCATTAGGGAAAAAGGACTTGTCAAACTATTTCGGAATGCACAAAGCTTGCCTGTTTGTCACGCGTCGTCACGAAACCGCGAAATCTCATCACTTCAAAGTGACGTGAGTAGGTTAAAAGCGCCTTAATATGTCGAACAAAATCGAAAAATGTTCTGAATACACCAAGACTGCTCCGTTCAGAAAGGGACAGGAGTTGGCTGCCCTCCGATCCCTGTGGCACTAGCCAGTGGCGTAGCCAGAAATTTCGTTTGGGCGGGGGGGAGGCGGCTCACGTTGGAGCTTGGCCACCTCACAGAATTCGTCGAGGGATCATGTAGATGAATAATATCTGCATCGCAATTGCCAAAGATGCAGCAAACAAATTCTTGAACGCTGCGCACTGTCAAGACAAGTACAATATGTATTTTTTCATAAAAGAGTATATACTTATGTCCCAAAACTTGCGCCAAAAATAACTGATATCATTGCTTCCATGTTGTATGTCTATTTAGTAAGAAAGAAAATATCACACAAACTTCAGTGTGAAACATCAGTGCGAAACCAGCAAAGCAATGCGTGCCGCTGATATGATAATAAGTGTAAAGGCCGTGAAATGAACAAGTTGAGGACAAATGTTAAGGATACATTGTCATTCGAAAACCTTGTTTACGTTTTTCTACATACGCAACGGCCAGGGAAGAACCTCATTGTCGCTGTCCATCAATCCAATGTACTGCGCAGGAGCAGCTGTCACCGTTTGCGTATTGTAATTGCACCGAAATCGTAGTCGCGACAGAAATCACAAATAAAAGCAGCAGTTCTGCAAAATGTACATTAGAAATTCGAAGTACAATGAAATACACAAATGCCAAGATAATGATTGTTAGATAGCAAAAAAAGTGTCTCTGGAAACAAAGTTTACTGCATGGAGCCACAAAACCTCGCAACAATATACTTAAATTTACGTGTAAATAACCAATAGTATCTAAGCAAAAGTCACTTTGTACTGGGTGCTTCAGCTAATTTTAGCCAGAGTTTAAAAATATGCCGATGCACTCTAAGACGACGCCACCAAGTGAATGTTGCTCACTTTTGTACGTAGTGTGTCCCACTATATTTTGTATTTTGCTGAAGTAGATTTTAGTCAAGATTAATGAACCAACTTCTGAAGTAAGGAAGTTAGAAATAAATTCCATTTAGAAAATTGCAGAGCGGTTTGCAAAGCATCCGAATGAACAGTTTCGGTCTTTCTATATATATATATATATATACATATATATATATATATACATATATATATATATATATATATATATATATATATATATATATATATATATATATATATTAGATATTAGTGTATTTCAGCTTACTGACGGTGCCCGCGAACTACCTTACTAGTGACATGCGCGCTTGCGCGTCGTGATTGCACTGCTCCCCAACGTTCATCGCACAAACAGCCATCAGCGCTCTACCACTTAAAAGGCCACAGGGGAACCACGTAGGCGTCGCCTGTGCCGTTTACGCCAGCGCTGTGCTCCCTTCGCAAAAGTTCGTTACAGCGATAAGCAGACGCAGCGGTTATCGCTTGTGCTGCCGGAAGCAACAGGTTCGTCATTTCGCGATAGCTGTAAGTAAATTGAACATTCCTAAATAAAAAAAAAACAGTTTTCAGAAGGCTGAAAATGGTGGAATGAGAGTGTGATTAATGACCAGACGCAGCCTTTCACTGAATTTACGTTTATTTTTCATGCGCTTTCACAGCAAGCGCTCAAAGAGGTCACCTTCTCCAGCGATACAACACTGGGACCTTCTGAGAACGCTTGCTGTTGCTGCCTTGAGTACCGTCTCTGAAATCCTATGGCATACTTCAATTATCTTCTCCTGTAAGGCTTCTGGAGCAGTCGTTTCCATCGTGTATACGTGATCGTTAGTATAGCCCCAGAAGGAAAAGTCAAGAGCGTTGAGGTCGGATGACATTGCTTGCCAAAGCACAGGTCCGTTTCTACCTATGCATTGTCCTCGGAAAGTAACATCAAGGCATGGTCGCGCTTGACTGTCGTGCTTGACTGGCCGCGTCGTGCTGCCACCACATTGCGTCAAGCTGGGCTAGTGGTATGTTGCAGCAGAAGTCTTCAACCTGCCCTTTGAGGAACTGACATACCACTTGCCGGTCAGGGTGTTGTTAAACACATTGGGCTGATGACTGTGCTTTCAGATATTCTACACCAAACGTTAAAGACCACTGATATTGGTGGAGGGATATACCTAGCCAGTGGGGATTTGTCTCACTTCTATAGTGTGCGTTGTGAATATTTACTTGGCAATTTCAGGAAAAGTTCACCGCTTCAGTCCGGATACCTTGGTGAGAAAGTCATAATCCTGCTCCTCCTGAATCAAAATCCAATTCGCAAAGTTGAGTCTCTTTTAAAGATCCCTTGACTCCAGGCATTGATCCAACTGCAGGTGATAAGGGTACAGTCCAGCTGTTTTCAGAACCATCTAGGCAGTTGGACACACCGAGCTGTGCGCTCACGCTGCGCGTGCTAGCGTGTGGATTAGCCGCCATGAAAGACAAAACGTTGGAGCGAACCTCATTATTTATGACTCAAGCTCTCTGCCTCTTCCTTGTGAAGCTGCCAGTTTGCTTCAGCGACTCGTAGCTGTTGAATATTGTCATCGGGCTCAGTCGCGTACCCGGGTGCCAGCTTCGAAATATTCTTGCAGCCTGCTGTCTCTGTCTGCTTGCAGGTACTAGGGCAAGGATCATGTTTGCTTTTTCCTCCTTGGAAAAAAGGCATCACGAAATTGCTCGCGCTTTAACGGCCGATGCAGGATAGTCCGTTTAACCCTGTCTGGAATTACCACCTGCCACTACAACCACGTCAATCAGTCGCTTTACACAGCACAGGAGATAACGGTTGCTAGCTTAAATAGAACAGCCAATGCTTGCGTCGCTGCTCTGTCGCTTTTTAAGTGGCAGCTAGTGAACCTATGGCTGTTTGTGCGTGAAAACCTTGGTAGCAGTGCAATCACGACACGCAAGCGGGCATGTCAGGTTTTGTTTTTTGTATTTTGCGGGAATCCGGAGTGAGTTGAAAAACACTAATACTCAATATATATGAAGACAAACTGTTTATTCGGACGCTTTCCAAAGCGATCTGAAACTTTTTAATTGAATTTTTTTCGTAGGTTCGTTGCTTCAGAATTAGGTAATTAATCTTGACTAATTATCTGATTAAACAAAATACAAAAATAGCTACACAATGCTTGCAAAAGTGAGCAACATGCATTCGGTCGCGTCGTTTTAGAGTGCATCGGCATATTTTTAAACTCTGGCTAAAGTTAGCTAAAACACTCTGTATGATGCGTCAAACAAGGCAAATAAACATGTTGCGCAATCACAGATTCACAGAATCTTAAGGCCAGCATCCCCCCCCCCTTCCACTCCCTCGATGCATCGCGCGCGACGGAAGGCGGCGCGCTTCCTTCCCGCTTTTCTCCGTTGCGCACACAAGACTGACCGACAATCGTCGGCTCCCCCCTCCACCCCCCCTCCCGCTACGCTTTCACTGGCACATACAGCATGCGGGGCACCTAATGTAGCTACCTAAGGAATATCTGAGAAAACGTGAGATGCTTGGTCCACAGAGAACCATATGCATGCTGCTCGTTATCCTACACTGGCGAGACAAGACTTTCCGTAGACGTTGCGATAACATCGAAACGATGGTGATGCCCTCAAGCGAACGAGTTGCGATCTGTCGAGTCCCCACAATGGTGACGGCGAGCGACCATTGCTTCTTTTTCTCGTCTGCTAGCCATAAAGCGTCCAAAACTCTCCGAGACCAAAGTCCGCTCGGCCAGAGGAAAACGAACGCGCACCGGTAGAGCGCCGCGCACTTGTCAGGGCCACACATGAAAAACACATGACCTCTGGCTGGGTCTGGTAGCCCGGGGGTAGGGAGAACAAAAAATTGGAAAGGCTCAATGTCGCGAATAAAATTCAAAGTAGAAAAAATAAATAAGAACGCAGTTACATTTGCTGGCTATAGTGTCCTGACATGCATGGATGCTCTGGCGCAGGTGAAAAATATGTTAATATTGTTTTCTGTGACATGATGGCAAAAATATGAGCCATCACAACGCTTCGTCTCATCGGACCTCGCTGCGTGCTTTGCCAACTTGTCTGATAGTGTATTCATTTGGCTTGTTTCGTTGTTTGGTCCGATGTAAGACTTTAGGAAAGTAAATGGAGCTTTGGCATCAAATGTATATAAGAGCATTAAATCCACAAAGATCCGGAAATGAAAATGTAAAACACGACTTGGGAAATGTCAATGCACCTTTCGCATCAAAACATTATGTGATCTTTGTACCTCTAAAGTTTCTTAATTGAAATCCTTGCGCTACGTAGGTTCTGCGGCCTCTGCGAGATGCCGCGGCGGGCCCGCTCGCCATCAAAGCGCCTTTGAAACTTTGTGCTTGGATGGGGATCATTGCGTTATGTGACTTAAGGTGCATGGTTGTCGCCACGTAATCCAGCCCGAGTTCACATTCTTCCCGCCTAAATGTTTTTCCGGGCGCGAAAAATACATTCTAGAGAAAATCCAGAATGATTTCCGGCGCCGTGGGTTGTTTTGGTAAGCGGTGCATCACAGCACGAAACAATTTCGGGGGGGGGGGGGCTGAAGCCCCATAAGCCCCCCTTCTCCCTGGCTACGCCCCTGGCAGTAGCTGCTCAGAGCTTTCAGGGAGCATGGTCTTTTTTGCGTATACTAATATACTTGGCATCACAGTATAACGTTACCGAGACCTTTTGGTACATATACGACATTGCTTTGCCAACTCTACTTTGTTGAGTAACCGTTCTAGCGGCATTTTAACACTCCGTTGCGCGCCGCCGTGATTTTCGACCAGCCACCGCAAGCAAAGTAAGGGAAAGGGAAGTGGAACCATCGCACTCGCCAACACCACCCCTTTTATCGGATCATTTTTTCTAAGCCAATCAGATAGGAAAAACCGCTCGTTGTGGTCAATCTTACTCGTTTTGAAAGGAAACCAAACGGACCTCCTATAAATGTGGAGGGCGCTTTATCTGGTTGCTCACACAACGTCGTGATTTATGATCCGATGCTTGCGTCTGTAGTTGCGTAACTTTGACGTCAATAGTTTGGAATAGTTTTACGTTATAGCGCCCAAGGTGTCTAAATTCTTGACTGAAGTTTGTCGGCATTACTTTCGCTTTACCTGCCTCATGTTGAGCGATTCTTCATGCGACACAAATTTAAAATTTTGTAGTCGAGTAGTAGATGATGGTCACCCTCGAAGACGTGTGGTTGGGTGACGATGGAAATAATGATACTGGAGAAATGCGGAATGCTGACTTGATCTGCGAGAACACTGAAACATGGATACTCAGAGAACTCTCCGGAGGTATGGCTTGGTCTACACAAAAGCGTTATAGGTTTCGACTTCAGGACGATTATCACGTCATGCTTGTTCAAGAAGCCCATGCCGAGAATTTCATATCAGGTGCACTGTTGCAGGCTAACGAATCTCTGAGGGTAGATCCGGTCATGAACGGTAACTCTTGCCGTGCACAATCCAGTCGGCGTTGTCAGGTGGCCTTCAACACTGGCCCTATTTGATGGGCGTCTCCTGCGGTCTTCTCCTTCAACTGAGCGACCAATGATCTACTTATGATGGAGTACTCGGCTACTGTGTCCGCTAGAGTGGTGATTTCGTGGCCGTCTAGAAGCACGTCGAGATCAGTGATTCTTCCCCTTGTGTTAGGGTTCGATCACGGCTTCGGATTACGGCTGCGTCACAGTGTCCCCTTCCTGTTACGTCTCGTAATCAGGTGTCCCATAGGTGGTGTAGTCTACAGTTCGAGGCTTCGTCTTGATGGGGACGTGTCACTGCTACATCGTCAGGTGGGATTTCGAAGCGTCATCGTCGCTGGCGGAGGCTGTTCGGCACTTCGATTAACGTAACCCACACCTTGATTTGTTGCAGCTTTTAGTTTTTCGGGTGTTGACTAACTGACCCTACCCGGGCTCAGCCAGTGTACGCTGGACGCAGCGGCGACAGATAGCAGCCAGGCGACGGCGCACGGCGAGATCGCCGTATTCTCGACTAAGTGGTCGTTGGCGCAGCTGCGGGTGCGGTGCTTTGACGACAGACCTTAGTAGTGCGACCTCGCATGTGCACCTGTGGCAGACGTTGCCCCTTCTCCGCAGGGATAGCGCATTGGGCTGTGGTAGGGGGCGCCCTAAATGTCTGTCTTCCTCGGTCGACATGAGTAGACGCGGACGGGGGCCTGTGCACATGGGAAAAGGTGTCGTATAGTTTATATAAACGTAAAAGCATGAAAGAGTATATTAAATTGAGTAGTAGGCAGGAAGAAATTGGAATTGCAGGAATAGGTGAGCTTAAGAATTAAGATTAGCTGGTGGAACAATGTGCTTTGTGCCTTGGTTGATAAGAATTTCAGACTTAAAGGGAAGCTAAAAGGTTTTCCAGGAAAAATGAGTGAACATCTGTACATAATGGTTTTCAACCCTCCGAATTAGAATATCGTATCGAAATTGAGCGAAAGAAAGCGCAATAATATTTTATTTCGACGAGAAGTGCAGCAGCAGACACGCCCAGCTCGCGCGTCGCGTTTCCGCCTGTGATTGGTCGGGCGCCTCGTGACATCAACTCTAGTGTTCGTCCGAACCGACCGCTGCCGCTACACATGAAGCGCGGTGCCAGGCAGTTTGGTGCTGTTTTTGTGAGACGGTAATGGAAAATTTAGAGAAACTGCGTTTTTCTGTGGAGTTCGGCGTTACTCCCTGCATGTACGAACCGATTGCGAAGAGCCGGCCTCTCGAAGAAGCAAATGATGCTGGTGCGAGCAGGGCTTTCGACGCGAACGAAAGCGAAGTCTTGGGATCTCCTCGTGTTGGAAATGCTCTTTTGTGAGTATGTTCTTTGCAAAGCGATCTCGTGATCTCGCCGATCTTTCGCCGATCTAGTGAGCTCGTTTCCGGTCACACAACCGTAGTGTTGTGTTACTGCATGCCTCCTCGTGGATACCGGAGACTGGCTCATCCACAGCAGCCTGTGTTGCACCGGCCCTACGAAAGAGGAAGCTGTGCCGTCTCCCGGGGCACGCAAGTTCTACCGCAGCAGAGTTAGCAGGACTCCACCTTGCTGTGGACCTACTTGCAGAGGAGCTACTAGCGACCCCGGTAGCCATCTCCTGGGACTCCAAGGCGGCGATGTTCTGCCTGCAGAACCCTGACAGGGCTAGCCTTGGGGTAGCGCTGCTGTCTTCAAGACTGACGGCCCTTCAGGACGCAGGATGCTCGGTATCTCTGCATTGGCTACCGGCGCACGTGGGGATCCCCGGCAATGAAGAGGCGGACACTCTGACAAAAAGTGCCCACCACTCAAGCGTCCCCCTCAGCCCTGCTGTAACGGCCGCAGACTTCTCGAGGCACAGGCTGCGCCGGCACATCATCGCCTGCCACTCGGACGAACGGGTATCCCTGGGCCGGCCTCCACCGCCTCTTCCACAGCACGGCCTCCTACGAAGGGATGCCTCGTTGCTGCTCCGACTGCGAGTTGGCTGCTACTGGACAGCAGCCCGCCGGCACCGCCTTGGGAAAGCCACCTCGCCAGCCTGTGCCTCCTGTGGTGAACCAGAAACTCTCGAGCACCTCCTGCTGGCCTGCCCTGCTCACCTGCAGCACCGCGGTCGACTTCTGCAAGAGTTCCATCGCCTGGGGCTCCCATGTTCATGACAGGAAGATATCCTCTTCCCCACTCGCAATCAGCTACCAGCCTTCCTAAGTGTCGTCGAGTACCTCGACTCGCCGGGGCTCTCGGCGAGACTATAGGACATTTCTACAAAGACGGGGGGCCTAACGGCCATCCCACCACCTCGGGCTTCCTGATCGGCTACTACTTCGCTTCCATCTCTACGTCCCTCTACCTTTCTCCCTCCTACCCTCTCTCTCTTTTAACCTGATCCCCCCTCTGCTGGCGCTGAGCCTTGCTCCCGCATGTGTTCCAGAAAATAGCGCCAGCCTTTTCTCCTTCCCCACAAGAACCACTTCTCTCTTCTCGTGGAACGTAAGCGGGGATGCAATCGTCGGCATTTGTGCGCTGTCCAAAGCTGTCGGCAATCTACAAAGACGGTTTAAACGCGTGAAAAGCTTCCCGGTTCATGCAGTACGTGTAGTGACCTTCATCTGTGCGCAATCCGCACACTACTCGTAACCGAAGTCGTAAAGGCGGCGAATTCCGTCGGCTACGTGAGACGGTCGGTTTCTCGCTGTGCGCGAGAGAAGGGGGGAGCGTAGCGTCCTGGCGTGGGCCGGCTTTCCAGCACATGCGAACTCTACATTTGCACTGCGTTATGGTAGCTGCATTCAGGCTGTTTTACAACACACGTGCAAATAAAAAATTCGCGGCGCTTTGCGATGAAACCTGCGTCAAGGGCGGGAGATAAACATGCACCTTCCGTTCAGCCTGCTAACGCGAAGGAACTCGCAGTAAATCAAAATCCAGGTTTGGGCGAGTTCGTGTATTCATAAGGCCTTCCAACACCAGTTATCATCAGCCAGTCCGCACTCGTGCCGTCTTTGTTTTCGTTGCTCCGATCTTTTCGCGCTGCGTTTAGAAAGCCTGCTAGTGGCAAGTAGTCCTCTCTCATTCTGTGGCCATATACAGCAACTGCGCAGGGCGAATTGCAGGGCTGGCCGTATACTACCACTCTACATACACGCAGACGCACTAACAAATGTATGCAGGGTCGATCGAAGCAGATTACGATGGCACGCACGCAGAAACAAGCACGGTCAGGCACGGTCGCGCAGGCTGCGAAGGAACGGAACACTAGTGTTTACGTCACAACACCGCGGTTTCCGGTCTCCGCTCACATCGTCAGCGTCAGCAGCAGCGCGTCGCATTCGACGGGGGGCGGAGCTACAGTGCAATTTTAACAGACGATTACGTCGCTCCTAATAAAAAAAACCCCAAAATTTTACCCACCTGGTTTATAAGGTTCCCGCATCCATATATGAGCGTCTTATTGAATTCGACAGACTCTTCAGCTTCCCTTTAAGTTACTGCTTTTAAAGATTCTAAGTTGCAACGTGCTAGAATAAATCTCGTCGGGTGTAGGCATTTAAACTTGTGTGTGAGGCATCATTCAGTATTTTTCCTCTAGAGAGGTGAGCGGAAGTTTGTAGTATACACACCCTTGCTTTGTCGAATAAATGAAATAAATGAAATGAAATATATGACCATGTTCATTGAAGTGGCTGGCTACTGCTTTAGGTAACTTGTGTTTTATATCTGCGTGGTGACCGTTGAGTCTTGTATGAACTTGTTGTCCAGTCTCAACTATGTATTGTCTGCTACAAGCGGCACACTCTAGACAGTAGACTACGTTGCTTCATGTGCAGGTGAAACTCGAAGTTACCTTGTGTGAGTAATTCGATCTGTCCTTTTGGCTGTATTAGCATATTAAATATGTTTGCATGCAGAGCACCTGGGGTGGCTACAGGGACCAGTTCCCAACTTCTTCTTCGTCCTTACTTTTGCATGGACAAGAATATCCTTAAATTTAGTGTTACGACTGTAGGTTACTCAGGGTGGGCCGGGAAAAATATAAAATTCTGGTTACTGGTGAGAATTGGGTAGTATTTACTGACGATGTTGACGACATATTTCGAACATGTGAGCACCTATGAACACATGAGCAACTGTTGTACCTTCCGAACGAAAGGGACCGCGAAAGTATATCTTCGCGGTCTTACGTGTTTTTGTTGTCAGATTAGCATACATCTGTAAAGTTTATTTTTAATTTAGAGAAACTGCTTACACAGCTATTTTTTCGCAGGTGTTAAAGTGCATCTCTTCTCGGAATGTTTCTACCTGCGTCCGGTCGCCGACTAGAACCCTTCCCACACCACCCGTGTCCGCAGGCAACGATCCCGACATTGAGGTTGGTGTTTGTTATTCTTTTGCGTTACATGCGCTAAAGAAAGAAAATTTGGGAGAGCTTACGGTGTGTGTTTAGCCACACTTCTCCAAATAAAAATCATTCTTGTTTCCTTTCCGATAATAATAATAATAATCTTCTAATAATATTAGTCCTACATGACGGCAAAAGCGCTGCTTTACGAAAAGAGAAAACTTTAGTAAATGTGACATAGAATAATATTGCGGCAAAGCTTTACTAATTGAGAAATAGTTTTTAAGCAATTCTTGTGTATTGATGTAGCTATCTTATAACCTAGAAATGGCTTCCTTGCTCTTAAACAATCTTACGCGTCGCAAACAGTACGTCATCGCCCGACTTGGCGAAAAACAGTACAGGCACAGTTCTTGAATTTGAATATTCGTAAAGAGAAAAGGATTCTACTTAAATTGAGGACGACGCAACGAGCTATGGAAAGAAGAATGATGGGTGTAACGTTAAGGGGGATAAAAAGAGAGCAGATTGGGTGCGGGAACAAACGCGAATTAATGACATCTTAGTTGCAATCGAGAAAGAGAAATGGGCATGAGCAGGGCATGTGAAAAGGAGGGAAGATAACCGGTAGTCAATAAGGGTTACGGACTGCATTCCAAGAGAACGGAAGCGTATCAGGGGGTGGCAGGAAGTTAGGTGGACGTGTGAGATTAAGAAGTTTGCAGAGAGAACATGGCCACAATTAGCACATGATCGGGGTTGTTGTAGAAGTATGGTAGAAGCCTTTGCTCTGCAGATGGCGTAGCCAGGCTGATAATGATGATGATGATGATGATCATGATCATGATGATACGCAAAGCTACGCGTGCAATCCCTGCAAATGTTCCGGTCGTGAGATAAATTCGCCGGAGAACTACGCAATAAAAACATCACGTAAATATTGTCAGTATAGAAAATATAGACTTTAAGCGCGTGACCTCTCTATTAAACCAAGCCTATCCTTTGCTCTTTCTGCCGTTTTGCTACCAAATAGTTTTCGTGTGTTCTTTCACCAGCTTTCCTGTACGAACGAGCGTGTTCGTAGGTTAAAGGAAAAGCATTTGTCTAGACATATGTGCTGGTGCACGAGAACTTTGAATGAGTGTAAAGGTTTAGACGATGTTGTCGGTAGCCGGCTGTGTATCTCGTTATTCTTCACTAAGCATGCCTTGGCTTTCTTGCCCAAGTTCTGGAAATGTATGGCGCCTGTCACGACGGTCAAGAGTGTCGGACGGGTGCGCTTCTTAGAAATATGGCACCGCCTACTGAGATCAAGCTGCAATGACATAAACGATTTTGAGCAAGCGCTAAAACGTGGCCAGTTCTTCGACACTCACGGCCATAGACAGACTTCTCGCGCATTCGCTTCTTTCTGCCGATTCCGACAAGTACTTGCGCGGTTTTCGGTGGGCTATATGTGGTTGCGTGGTCATGCCAAGACTCGCCTTGATAAAGAAGAAACAGAAATGCGCAAGTAAGGTCTGCTCTGCGCTCGCTCGGTTTGGGGAAGATTGAAAAGAGGATATAGGCAGCAACAAAATCGGCAACAAGAACATCCTTATATGGCAACGCTCCCACGTGAACAAACTCGGGAAACCGCTGGTGCCCTCTATAACCAACTGTGGTCCACCCAGAAGTTAATTTGCGGATTAGGACCTGGTTTAACGGATAGCGAGCGTGGGAGGCGATCGCGAACGCGCAGATGTATAGCGCAGTGACCGGTCGGGCACCAAGAATCGAGCAGATGCCAGGCGTCGTGTCGCTGAAGCAAGCTGGCCCAAGCATAGGGACTGTACACTTTGCCCTTGTGCTTTGCTTGGTGCATAAGGATGTCAGGCGGTGAATGCTGGATCAGAATTTAGCCCAAGCCTCATAGAAAATCTCTATGTCCAGTTTGTACTAGATGTACCTAATTGCTGCTGATAATTTTATGCTGGTGGGGTTCGAGCAAGTTACAAAGTGCGCCGTGTGACAACAGTCGTAAATATTGTTCTAGATGCATTGTACAAAAAATGTTGCCTCGTTACTTATGACGGGGGCGCATATCCAGAATCGACTAAATGCATTACCCGGGGGAAGCAACTTGCAGATCCAACTGAATAGTTTCTGCTGCCTTGCACGTATCCCGGCTTTCCATGTCATTGGGTAGAATTATCTGAAAGAGAAGCTGAGGAAAACACATGTCTATGACAGTGAGTGGTGCACCCTGTCCGCGTGGCAGTGCATTCCCAGAAACAACTATGCCATTCCAATTTTCTTCGGTAGGGGGCACTACATGTATCAGAAGCGCACCGCTCCCGCACTCTAGAAAATCGCGACGGGGGTTGTGCTCTTGTTCAAGTCTTGATAACTTTGCAATGGTAATTCGCACTTCCATTTCTTGATACACGCGAACTTGTGACTACGTTCACCACTCCTATGGCAGTCAGCATCTGCAGCTTTTGCAGTAAGCTAGTCCCGTTCAGTACTCAAATAGGCCGAAACTTTTGTTTAGTTTAAACGTTTCTTTTTCATTCACTTGCAGCCAGTCGATGAGTTCCACCTGTTCACGTTGAGAACGTGAAGAGGCGTACATTATTTGCCTGAGAAAGTGCAATGCCTAGAAGTATTCACCAAATATCTCTTTAATGTTGCAGAGTTCAGGTGTTCTTACGAAAGGAAGGGCGGGACATATTTCCGGCCGAGGGAGCGTTTGAGAAGCATGAAGGAGAGAAAGGAAGACTTGTCGAGCGTCCGCACAGCACGTGACGGTGGTACCTTGCAGTAGAATAATAGTGTCTGTGGTTGTATTGTGGTGATGAACGCACAACCATCTTTGGAATGCAACAGGCTTCAAGCAATGACAACCCCCCGGGAAAGATAGCGACCTTTAGGAGTGACTAACACATAGCCAATATAAATGTTCGAGGACAAGAGAGTAATAACTGCTCGTGGCGGGGAGGGAACTCAATATAGGCAGCTGTAAAGAGAGGCAATAGTACTACGTCTAAACTAGTTTTATGTTCAGTCTCGATCATTTGTGCGGCGCGCTGACGGCAGAAAATTAAACTGGACGCCAACGCGAGGAAGTGTCAACCTAAAATGAGTTCTTGAGCGCATTGGAAAAACATCGCAAAAAAAATGTGGTAATATACGCTGTCATTGATGACGTATGCAGTACATTGTGCAGACGTTCGATTACGGCGTCCTTTGTTTCACGCAGAAATGTTCCAAAATGAGGCGTTTAAAATCATTTTTTTTCGCGGGCGAGAGCACAAGTCTACACCCGTAACAGAAATAGTAGCTTCAGTGTCAACCAAAGCCAATAACCGCACACCTTCCACAGACACCAATACCGTGCTAGACAGTCGCTATCGACGAATTGTAACAGTTCGCGAATGTGCAGCTTTGCCTCTGAAAAGTGCACAGGATAGTTTTCCGCGCAGAAAGGGATCTGACAGGCAGCACGTATTGGGGAAACGGAGCTTCGCATTGGTGACGGGGAGTGACGTCTCGAGGTACGTTAAAACGCGGTCGTGTTGGAGAAGCCTGCCGGAGATAGGGATCCATGAGAGGACCGGTTATCAAAGTATCATCTCTTTAATAGAACAGGAGAATCTTCATCGCGCTCAAAGGAAATGTCGCCTCGTCGTTCGTCCTGTAGGCGGCGCCTGCAAAACTAGGTGATGTGTCCCATTGTGCGGCAGCAGTAGCTTGTCGGGCGCTATTGACGACAGGCGGGGAAGTTAGGCACATTGGGTAATCGGGTAAGTAAAGGCCCTAGCTGGCCTTGAACCGGCACAGTCGACGTAGCGCAAGGTGATAAGGGCGGCTTTTCAGCAATGTTGGCTTACGACGGTTGTGGCAGGCAGCGAGAAGTGATTGGATGATTGACGCTTTTCAGAGAGACCAACTCCTCTTTAATTATGCCGCGTTGGCCGACAGCAGAAAGACGAACGTGAGCGCTGGACGAAGGTGGGCAAATGGTGTGCTTACAGTTCTTCAGGAATGAAAGCTCGAAGCCGCCACCGTGTTCCAACCTCAACACTGCTTGTCAGGAGGTTGCCGGACGAGTCGGGTTGCAAACGGATCAATTAAAGTGCATCGAAGCGCTGATCCACAGACGCAACGTACTGTACACTGGTAGGATTTTGCGTCGAAAGCGCGTTATAAGCGATTGATCCGATGCCCTCGAAAAGGAGGCACGCACGGTCAGTTTTTGGCACGGCATTCTCGAAGCGACGGCAAAGCACGAGAACGTCTTCAATGTACGACGTGTAGGACTCAGGGAAGTTCAGCACGTGCTCTGACAGCGTTTTCATCGCAACGTAACCACGCAGCATTGTCATGCCAAAGATCCACTGACGGTACTCTTTCAAGGAACACCATTCACGGAAGCCCGCTAGTGATATCTTGATCGTGTTGGTGACCTGAGTGTCGTAGATTCCAAGGTCATGTGATTTAAAATCGTCGTCTCAGTGGTTGAAGGTGCTTCCTAGATCGTAGTTTCTCAGCCACTCTTCGATGCAATCGCCAGGCATGCCAAAGAACACAGCAGGTTTGCATGCATGGCTGATACAGTCCAGGAGGGTGGGGTGGCTGGAAACGACAGGGCCAGTGGACGCTGCTTGCTCCTCTTGTGGCGAGTATATATATATATATATATATATATATATATATATATATATATATATATATATATATATTGTTACGTGTAGAAAGACAGACGGAAGAGGCTATTTACACTGGACTGGAGCCAGAGCACCAGGCCGACATCTTCTCGCGCTAAGGGCACAGACCCACTTCGTCGTCGTTCTCGCGGCGGCTCGTCTCTCGGGTATCTACCGCTAATATCGTAATACTACCCCCCGGCGACAAAAGCAAAAGGTGCTGTTAAATATCCAAGGCACGTGGAGAGTTGTAGGGCTTAAGTCGGATGACTTGGACAATGTCACTGGTTATCACTCCGGAGGATGGAGTGGGCGTGGCTAGAACAATTTCATAGGTGACATCGGTCGCTTGGCGGAGCACGCGATATGGGCCGGTGTAACAGGAAAGCAGTTTCAAACAAAGGCCAACTTTACGCGATGGTGACCAAAGCAACACGAGGGTGCCGGGCGTGAAATGGACATCACGGTGACGGAGGTCGTAGCACCTCCACCAGAATGTTACCTGTAGAAAGACTCAGACGGAGGAGGCTATTTAGAAGCTATTTACGCTGGACTGGAGCCAGAGCGCCAGGCCGACATTTTCTCGCGCGAAGGGCACAGATGCACTTCGTCGTCGTTATCGCGGCGGCTCGTCTCTCGCGTATCTACCGATAATATCGTAATAATATATATATATATATATATATATATATATATATTGTAACGACGTGGGATCGACGAGTATGCGTAGCAGCACCGCCAAGAAACGCACTTTATCAGTCGTCCAAGGGAACAACAACAACGTCTTCTTCGTTTCCCCCGCTTCACCTAAAAACACGCGCTACTTCAGCGTCGTCCCCACTGGCGCATACCCGCTGAATAATGGTTCTGCCAAATAGAGTTGCGTCATTTGCTCCCCCTTTAGAAAAGATCATCGTCCCGATGATAGAGGCTTGGAAGGCAGCGGTAAAGAACTGCGCAGTCTTGGCAGTCCTCATAGTACGGCTTCATACGCAGCACGTGAACGACCTCGGGTAAATGCCGTCGGCGCTTTGAACAGTGCGAGCTGTCAGGAACGACTTCGTAGTTGACGTCACTGATGCGTCGGAGAACTATGTAGGGCCCGAAGTATTTACGTAGGAGCTTTTCAGAGAGCCCACGCTGTCGAATAGGTGTCCAGACCCACACTTTGTCGCCGATGTTGTATGTTACGGCTTTGTGCCGAAGATTGTAGCGTCTGGCGTCAATGTCCTGCTGTTCGTGGATTCGCAGACGCGCAAGCTGCCTAGCTGCCTCTGCTCGGTGTGTGATCTCTTCAGCACCCGTTTCGTTGTCGTCAAATTCATGAGGGAGCATTGCATCTAATGTTGTTGTAACCTCACGGCCGTATACGAGACTGAAGGGCGTCTTGCGAGTGGTCTCTTGACGAGCCGTATTGTACGCGAAGGTGACATAAGGTAAAACCTCGTCCCAGTTCCTATGCTCTACATCTACGTACATGCTTATCATATCAGCCAATGTCCTATTGAGTCGTTCTGTCAGTCCGTTTGTTTGAGGGTGATACGCTGTTGTCTTTCGGTGGGCGGTACCACTTAGACGTAGAACGATATCTAAAAACTGGGCCATGAACGCAGTACCTCTGTCCGTGACGACTACTGCGGGAGCGCCATGCCTTAAAACGATGGATTCCAGAAAAAATCGTGCCGCTTCATCTGCTGTTGCCCGTTGCAGGGCACTTGTCTCGGCATATCTAGTGAGATAATCCGTGGCAACGATTATCCACCTATTACCAGTAGTAGACGTTGGGAAGGGGCCCAGAAAGTCCATGCCTACTTGTGCAAATGGTGTGGCCGGTACGTCAACAGGGTGCAGTAAGCCGGCTGGTTTGACGGATGGCGGTTTACGACGTTGGCAATCCAGACATGTCTGAACGTAGCGTTTAACGACCGCAGTAAGTCTCGGCCAGTAGTACTTCTGCCGAATCCGTGCCAATGTGCGAGTGTAGCCCAAGTGCCCAGCAGTCGGCTCGTTGTGGCAGGCGTTTAAGATTTCACGTCGAAGCGGTGATGGAACAACACGCAAGTAGTTGCTGCCGCTAGGCGAGAAGTTCTTCTTGTAGAGGACGTTGCGACGCAAGCAGTATGATGCCACCCCTCTTGCAAAGAGCCTCGGCACGCGGTTGGTCCGTCCTTCGAGGTAATCAATAAGCGGCAGCAATTCAATGTCATCCCGTTGCTGGCGTGAAAGATCGGCAGTATCCACGAGTCCCAGAAAAACCGTGTCGTCATCGTCTTGTGCTGCCGGCTCAACAGGAGACCGAGAAAGGCAGTCGGCGTCTGCGTGCCGTTTTCCCGACTTGTATGTAACAACAAAGTCGAACTCTTGGAGTCGAAGACTCCAGCGTGCGAGCCGGCCGGAAGGATCTTTCAAATTAATGAGCCAGCAGAGGGAATGGTGGTCACTAACGACGGTGAAAGACCGACCATACAAATACGGACGAAATTTCAGAACTGCCCATACCATTGCGAGGCATTCTTTTTCAGTGGTGGAGTAGTTAGCTTCGGCTCGGGATAGTGTCCTACTGGCGTAAGCAATCACCTTTTCGCTGTCGCCCTGCCATTGTACTAGTACCGCCCCTAGACCGACATTACTAGCGTCTGTATGCAATATCGTCGGGGCTTCCTCATCGAAATGTGCTAATACGGGAGGCGATTGCATGCGTTGCCGGAGCTCGTGGAATGCCCGCTGCTGGTCTTCGCCCCAAGTAAAAGGCATATCGTCTCGGGTGAGCTGTGTTAACGGCCATGCGATACGCGAGAAATTAGCAATAAATCGCCGGTAATATGCACAGAGTCCCAGAAAACGTCGCACGGCTTTTTTGTCTGATGGAATCGGGAAATTAGCGACGGCGGCAATTTTATCCGGATCAGGTCGGACTCCTTGGCTACTGACGACGTGACCGAGGAACTGGAGCTCATGAAAACCAAAATGGCACTTCTCAGGCTTCAAAGTAAGACCGGCAGAGCGTATCGCTTCAAAAACAGTTTTCAGCCTTCGTAAGTGTTCGTCGAACGTTGCGGAAAAGACAATCACGTCATCCAAGTACACCAGGCATGTTTGCCATTTGAGTCCGGAGAGCACAGTGTCCATTAGACGCTGAAATGTTGCTGGCGCCGAACACAAACCGAAAGGAAGTACCTGAAATTCATAAAGTCCGTCAGGCGTCACAAAGGCTGTTTTCTCACGGTCTCTCTCATCCACTTCGATCTGCCAATAACCGCTTTTCAAGTCCATTGAGGAAAAGTAGCACGAGTTTCGCAACCTATCCAAGGAATCATCAATACGCGGCAGCGGATAAACGTCCTTCTTTGTGACCTGATTGAGCTTCCGATAGTCGACGCAGAAGCGCAGGCTACCATCCTTCTTCTTCACTAAAACTACAGGTGATGCCCACGGACTATTAGATGGTCGAATAACGCCATCTTCTAGCATCGTCTTCACTTGTTTTTGTATCGCTTCGCGTTCCTTTGGGGCCACACGATAAGGGTTTTGTCGGATGGGTCTGGCGTCGACATCAGTAATGATGCGGTGTTTCGTAAGGGGCGTTTGACCAACTCGTGACGCAGAGGAGAAACAGCCCTGGTACTGCTTGATGAGCGCAAGCAGACGATTCCGCTCAACGGCCGTTAACGTCGGATTAACGTCTACAATAGGTGCAGCTGTGTGGATTGTAGAGGCCGACTCCTGCGCTAAGTGGCAGTCTTGTATTTCAGTCACTTCGTCGAAATAGGCGACAGCAGTGCCTCTAACGATGTGTCGGCGCTCCCTACTAAAATTTGTCAGCAAGAGTTCGGCGCTTCCGTCGATTACATTGATAAGTGCTCTGGCAATGGACACACCGCAATTCAGTGCTAGCGCACTGATGTGTTCAGCTACTCCAGTCCCACTTTGCAGGCTGTCACAGCGCACCTGTACGAGGGAGCAACTCCGCGGCAAAAGTATGACGTCGTCCGCGGCAATACGTAAGCGAGGTTGTTGTGGCTTCTCATGGGTGACATTATCCGAACTCGTGGCAAAAGTGACGCTTCTGTCACGGATGTTAATCACGGCGCCGTACTCCCGTAGAAAATCCATGCCCAGTATAAGTTCTTTACAACACTCAGTAAGGATGACGAGGGTGACGACGAAGGTTGAACCGGCGATTAAGAGTCGGGCCGTGCATTTCCCGACAGGTGTCATCAACTGACCTCCGGCGGTTCTTATGTTGGGCCCGTGCCATGGTGTCTTCACCTTCCTCAGTTTGTCAGCGACCTGTAAGTTAAGGATTGAAAAATGGGAGCCAGTGTCAACCAGAGCGGCTATTTCGTGACCGTCAATGCAAACGATGAGCTCGGCGCTGACGATGTCAGTTACGTCTTTCGTACTTCTATTCGTCGTATTCGTCGTTGTGCTGGGCGTCTTTTCCGTCAATGTAGTCTTCACGTCGTCGTTCGTCGATAACGGGGGATGTGGAGCAGTTAGAGTATTGGCAACCTCACCCCCGGAGGTCGCTGCGGCTAGTTTCCCCGTCGAGGGCTAGGCGATCTGCCCCTAGTGACGTCGGCAAAGCTGCGACGAGTCGGCGAATTGTAGTGCGCCGGAGATGGAGAAGGAGAACGTGGTCGGGACGTCGTCGTATTTGGTGACTGACTGTTCACAGGAGCGTCGTTGTAAGCGCGTCGACCGTCGTACGGAGAATAAGCATAGTTGGCAGGAAAGCTTGGTTGTTGAGCGGCGCGATAGTTGTTCCATTTGCGGCAAACTCTATAGACGTGTCCAGCTTCACCACAATGGTAGCACACTGGTCGACGGTCGACGGTGCGCCACAAATCGGTTTTCCGGCGCTGGTAGTTCGGCGGTAGCTCTCCATGGAGCCAAGGGGTGGCGTGCGCATGTCGAAAATACGGCGTTGTTTGTGCTGGCATGATCGGCGGGGTCGGTAGAGTCGACGAGGGTGACGATGTCGGCTCTATTTGTGGCGTAGGCGGTGTTGTAGTTATGGGTGTCAACGGCGTTGAAGTTGCGTTGAGTGGACGGCGGACAGCTTCCGCATAAGTTAGGCGCCGCGGAACGTTGCCACAGTCTGGCGCTGAAAAAGCTTGCCGGACTTCCTCCCGGACGACATCAGCAACAAAAGATAACGCTGGCGTCGGTTCCGTAGGCGCAACCACAAAGCCGAGCTGCCGAAGCTCTTCTCGCACCACTTCGCGGACAACTTCACGCAGAGACATGTCGTTACTCGCAGCCAGTACGGAAGTGTTCGCCGTCGAGTTGCCCATGTCATGCTGGCGGTATCGTTGATGCAGGGCCCGTTCAATGGCTGTAGCCTCTTTTGTGAACTGTGCCACTGTTGTCGGTGGATTTCTCACAAGGCCGGCAAACAGTTGCTCCTTCACTCCTCGCAGGAGATATCGCAGCTTTCTTTCCTCTGGCATGTCTGGGTCTGCCCTACGGAAAAGACGGGCCATGTCTTCTGAGAACATAGCAACACTCTCATTGGGCTTTTGAACGCGGATTTCAAGGAGACGCTGCGCGTTTTCCCTCCTGTCGATGCTTGAAAAGGTATCCAGCAGCTGTGCGCGGAAGTCGTCCCACGTGGCAAAGCTCCTCTCCCGGTTTACGTACCACGTACGAGCATTGTCCTTCAAATAGAAATAGACACTCGAGAGTTTGTCCGCCGAGCTGGTCTTATGGTTATACTGGGCGACGCGCTCGAACTGGTCTAGCCAATCTTGGACGTCTTCAAAGGCATCACCATGAAAGCTCTCCGGGACCATAGGATTCTGTAGCGTTACTTGCGATGGAGCTGCGGTGGCCATGTTATTTGTAGGAGGCAAACGATTTCTCGAAGTTTCTTGCAGCGGACTGGACTCGGGCGCTAAGCCTAGCAGGCGACGACTGAAGCGGTGGACCGGTGTTTCGATGCGCGATGGTGATTCCGGGCTCGATCTTCGGCTCCGCGAAGGGGTGCCAAGCATGAAGAATACCCAGCACCTCCACCAGTGTAACGACGTGGGATCGACGAGTATGCGTAGCAGCACCGCCAAGAAACGCACTTTATCAGTCGTCCAAGGGAACAACAACGTCTTCTTCGTTTCCCCCGCTTCACCTAAAAACACGCGCTACTTCAGCGTCGTCCCCACTGGCGCATACCCGCTGAATAATGGTTCTGCCAAATAGAGTTGCGTCAATATATATATATATGTGTGTGTGTGTGTGTGTGTGTGTGTGTGTGTGTGTGTGTGTGTGTGTGTGTGTGTGTGTGTGTGTGTGTGTGTGTGTGTGTAGCGCAGGTCGGCTACTAATTTTAATCTGCGCAAGCAAATGGTTTCTTCAATGAAGTATTTGTTTTTAGGTTGTTATAATAGATTGCATGTAGACACGGGTACAGTATCTTTGGTTTTACTGTATATATAAGTAATATGAGAGTAGCATGCCAATAATGAAATATATGGTGAGTATATCCAGTGATATATACAGAGAACGTTCACCGACTTTCAGCTTCTGCTCCATTCCAGGTTAGTTCATACAAACAGTTTCAGAATAGGACTGCGTATATGTTATAAAATAAACGAGAAACTTATAATTAATGATTTCCACGTTTCCCTTTTATGACTTAGCCGATAAGAAACTGTGAACGGTGAAAGGTATTGACGCACGTATATACTGAAACGTGGTGTTATGTTAAAATGCTCGAAAGCTATTCGATTCCTGTTATATATACCCAGAACAACATGAAAACGCACATCCGTATAACCTTCAGTGACTCCAATACAGGTCACGGCCATGTTGACTTTTCAAGCCTATTCTCAACATGTATCATGTAACAAAACAAGGAAAATATGCGATGGAATAACGCCGCTTGACGGTGAAAGAAGCGTCCGCAAGTAAACTGGTGGCTTTGTTTACCATGATAGAGGGAACGTTTAGAGTATGGGAAGAAAATCAGCATAACAATTTTATGGTTTTCCTTTTATGTGACGTAAAATATTTCCGTAAGATCACCTGCTTCGTCATCGGACTTGGAGTGAGAGAAAAAAAAGGCCTTTACAAATGATGCGCCGCATTGTAATAAACAGGATAGCACATATAAAGAACTAAAAATAGTACTTACAAGTAAACTATAGTATACTGTGTTGTATGCATGTCACGTCGTAGAATAAGGGAAACAAGAAATATGAAAACAGAAAGGAAAGTACGGCATTTCATCAATAGCGAGGCCGAGAATTAAGGCCATATATATATATATATATATATATATATATATATATATATATATATATATATATATATATATATATAATGACATTACGGATGCTGGCATACTTAATCTTCTGCTTAATCTTGACCCTGAAAAAGGCAGCGGTCCTGACAGCGTACCTAACGGCTTTCTGAAAAGGTATGCGGAATGGTGCAATAGATACGTCGGCATAATTTTTCCTAAATCACTCACGACTTCACAACTACCAAACGACTGGAAAATTGCAAAGATAATACCTATCCATAAATCAGGCGACACAGCAGAAATGTCAAATGTTAGACCCATTTCATTAACTAGTACATCCTGTAAGCTTCCAGAGCACATAATCTTAGAGCACATAATGGTTTTTCTAGAGAGCATTGGCTTCTTGTCTCCCTACCAACATTGTTTTCGCAGTGGTTTATCAACAGTAATCCAACTAACAGAACTAGTCCACGATCTTGCATATACTATCAATCACCGCGGCGAAACTGACATGATTTTACTTGATCTATCTGAGGCATTTGATTGTGTATGCCATAACAAATTAATCGCTAAAGTTGAAATTGTTGTTGGGAAAGGGCTCCTTTCAGCCTGGATGAAAGAATTTCTAGCCAATCGTTCACAATTTGTAACCTACGAAGAAATGCTATCCAACACTGTCACCGTTACTTCCGGAGTTCCCCAAGGCTCAGTTCTTGGACCATTACTCTTCCTCATCTATATTAATGACATCACAGCTAACATTGGTTGTAATATAATACTGTTCGCCGACGACTGCGTTATCTATAGGGAAATCACTAATTAGAACGATAACATCGCACTTAATACATCCCTCAACACTCTAGATATTTGGTGCTCTAATTGGCAGATGTCAATTAACGTAAAAAAGTCTGGTCATGACCGTAACAAGGAAAACAAGATCTTTACATATGAGATTAACGGCATACCACTAACCAAAGTTGAACAACAAATACCTGGGAGTTACATTAACCTCAGACCTCAGGTGGGATAAACACATTTCGAATATCACGGCAGGAGCATTACGCAAACTATTCTTCCTCAAAAGAAGCCTGCCGCTCTCTACAACATCAACGAAGCTACTGACCTACACAACGTTCATTAGGCCGGTTCTCGAATATGCAAACACAGTCTGGTTTCCTCATACAACAACTAACAAAACAAAATTAGAGGCAGTACAAAAAAGGCTATAAGGTTCATTCACAGCAAATATAAACGCACTGACTCACCGCCTAATCTTCTAACGCAGTCTGGATTGCAAATGCTATCTACCAGGGCAATACACTCTCGTCTGAAGTTCTTGTTTCAGCTTCTAAAAAATAACTATAAGATAGATGTGCCCAGGTACATTTCATTTTCTGAGGCTCGAAAAACACGTAACAAACATGCGCACACTTTAACAGAATACACATGCAACAGTGACACGTTTAAGCATTCATTCTTCCCCCTTACAATTGCTGAATGGAACCGACTTGATCCTGCTATAACCGCCATCGAATCGTTGTCCGAATTTACTTCACAAGTGGAAGCTGCAGTGCGTAAATGAAACAATTTATCATCGCACGTGTAATCATCACAAATTTTACATTGTGCTGCTTTCGACTTCCCACTTTTCTTTTTCCATTTTTGTATGATTGTCTTCATGTGAACATATGGTACACTGTGTTCCCAAAATAAATTTTCATTACTGTACTACTGCTAGTCCTAAGGTTATTGTTGTAACTGCCATTTGCTGCTGATTGCTTGCCTAGATTGTTCTTTTTTTTTCCATTCGTGTCTTCTCGCTCTCAAAGTGTATGTTTTAAGCGTATCCCTTCACACAACTTTAAGATTTCTTCACGCGTTAAGTGTTATCTTTCATTTCGCTGCTATTTTATGTATAACTAGTCACTCACGTGTTCTGAACTGCCAGTATCATGTTAATTAACTGTCACGTGAAAACTTGCATTTTTGTTTCTAAACTCAGCTTCTTTCTTATATTACCATCCTTTGGCAATTGTTTTCGTTTTTCTTCCTTTTTCCAATTAACTGTGCTGCCTAAATGCGTATTCACATACATGTCTACTGTATCGCCCAACTGCGACGCTCTCAAATGATAGTAGCAGTATTGTATATATTGTTAAAATGAAATTAGAAGCAATAAATAAGACATATATAATTTCCCTAGAAACTACGTGTTCATATGTGTTCTGAAGTGCTATTGTTACTTTTGATTCCGTTTGCAAGGTTTTGCTTAATTTTAAAACCACCAAACTTTATCAAACGGTGCTCTGATACATTGCTGAGCTAGCGAGTTTATTATGGAGTGCTTGTAATTTTGTTTAATAACTGTGATTAAGATGAAACATGCCTTCTGATGTTATCGAAACGTACTTCACTGGTTCTTTCGGTGAATGAGACTACACAAGAGAATAGATTATTTCGTAAGAGATTTTTTGTGTGTTGTCTGCAAGAACGTAATTAAACTACTTTCAAGAGCTCCACATTTCTGTGACTTGATATTCCGAATGAATATATTGCCGTCTTTTCATCGTGGTGAAAAAATAGACAGTGGCACAAATTCCACTGTCTATTTGACAAATGCCACTGCGATAAGAAAAGCAAGTCACGCTCAAGCGCTACGATATGAGTGAGTAGCGTTATCCATCGTCGAAATCTTATTCGCGGGACAAAGGCATCGGCTGTTCAAACATGACTCCTCGCACATTACAGTACCATAACGGGTGCTGACGTGCCTTCTAGAATGTACAACACAAGGTTCGGCGACCTCATAAACAACAGAACAACATTCCAGAGAGTTCCTGTACAGGAAGGCGCTTCTTGCGCTGACCGACGACTCTCGAATTTGTTTAAGCCTGTGAAAAGGGTCACCGTAAAAATAAACAGGTAATTGTGTGAATGTCCCCCTTTTAGAAAGCATCGTCTGGATGTTGCAAACAACACAAAAAGGCGAAAAGAATCAAACGTACTACAAATAAAATTGAGCTAACAAAGGTGTAAAATCCCAGAGTTTGTTAGCGCGTGTAGAATGCTTTAAGGGGCACCACGCGAACGACTTCAGGTTAGGCGCGGCGTCGCTTCGATTGCGTAATGACTTATGGCAAGACCTCAGAGTCCGGTGTGCTTACGCGTAGGAGGACTCGGTAAGGGCCGAAATAACGTCTGAGGGGCTTTTCACTGAGTCCACGTCGGCATAATTTGGTTCAGAGTCAATGCGGTCGCCGGGGATGGTGTGTCACGTGGCTTCGTCGAAGAATGCAGCGTTGGTTGTCGGTCCCTTGCTGGTTCTTGATGCGCAGGGCGTGTTCCGATGAGGGTACACTAAAGGGGTCCCCAATATTTTGTTATCTGCGAACATTTTATTTCTGGTAGGCGAATGTCTCTGCACAAAGGAATCAAATATTTTTTTGAGAAATCTGGGGAGATTTCGAGCACGAAAACATAATGCACTAAATGTGCAAAGCGTTATTGCGATTCGGAAATTTTCTAATAAAAAAAAAATTTCACGCGAGAAGAAAACGTTGTACACCACCAATCATTTTTTTTGTTTCGAACCATTGGAACTACTGGCTCACCAAAGCTTGGACTGATGACTGACACAATGTTTTTCGAAAATTTGTGAATTTCGCTTCTTGAGCAAGCGCCTCTCACTGACACCGAATAGGTGCCCTTGTGAAGGCAATTTAGCTAAAACGAGAAATTTTAAAATTTTTCGTGAAATCAACAGTGAGTTGGTTGAAAGATAAAAGAAGCCACGAGGAGGTACATTACTAATATTTTCCGTAATAAAATACCAAAGGCGCCAAAGTTGCAAAAAGAACAAATAATTTGTCAATTTTAGAGGCACGTAAAATAAATCATCGGCGATTTAGTAAAATTGTATAGAATATCCTCGCATAACAGAAATCTTGCACTTCAGAAAGCTCTCACGTTATCTATCTTAAGAGAAACATTCTGCCTATATTTACAACCTTGTGTGCTCTTCGCTGTCGTCTATGGAGTTCTAATAAATAAAATTGGAAGTGCATTCATGTTGCATTCCGAGCGTGTTGTTTTCGTTGCAGTAAAGAAAAGTGGCTCAGATTTGTTGCCTCTTCTGAGCAACGGAATTGACTGAGCTCGTGTTTTCAAATTTCCTGAATGCGTATTTTCCCTACAGTATGTAAGTGGAGCAAGCACGCTAGAGCACTTATAGAAAGCTGTTTACTGCAGGTCTGGGGAAAATACGTCTGGCACTAATCGCTAACTACAAATGCTATCTGAAATGCTAGCTATATATATGACTAGTGCACCAACCTAGTAGGAAAACGGAATGACACCATGGCAGTGGATTAGTCAGTTGGGTATGCTCAGATGAAGGCAGTTCTTAAACGGATCTCAACTAATTTGAATTTCACTAAAACGTTTAGATTAGGAAAAGGCGGCCCTGCTGCAAATCGAACCGAGATTACGTTATCGATGTACTTGACTGCTTGACACATAAAACATCTTAACGGAGGCAGCCCGGAAATATCGTCATCAAACCAAAAAATGTCGAAACTGGAAAGGTGCCTGGCGTAGATAATAGTGTTGTTTAAACACTAAATGGTTTGCTCTAAATCTATGAGCCCTCTCACTGAATTAAGCTGAACTTTATTTAGTCACCTCGTAGCGCGGCACGGACACAAACAGCGAAACTTATTTTCTAGTGATAAGGCAAGAATTGTGCTGAAGGTGTCGGACTAGTGCAAGGCATGCACTCGTTCTACTTGTCGAATAATGTAAAATTTGACAAGGAAAATTGCTTGCACACTGCGCGGTTACCAAACAGACATTGGAAGATGCTGTAAATGCGCACTTTACACATCATAGCTCCCTGACTGATTACTTGCTGTGCGCGAATAATGCCGACACTTACACTCTCAGCTTCTAAACATGAAGTTGACGGTTCTTGCACTTTTGCACTCTTGCCCGTATAGGAAGCTTCCAAGGAGCACAACTCCCTGGTCACTCTCCTGTGGGTCACGAAACACAAATTGAATATGACGAAGCTTCCTACGCTGGGTCATCAGGCACCAGAGCCAAGAACAATTAGAAAAGTTTTCCAGACAACTTGACGGGGCCCAGAAACTCTTACAAGACACATGGCAGGACGAGAGGCGGGATTGTAAATAACGTGCGGAGCACAAATATTAAAGGCACTTCGCACCGCATGCATATATTTGCACTGTAGATAGATGATATAGCTGGGTATTAAATCCAATCAATGCATCAGTATTTTGATTCGTTCCAAGGCAGCGTTGAACGAAGTGCCCCCTTTGGTATTGCAGGCCACAGCCAGTGGAATATTCGTCAAGAAGCCCCTCGTGTCGTGGCTCGTTCCGAACGACAACGTGCACTGCGATGGTACCAGTGACGGCGAGAAAACAACGGCGGCCGAGAAGTACAAAGCAGTCACATCGAAAGACTATTGCGAGAGGACAAAAGAATGTGACATGATTAAGCAGTTATTGACAGAAATTACTTCCGAGAAGACAAAGAAAACACAGAAATAGAGAGCAACATTGGAAGATGTAGTCATAGTGTGTTTTTTCTTTTTTCTTAGTTTTTACCGTGAAGGTGGTAGTGCGACTGAAGCGCTCAATATAATGCTATGTGATTTTCTAGGTTTTCCGATACCAGTACAACGAAGTTTGCGTATTGAAGAAATGTGGCAAATGCAAGCGTGAATGACAGGCCAAAATTTGAAATGTAGGCGTTCTTAAGGAGTAATTGCTTGCTGATAAAAGTTCGTTCTCAGCCTGTTTCGATACGTAAGTGCGGAGCTTCCATGATATACCGCATCAATCTAACCTGGAGCAAATGTGTCACCGGCCAGGCAGGCAAGTGTATAAATGGTAGGCCATGAGCACTTGGTAGGCCATGAGCAGTTGCGTGTAGCACAAACAGGAACACAGTAAAGGTCACTATATTTTCCCTACTTACACGATTCCAGTGGTCAGCAATTCAGGAGGTCTATAAAGAGAAAGATCCGCTACTCCAAGAACTTTTCGACTTGTCAAGAAAATACCAGTAGAAATATCGATGAAATCAAAAAACTAGTGACCAACACAGCTCTTCAGGTGGGGTGCTGCTAGGCTACCCATGCCGGCGGCATGCCGTTCGAGAGACGCTGGAGCCCCTGCCTACTGTTAAGAAGGGCCCGCTGAGTTGCAACAAATTTTGCCAGAATATTTAGCGCCAGCAAACAAGGACGGAAGGCAGACGACAACACAATGCGCTAAATTCAACAACGTGATTTCAGGAAATACACCTATATAACCCATGCACAGTGGCGCCACCTTATCCAAATCTTACCCATCCAAAAAAGCCCTTTCCTTATCTAACAGGTCGATTGAAGGGGCACTAACACACGTGTCTATTCCGCCAGATAGCCTGAGCTTCAATGATCTCTCGCACGTCTTTATCTTTGTGCTTCGCAAGAACCCGGCAGGATTCATACACCGGCGCACAGCCGCATCCTTGACAGTGGGTTGACAGATGACCGTATTGCTTATTTTTTCACAGTTTGGCAATGTTCCCGTAATCGGTCATTAAGACATCTCCCTGTCTGTCCGATGTATTTTTTTCCCACAGGACAGCGGAAGCTCATATACAACAGTCTCTACGCATCCCACTGGCGCTTTTCGATGATTCGTAGAGCATCCCGCAGCTGGCTTTACGGTACGGGTCCGTCAATCGACATATTTTTGCCAGCTTTTCTGGTGCGGAAAAGACCATTTTTGCGTGCACCCGGCTAGCAATTTTCTTAAGTTTATGTGCCGTTCTATGCTGGTAGGGCACTACCGCTACCTTCCTTTTACGTTCCGTTCCTTGATTTGCCGTGTCTTGAATTGTGCTATCTGACCTGCACCTCTTTAGCAGCCCCTCGACGACCAAAACTTGCACTGATTCCGGAAACCCTGCTGCTGATAACCTTCCTGATTGATCCATAAGGCTCGTATAGATCTTGTGGTGGCAAGACTTCTTTAGAGCATTTCCAAAGCATAAGTTGGCAATGCTCCTCTTGACGAGCTTCGAGTGGGCTGACCTATACGATAACAGGGGCTTATTAGCTCTAGGTTTATACTCCCAACACGTGTGCCGTTTCATGAACTCGAGCTGAATATCTAGGAAGCGCAGCACGTTATTGGAGGGCTCTTCAACCGTGAGTGTAAGTGGGCTAAGGCCTGCAGAAAATATTTCGTAAAGCTTGCCTACTGTAAAACGTGCCTCTGGTTCAAAAAGAACGAGATAGTCGTCAACGTATCTGACAACTTTAACCACCCTGTGCTCCGACAAGGTACGGGACATGTTTCTGTTATGGTGAGCTATAAAAATATCACTTAGTATGGGCGCCAAACATGAACCGATGCAAACCCCTTGCTTTTGAATGAATATGTAGTCATTTCATGCTGCATATGTAGAGTGAAGGTAGCAACTAAGCATATATAAAAAGCCCTGAACGGACAAACCGGCTGAATTTTTGGAACGAAACCACGCCATACTCGTCTATGCAGTCTTCTACACAAGTTATTAGTTTATTTTGAGGCAAGGAGTAGTACAATTCCTTTATGTCAAAGGAGCAAGCTGATAAGCTTTTGTCAGAATATTCTTTCAGGAAATCTACGATTTTTGCAGAGCTATCAATATTCAATATTAAGAATTCGCAGCTTATCTTGCAAGAAAAGAGCGAACTTTCTCTGCCATGACCCTGTTTCTGAAACTATTACCCTTAATGGGCCATCGGGTTCGTGCGTCTTCGCACTTAACATAATTTGAAGGCAACCAGAATTTGCGTTGTCAATTTCACGAACCAACTGACTAAGGTCTGCCTTCTTACAAAGACGCTTTGCTTCTAGCTTGATTTTTCTGGGAGATACATTACTACACTTGTCGAACACAGAGGCAATCGCAGAGCAGGCTTTCGTATTAAAATCACCTTGCTTGAGGACAACAAAGCCACCTTCCTTGTCCGCTGGCAAAACACGCAGACCGTTCTGCCTCAAAAACGAAGTTACGCGCTTAACCGGTACACGTGAAACCATCGGTTTGTTGCGCGAAACCACATCGACCCCTTCGGAGATACATCGATTCACTTCACCTCGTGGGGCGCACTTTGAAATCCTTCGCACAATGCTTAGAAGTTCCGGCGTGCTCAACCTTGTTTCTACGGCGAACTTGGGGCCAAGTTTAAGAACACCTTCAACGTAGTCTGGAAGACTAACCTCGCCGACGGTCCTGACGCCACAAGGTCCTGTAGGTTTCTTCTTAGGGATGCTGTCACGCAGGCCGGTTAAGGTCCTCTGCCACAGAAATTCCGTGCCGCTACTGATGAGCACCAGGAAGTCGGTCCACTTCCTGCAGGCACCCTGTTGTCTCCCTGGAGCGTCCAGCGTCGCTCTCAGCAAACCTTTCACCACCCTCGGTTGCCTTTGCCACTCACTTCTCATTATCTTTAGGACTCTGATGCCATGGCCAACGGAAGGAGCAAGGCCACCAAACAACCGCAGGACTTCGTTGGGCAAATGTTTGCAGCGAATGTAGAAGGGAAGCGACGGAGCTTGGCAATTGGCGTAGATGAGGAGGGGGGGCACTGAACATGGATTTAACGATGAACACAGAAAAGAGCCCTATGTACTAGAAATAAATTGTAGCATTGCCATTTGTTGGGTGTGTTGGTAAATTGAAAGCATATTTAGCGCCAGCAAACAAGGACGGAAGGGAGACGACAACACAATGCGCTAACTTCAACTACGTGATTTTCAGGAAATGCACCTATATAACCCATGCACAGTGGCGCCACGTTATCCAAATCTTACCCATCCAAAAGAGCCGTTTCCTTATATAACACGTCGATTGAAGGGGCACTAACACACGTGTCTCTATTCCGCCAGATAGCCTGAGCTTCAATGATCTCTGGCACGTCTTTATCTTTGTGCTTCGCAACAACCCGGCAGGATTCATACACCGGCGCACAGCCGCATTCCTGACAGTGGGTTGACAGATGACCGTATTGCTTCTTTTTCACAGTTTGGCAATGTTCCCGTAATCGGCCATTAAGACATCTCCCTGTCTGTCCGATGTATTTTTTCCACAGGACAGCGGAAGCTCATATACAACAATCTCTACGCATCCCACTGGCGCTTTTCGATGATTCGTAGAGCGTCCGGCAGCTCGCTTACGGTACGGGTCCGTCAATCGACATATTTTTGCCAGCCTATCTGGGGCGGAAAAGACCACTTTTGTGTCCACCCGGCTAGCCATTTTCTTAAGTTTATGTGCCGTTCTATGCAGGTAGGGCACTACCGCTACCTTCCTTTTACGTTCCGTCCCTTGATTTGCCCTGTCCGGAATTGTGCTATCTGACCTGCACCTCTTTAGCAGCCCCTCGACGACCGAAACTTGCACTGATTCCGGAAACCTTGATGCTGATAACCTTCCCGATTGATCCATAAGGCTCGTAAAGATCTTATGGTGGCAAGACTTCTTTAGAGCATTTCCAAAGCATAAGTTGGCAATGCTCCTCTTGACGAGCTTTGAGTGGGCTGACCTATACGATAACAGGGGCTTATTAGCTCTAGGTTTATACTCCCAACACGTGTGCCGTTTCATGAACTCGAGCTGAATATCTAGGAAGCGCAGCACGTTATTGAAGGGCTCTTCAACCGTGAGAGTAAGTGGGGTAAGGCCTGCAGAAAATACTTCGTAAAGCTTGCCTACTGTAAAACGTGCGTCTGGTTCGAAAAGAACGAGATAGTCGTCAACATATCTGACAACTTTAACCATCCTGTGCTCCGACAAGGTGCGGGACAGGTTTCTGTTATGGTGAGCTATAAAAATATCACTTAGTATGGGCGCCAAACATGAACCGACGCAAACCCCTTGCTTTTACATGAATATGTCGTCATTCCATGCTGCATATGCAGAGTGAAGGTAGCAACTAAGCTTATCTAAAAAACCCTGAACGGACAAACCGGCTGGATTTTGGAACAAAACCACGCCATACTCGTCTAAGCAGTCTTCTACATAAGTTATTAGTTTCTTTTGAGGCAAGGAGTAGCACAAGTCCTTTATGTCAAAGGAGCAAGCTGACAAGCTTTTGTCAGAATATTCTTTCAGGAAATCTACGATTTCTGCAGAGCTCCTAACCAAAAATGGGCGTCAATATTAAGAATTCGCAGCTTATCTTGCAAGAAAAGAGCGAACTTTTTCTGCCTGCCAAGGTGTCGATGTGGTTTCGCGCAACAAACCGATGGTCTCACGTGTACCGGTTAAGCGCGTAACTTCGTTTTTGAGGCAGAAGGGTCTGTGTGTTTTGCCAGTGGACAAGGAAGGTAGCTTTGTTGTCCTCAAGGAAGGTGATTTTAATACGAAAGCCTGCTCTGCGATTGCCTCTGTGTTCGACCAGTGTAGTAAAGTATCTCCCAGAAAAATCAAGCTAGAAGCAAAGCGTCTTTGTAAGAAGGCAGACCTTAGTCAGTTGGTTCGTGAAATTGAGAACGCAAAATCTGGTTGCCTTCAAATTATGTTAAGTGTGAAGACGCACAAACCCGATGGCCCATTAAGGGTAATAGTTTCAGAAACAGGGTCATGGCAGAGAAAGTTCGCTCTTTTCTTGCAAGATAAGCTGCGAATTCTTAATATTGAATATTGATAGCTCTGCAAAAATCGTAGATTTCCTGAAAGAATATTCTGACAAAAGCTTATCAGCTTGCTCCTTTGACATAAAGGAATTGTACTACTCCTTGCCTCAAAATAAACTAATAACTTGTGTAGAAGACTGCATAGACGAGTATGGCGTGGTTTCGTTCCAAAAATTCAGCCGGTTTGTCCGTTCAGGGCTTTTTATATATGCTTAGTTGCTACCTTCACTCTACATATGCAGCATGAAATGACTACATATTCATTCAAAAGCAAGGGGTTTGCATCGGTTCATGTTTGGCGCCCATACTAAGTGATATTTTTATAGCTTACCATAACAGAAACATGTCCCGTACCTTGTCGGAGCACAGGGTGGTTAAAGTTGTCAGATACGTTGACGACTATCTCGTTCTTTTTGAACCAGAGGCACGTTTTACAGTAGGCAAGCTTTACGAAATATTTTCTGCAGGCCTTAGCCCACTTACTCTCACGGTTGAAGAGCCCTCCAATAACGTGCTGCGCTTCCTAGATATTCAGCTCGAGTTCATGAAACGGCACACGTGTTGGGAGTATAAACCTAGAGCTAATAAGCCTCTGTTATCGTATAGGTCAGCCCACTCAAAGCTCGTCAAGAGGAGCATTGCCAACTTATGCTTTGGAAATGCTCTAAAGAAGTCTTGCCACCACAAGATCTATACGAGCCTTATGGATCAATCGGGAAGGTTATCAGCAGCAGGGTTTCCGGAATCAGTGCAAGTTTCGGTCGTCGAGGGGCTGCTAAAGAGGTGCAGGTCAGATAGCACAATTCAGGACACGGCAAATCAAGGGACGGAACGTAGAAGGAAGGTAGCGGTAGTGCCCTACCTGCATAGAACGGCACATAAACTTAAGAAAATGGCTAGCCGGGTGGACACAAAAGTGGTCTTTTCCGCCCCAGAAAAGCTGGCAAAAATATGTCGATTGATGGACCCGTACTGTAAGCCAGCTGCCTGATGCTCTACGAATCATCGAAAAGCGCCAGTGGGATGCGTAGAGACTGTTGTATATGAGCTTCCGCTGTCCTGTGGGAAAAAATACATCGGACAGACAGGGAGATGTCTTAATGACCGATTACGGGAACATTGCCAAACTGTGAAAAATAAGCAATACGGTCATGTGTCAACCCACTGTCAAGAATGCGGCTGTGCGCCGGTGTATGAATCCTGCCGGGTTCTTGCGAAGCACAAAGATAAAGACGTGCGAGAGATCATTGAAGGTCAGGCTATCTGGCGGAATAGAGACACGTGTGTTAGTGCCCCTTCAATCGACCTGTTAGATAAGGAAACGGCTTTTTTGGATGGGTAAGATTTGGATAAGGTGGCGCCACTGTGCATGGGTTATATAGGTGTATTTCCTGAAAATCACGTTGTTGAAGTTAGCGCATTATGTTGTCGCCTCCCTTCCGTCCTTGTTTGCTGGTGCTAAATATGCTTTCAATTTACCAACACGCCCAACAAATGGCAATGCTACAAATTTTGCCAGCCTGTTGCGACAGCAGCGTCAACTGTTCTTGGCAAGCAACTGTCACCATCTAGCCAAACGGCGTCACTAAGTCGACTGTGTGCAGTACAATATGCGCGTCCTCGTCTCTCCGTCGCGGATTGGCCGAGATGAGTTCGACGAAACAGGCTTTGTGCATGAACCCGCCACCACCCACCTGATCTGCTATGAGTCAAGGAAGTCCCGAGTTCTACGTCTGTCTGACGTCGGCTCCGGACTGTGAACCTCCCGCAATAAAGGGTGTGTGTGAGTGTGTGTGTGTAAGCCGTCCCGCAGAGAGGCTACTTGTTTAGGATGACTGGACGGCCGTTTCCCTTCCCTTGGGATCGAGGGAGGACCGAGTGTTTATAAACCGCTGTTGTGCGGCTGCTCAGGACACTTTCTCAAGCAGTCATATTAGACTGATGTACTTTTCTCCCACAGTCACGCTAGACTGATGAACTGCATGTAGATACTATATATAAACCCATATCCCTCGTTTACGATGAGAAGCAGTACTTCCCTTCAGCAACGTCCTCAGCGTGTATAAGATGGACGATGGCTTGGGCCAGCTACCATCAAATTCATTCCAGACTCCAATCTCGAAAACTGATTACGAGTGACGGGATTGAGCCGTCAATCCTGACAACTGGATGCCAGCGCTCGGATCGTCCTCAAACTTTAACAACTGGCTGACAGCGGTGAGATGGTCTTTGCGACGTGGTGCTGTGTCTGCGGTGAGTGCTTGGTTCTTGCTTTGACTCTCCAGGCTTCATTTTGTGGTTGTTCTGTTAAGAACAGTAGGCAAGCTAGATTGTTGATTGTTAGCTAGGTTGTGTTTTCCTAGGTAGATTTAGCGAGCAGGACCAAGGCAGTAAAGCAGCAATCATGTAGTTAAGGACACTGCTGAGAGACGAATTGTTGATTGTTGGGGAGGAACTGGGCCTAGATGTACGCAAGAAAATGCTAAAATCGGAATTATTGAAGCTAATTTCCGAACAGGCCAGTAAGGAAGAAATTGAAATTGGGTTGCACTTCTGAAAAAAAGAGAAGAACGGGACAGAGAGAGAGAGAGGGCGCGAGTTAAGAAAAATGGAACTTGATGTTGAAGGCAAACGTTTGGAGTTGTCTCAAGGAAGTGAAGGGGCTCTGGGACGATCAAGTAAGGCAGAATCATACCGCATGGACAGGCTATTGAAGCCATTTGAGGTCGGGACCAACATAGGCTTGTTCCTAAGCAATTTTGAAAGGACTTGCGACAAGATGAACTTCGCTCCGAGTACATGGACACAGCGGTTGCTGTCTGCGTTGTCGTGTGAGGTGGCAAAAGCAATGGCCGGACTCAGTGCGGAAGACGCACATGATTATGCGAAAGTTAAGGCTAGTCTCCTGAAGAAATACCGCCTTTCAGCGGAAGCTTTTCGGCAAAGGTTTAGGGGCACAGGCAAGAAAATAGTGATGGGTATCCGGAGTTTGCATACGGCTTAAAGGCCAACCTAGTCGAGTGGCTGAAAAGCGCGGAAGCGTACGACAGCAGAGACATGATCATTGAATGCATGTGTCTTGAGCAGTTTTACAAAAGCATCCCACCATGTGTGAAACTTTGGGTGCAAGACAGATGGAATGTAAACACTGTGGAAAGGGTGGCTGGATTAGCCGAAGAGTACGCAACGCGTAGAAAGTTGAACGCCAAGGACGGAAATTGGGATGGTCGGAATGGACCGCAGAAACAATTTCCCTTCAAAAAGGGTTCACAAACTAGACGACCGCAGCCTGTAGACGTGGAGGAAAACCCTCAGAAAAGAACGACGAGAAATCTAACGGCGAAACTGTACCAAAAGAGCAGAAAAGAAAATTCGAATGTTTCAGACCAATCCGCTGCTATAAATGCCACATACCGGGACAGATAGGGGTAAACTGCGGAAAGCCTAGCGTAGTTTTCTCCTACGTGGATGAAATGGACGAGAATATGGAACTTTAGGCCCATATCTTCACGACCTGCAAGTTAATAGCAAACAATGCCGGGTGCTAAGAGACAGTGCCGCCACAATGGACATTGTCCATCCGTCTTACGTGACGGTATATGACTTCACTGAGTAGCATGGATCAAACAGGTTGTAGAAGAACACAGCGTGTGTCCACCCATGGCCAAAGTCAAAATCAGTGGACCATTCGGGGAGCTAGTGACGGAGGCTGCAGTTTCCAACTTTTTGTCACTGTAGTGCTCTTACATCTTTTCGAATCGCTCGAATCAGTTACTGCGGGACAAATGGCTTAAATTGGGAGAGTGCGCAATACAGGCACTGACGCGAGGCCAAGCTCGTAAAATCGCGTTGCTTTCGGCTGAAAATGCACAAGCTGCTCCAGCGGAAGCAGCAAAAGAGAACTTCAATACCAGAATCCGAGCTAGGCCCGAGCGACGAAACACAGTTGAGAAAAGCCTTTCAGCTGACCAGCTCAATGATAGCATATCGCCAGGGTGTCAAAATTCACCCCTGCTGGAAGAGCCCGCTGATGCACTCACAAGCGAGACAGGGTCATTGTTATCACCGGCCTCGAAGAACTTTGATAAGCTCTTACGTGTGGACAGGGAGTCACTGGCAGCTGAGCAAAAGAATGATGACAGCTTAGCTAAATTACACCACACAGATAAAGAAGGCATTGCTAGGCGTAACGTGACGATACATGAGAGAGGAGGATTGTTGTATCGGCACTAAAGAGATCGAAAGGGTAGGATTTTAGATCAGTTAGTCGTAGCTACTGAGTACAGGGAAGACCTTTTGAGTCTCTGTCATGGAAATGGGTGGTCCGGCCACCTAGGCATAAACAAATCAAAGGAAAGATTGCTTATGGAATATTACTGGCCTGGCTGTTTCAAAGACGTAGAAAACTTTGTAAGATCATGCGACGCCTGCCAGCGCTCGGGTAAACCAGGAGAGATATAGAAAGCTCCACTGAAGTTAGTGCCCACAATAACAGAACCTTTCAGACGACTTGTGATAGACACGGTAGGACCTTTACCAAAAACAAAATCGGGTTACACGTACTTGTTTACCATGCTGTGTCCGGCTACAAAGTTTCGAGAAGCAATCCCTCTGAAAGAGCTCAGTTCCACTGAAGTAGTAGAAGCGCTTTTGACAGTATTTGCACGAATTGGGTTTCCGGCCGAAATGCAGGTGGATCAAGGGTCAGTATTCACCAGCGCACTGGCTTCCACACTCTTGCAAAAGTGCGGAGTAAAGTTAATACAGAGTTCTGTCTATAACCCTCAGTCAAACGGTGTATAGAGGCGGCATTCAGTGCTTAAGCAAGTTTTGCGTGCTCTCTGTTACGGGCACAAGGAGGACTGGGAGAACTGTCTGCCGGCAACTTAGTTTGCTTTGCGAACGGTTCCACATGAAGCAACAGGGTTCTCGCCAGCAGAAATAGTGTATGAGAGGGCACTCCGTTCTCCACTAAGAATGTTAAGAGAGACGTGGGAGATAAGAGGAGAGAGTCCAACAGTGGTTGAATACGTGCTAAATCTGCTGGAACGGCTACGCGCAACCCAAGAACTAGTCGAAAAGAACATGGGAGTAGCCATGTTCTATTACGACAAGAATGCGAGGCTTCGTACGTTGAACGTCGGAGACCAAGTAATGATCCTGAAACTTTAAAGAAAGAACAAGCTTGAAGTTCACTGGGACGGGCCCGTTAAAGTGTTGCACAAACTTTCATATACTAACTATGCTCTGAAAATGCCCGGTCGCAGGAAGGAGGTGAGGATATATCACTGCAATTTGATGAAGCCGTATGTAGAGCGGAGCGGAGTGGTTAATTGTAGCATCAAAGAGCAGGATGGCACTAGTACCAAGTTTAAGGAGTATAGGGCGACCTCCAACTCTGAAATCGGCCTAGAACAAGTAAAACAATCGGTAAGCTCGCACGCTCTAAGACCCGAGCACCCAGATGAGCTAAAAGGGGTGTGAGGGGAATATCTCGCAGATTCAGCGATCGGCCAGGTAGAACCGAACTAATAACGCATGAAATAGAGCTGGCACCAACCGAACCCGTAAGATCAAAGCCTTACAGGGTTTTTCAAACACAGAGAGATTAAGGAGACAAAGATACAGCGCGTGCTAGAGTTGATAGTTATTGAGCCCGCTAGAGTGACTACACGTCACCGCTAATACTGGTAGGAACTCCTAACAAGGACCCTCGTCCGTGTGTTGACTACAGGAAGTAAAACGCCATCACTAGAGACCAGCTGTACCCGATACCCAACATTGAGGAACGAATTGAAAGAGTTAGCGCTGCTAAATACATTTCAACTATAGATCTTGTGCTGGGGTGCTGGCAAGTTCCCCGTTCAGAAACTGCCAGCTGCTATGCCGCATTCATCTCGCCTGTAGGCACTTTTCGCCCTCTCGCACTCAGCTTCGGACTGAAGAACACGCCATTTAGCTTCTCTAAATTAATAGATCTTGTCCAAAAAGACTTGCAGGAGTTCGCCTTGCCATATCTTGATGATGTAGCAATTTTTTCGCACAGCTGGGAACAACACGTATCGCATCTCAAACAGGTGTTCACATGGTTGAGGAAAACCGGCTTAACAAGGAAAGCTGAAAAGTGTAGATTTGGTAGTTCGCTGGTTACTTACTTGGACCATGTTGTCGGCCTGGGCACGAGATGACCGGCCGAGCTGAAAATAGCTACGATTGAAGAATTTTCTCAGCCGCGAACGAAAACAGACCCTTGTTCATTTTTGGGAGTTGTGGGGCACTATCAACGGTACATTCCGAATTACTCGCCAATGGCAACTCCATTAACGGACGCCCTCCGAAAGGGAGCACCGAGTAGCGTACACTGGGATAAGGACAAAGAGAACGCTTTCCAAAGTTGGAAAACGCTATTGGTTTCTCGTCCTGTGCTTCGCGCGCCGGACTACACAAGGAATTCATTGTTCAATGCGACGCAAGCGACAGAGGTATGGGCGTGGTACTTAGTCAGGTCGGCGACGATAACGAGGAGCATCCTATCCTCTATGCCAGCCGTAAACTAAATGTAAGAGAAGAAGCCTACAGCGCTTCAGAGAAGGAATGCGCTTGTTTTGTTTGGGCCGCCCAGAAGTTGTCGTGTTACTTGTACGGAGCGAAGTTCATCTTCGAGACCGACCACGTGGCTCAATCAAATGTCACACAAAAATGGCCGCTTGCTCCGATCCAGTCTCACTCTCAAAGAGTACATCTTCTCCGTTAGATATAAGAAGGGAAAGTTGCATGGCAATGCGGATGGTTTGACCAGGCTAACTTGAATTTTGCATTTAAGGGTCCCGCCTAAATTTTAGGGTTATTATTGTTAATTTTGTTAAGCCAAAAAGATCCCCTCTCATTTATCAGGATTTCCTCCCTGATTGCTGAATTGGTCACCACGAAATTCCTTCAAAAGTTGGCCTAGCAAAATACAGCGTTTTTGTTTCTGCATTTATGTTTTCTTTGAAGCCTAGCGGGTCTAAATTGAGATTCAAGGTACGTCATTTCGGCGCAGAGCCATGTTGTGGGGTTCGTTTTGCAGTTGCCTGTCCTTGTTGGATGTTTTGGGGTGGTGACATCATTACACAAGTGGTCGCTGCGAGCCAAGGCACCACCCCCTGGCCACCAGCCGTTCTCTTCCTGCACAGCGGTTGTCAGCGCTGGACAATCGAGATTTTCCGGGCCATGGAAGCGCTCTTAAGGACGGCCCGCTGAGATGCAAGTTTTGCCAGCTAGTTGCGACAGCAGCGTCAACTGTTCTTGGAAAGCAACCGTCACCCTCCAGCCAAACGGCGTCACTAAGTCCACTGTGTGCAGAACAATACGCGCGTCCTCGTCTCTCCGTCGTGGGATTGCCGAAATGAGTTCGACGAAGAAAGCTTTGTGCCTCAACCCGCCACCGCCCACCTGATCTGCTATGAGTCAGGGAGGTCCCCAGGAAATGTCTTCGAAGGCCCCTTCCCACGCACCGTTCTTGAAGCAAGCCCCGAGTTCTACGAAGTCTGTCTGAAGTCGGCTCTGGACCGTTAACCTCGCGCAAAGAAGTGTTTGTGTGAGTTGTGTGTGTGTAAGCCGTCCCGCAGAGAGGCGACTTGTTTACGATGACTGGACGGCCGTTTCCCTTACGTTGGTATCGAGGGAGGACCGAGTGTTTATAAACCGCTGTTGTGCGGCTGCTCAGGGCACTTTCTCAAGCAGTCATGTTAGACTGATGTACTTTTCTCTCGCAGTCATGCTAGACTGATGAACTGTATGTAGATAGATAGTTAGTTAGTTAGTTAATTCGGGTTTTATGGCGCAAAAGCGACTAAGGCCATGCTGCGCCAGCCACAAGATATTAAGGATTCAAATGTTAAACAGTGGAAGCAGCGTTATTTTAGAGTCTGTGTAAAAAACCGGTTTCTTCTAGAAAGCTGAACTAGTCAGCGAAAGGTACTAGCGGTTCATCTCCGACTATTGAGGCGGGGTGTAAAGGTATGTGCAAGTTATAGAGATTCTGTAAAAGCTTGTGTCTCTGTGTTTCAATATTTGGACATGTCATAATAATGTGCATAACGGTGAGTGGTTCATGGCACTTCTCGCAAGTCGGCGGGTTTTCGTTTTGAAGTAGAAAATTGTGGATCAGGTGCGTATGCCCGATTCGGAGTCTACATAGGATCACCTCATAGAAGCGTTGCTGGTGACAGCACGACTTCCATTCTCTAAGCACGGGTTTTATTGTGTGTAACTTGTTATTTGTGCATGTGTCCCATTCTAGTTGCCACTTTAATGTCAGGGCCTTATGAATAGCTCGGATACTGTCTTGGTATGGAAGTGTTGTTTGCGTTATACCTTTGTGTGCTGCCATGAACGCGCATCTATCTGCTGCTTCATTCCCTGGAATCCCGACATGGCTTGGGACCCAGCATAATCGTATTGTTCTTCCATATTCGTTATAAGCCAACATGTTTAGGATGTCACCAAGTAGGGGTTCGGACGCGGAGTTAAGGTTTAGAGCTCTGAGTGCGCTTAACGAATCGGTATATATGATAGCATTCGTCTGCTTGTCACTGGTAATTTTTTTTTACTGCCGTCCATATTGCGAAAACTTCGGCGGTAAACACTGAAGAAAAGTTATTTATCCGAATGCTATTTTGCCAATTTTTCGTAATTATTCCGACACCTACGTATTCTTGTGTTTTGGAGCCGTCGGTGTAAAATTCCGTGTAATGTTTATATTTTTCTTGTATAGCTCGAAACTCTTGTATTATGTGTTCTTGTGGGATGTCTTTTTTCTTTAGATGTGTTAGTGTCCAGTCACATAGCTGTGAAAAGTTGTACCATGGTGGCAATCTTGGTGGCCTTTCAGCAACCTGCAGGGCCTCGTGAGGAACATCATAAGCCTGACAGTAGTATTCTTCGTATCGTAAGAATAGTGGCCGAATCATGTTCGGTTTGCTTGTGTAGTGTATCCTTGATATGCACTGTGTAACGATATTGTAGCATATATGTTGTGGTGATGATCGAACTCGTAGTACATAGGAAAGTGTAAGCAGTGCTCTGCGTTGCTGTAAGGACGGCTCATTGCAGTCAACATATAAACTTTGGACAGGCGATGTTCTGTAGGCACCGCTTGCCAGTCGTAGGCCGAGATTATGAACTGGATCGAGTCGCTTGATGTATGACTGCCTAGCTGCACCATAAACTACACTACCGTAGTCGAGGATGCTACGTACGAGGGACCGGTATATACGTAGTAGACAAGTTCGGTCAGATCCCCAGTGCTTGTGTGATAGCACCTTGAGGATACTTAATGCTTTATTTGCTTTATTTTTAGTTGTGTTAATGTGGGCTAGGAAGTTCAGCTTTGTGTCAAACGTTACGCCTAGAAATTTACAGTGTTCTTTGACCGGCAAGATTGTACCATGCAATGTGAGAACTGGGTTCAAGTGTAATCCTCGTTTCTGGGAGAAGAGAACTGTAACAGTTTTGTCTGTTTAAAAACGGAATCCATTTTTGTCAGCCCATTGTGTAAGGTTATTTATGGTTATTTGTAGTTGTCTTTCGCAAGAGGATAGATTTGAGGCGCGGCAAGCAACTTGCAGATCGTCGACATATATGGAGTGCATAACAGAGGATGGTATGATCTTATTAACAGAGTTCATTTTGATTATGAAGAGTGTCGTGCTCAGAATACAACCCTGTGGAACGCCATTTTCCTGTGTAAATGTGCGTGAAAGTATTGCGCCGAGACGCACCTGAAATGATCTATTTGCCATAAAATCAGATAGGCAGTTTAGCATTCTGCCACGCACTCCCAATTCAGCCAGGTCTCTTAAGATTCCATACCGCCAAGTGGTATCATACGCTTTCTCTAGATCGAAAAATACTGTGAGACAGTGTTGTTTGTGTAGAAACGCGTTACGTATTTCATGTTCTAGTCGTACGAGGTGGTCAATTGTTGAGCAGCCCTTTCTGTATCCGCACTGGTGCACGTCTATTAGATTCCGTGATTCAAGGATGATTGTGAGCCTTATGTTTATGATACTCTCGTAGGTTTTGGCTAGACAGCTTGTTAAGGCAATGGGTCTGTAGCTGCTTGGGGTCGTTGTGGATTTACCTGATTTTAAAAAAGGCACTATTACTGCATTTTTCCAAACTGTGGGCATTATTCCAGATTCCCAGATTTTGTTGAAAAATTTAAGAAGTGTTTCTGTTGATGCTTGAGAGAGGTGTGCCAACATTGTGGAGTGGACACGGTCAAGGCCTGTTGCTGTTTTTTTACCGGCAGAGAGAACCCTGTTCAATTCTTGCATTGTGAGGGCGTTATTATGAGGTTCATTTGAAGCCCCAGTAGTGGGCAGTCTCTGTTTCTCCGCCGACATTTTATATTTTAAGAAGTCACTTGAATAGTTTGCTGAGCTTGAGACCTTGTAAAAATGTTCGCCTAATAAGTTCGCCTGGTCCTGCAGTGTTGTTTGTGTGCCTAGACATGTGAGTAGTGGAATTGTGTATGATGTGTACTCTCCTCTAAACTTTCTTACCTGGGCCCACATTCGTTTTGACGTGACCGTATTATTAATTGAGGATACATATTTTTGCCATGACGATTTCTCTGCCTGCCTTCGAATAAATCGTGCTTTGGCTTTGGCCTGTTTGAAATTTAAAAGGTTGCTATAAGTGGGGTACCTACGTAGGATTCCCCAGGCCTTATTTTGTTTCTTTTTGGCTTCGGTACACTCGTTCGTCCACCAGGGATTTAACCTTTTGTGTACAATACCGGATGACTGGGGTATTGCCTTTTCTGCTGCAGAGATTATTACTTCAGTGATTTTTTTATTAAGTTCATCAATGCTTAGTTCTTGTGAAAAGACAACTTCCAGTCTCGCGTTTTCCGTAAAAAGTGGCCAGTCAGCGAGCTGTAATTTCCACTGGCGTGGCCTTGTGATTAAGGTTGGTGGTAATGATAAAAATTTGATGACTGCGGGCAAGCGATCACTGCCATAAGACTTATCGACGGTTTCCCATTTAAAATCATTAAAAAGAGATGGTGAGCAAAAAGCTAAATCTAAACAACTAAAAGTGCGGGAAGTTGGTGAAAAGTATGTCCGTGCACCTGAATTTAAAAGGCAGATATCATTGGATAGAATAAAACCCTCAACCATTTGCCCTCATTGGTCAGTTTTGATACTGCCCCAAAGAGTACCGTGAGCATTAAAATCCCCCACTAAAATAAATGGCTCCGGTAATTGACCTGTTATATGTTCTAAATGTTTAGTGGTAAAATGGGTGTGGGGTGGGATATACAGCGAGCAAATGGTGATGGTTTTGTGAGTTATAACAGTGGCAGCAACGACTTCTATGTGACTGGTAATCGGAACTTCTCTAACTGCAATACCGCCCTGCACAATAATGGCTACACCACCCGAAAGCCGGTTCATCTGAGTACGGTCGCGCCGTACAACAGTGAAACCTTTTAAAATATGTTTGTGTTTTTCACCTAGGTTTGTTTCCTGTAAGCATAAGGCCACAGGAGAGAAGTTAAATAACCGGTCTTTAATGTCACCTAAGTTATGTAAAAGACATCTACAGTTCCAGTGAATAATAAAAGCCATTATGGAATTGAAGGGTAAAAAATAGCGTTAACAGTTGAATAGGAGGTAGGTAAGATATTAGGTGACGTTGATCTCACGAAGGGTGATACAAAGGAGCGATAACCTTCAGGTTATCGCTTTCTTATTTTGGGTGGTTATTGGGATCTTGGCCCTCTTACCGCGCTCAAGGGAGTGCTTGTCCTTCGGTGTCAATGACACCGGGTTTTTTATGTCGACCTCCATCGCTCTCTCTGAGGCGCTGGAGGACCGACAGTTAGGCGCTGAGACACGTGCCTCGGGCCTTGGGGTTCGTTTGATTTTAGGGCCCTGCGGGGCTGGTGTCTGCAGGGCCGTCGAAGAGGGTGGAGCAGTGCTGACTGCTTCCACCACGGGGGCGGGAGGAGTCACTGCGGCACCACTGCGCGTGGGCTCGGAGGACTCCGGAGGCCTCTGTGACGCTGCCCCCGCCTGCGTCACTTCGGCATAACTTCTTCGGGGAAGGTATGACAGTCTTTTCCTGGCTTCGAAGAACGAGATTTTTTCTTTAACAGTTAGTGCAATGACTTCTTTTTCTTTTTTCCAGCAAGGGCAGGACCGCGAATAAGCTGGGTGATCTCCCTTGCAGTTAACACAATGCGGGGAAGAGGTGCAATTCTCAGATTGGTGTTCGTTGGAGCTGCATTTAGCACAAGTTGTTTGTCCTCAGCATGCATGTGAAGCGTGTCCAAACCTTTGGCACTTGAAACATCATCTGGGGTTTGGAATATATGGTCTTACATTGACTTTAACATAACCTGCATCGAGCGAGGTAGGCATTACGCTTGTTCCGAAGGTGAGTATAACGTGTTTGGTGGGGATTTCTTGATCGCTTCTGCGGATTACTATTCTCTGTACTTTGGTAACATTTTGTTCCTGGAAACCTTCCAGCAGTTCCTCGTCGCTTAATTCAATAAAATCTTCTTCAGATATTACTCCCCTACTTGTATTGAGTGTTCTGTGGGCTGAAACAGTCACTGTCGCCTCGCCAATACTGGTGAGTTCAGACAGCTTATCTGCTTGGTCTTTACTATTCAATTCTAGGAGGAGGTCCCCGCTAGACATTTTGGAGGCTTTGTATGTCTGTCCGATTTTATCTTTCAGGCATTTGGCGACCAGGAATGGAGAAATCTTTCTAATAGGCGTGTTACTTTCACTGTGGACTACGTAGTATTTGGGGAAAGAAGGAGCGTTGCTTCGAAAGGAGAACTGGAATGGTACTTCGGTGCGGCATCTTTTGAGACGCCGATCATGGACAACAGAGATTTGAGCTGCCATAGGAAAGTGTGTGTTTTCGGCAACAGCGCCGACCGCCCACCACGGAGCCCAACGAGGGGACGCGGCAGGGCTTGTGTCCAAGCCTGCACGACGCCAGCCGTACGCCGTCACTATAACCAAATATGGTGTACCCAAGGTAGGATATCCACACAAGGTTAACCCTTGCCGCCGTGGAGAAAGGAAGTAAATGGAAGAGAGAAGAAGACAGGAAAGGTAAAAAGTGAGAGATAAAGACGAAGGTTTGAGGAGAGAGAGACAGGAAGACGCGACTACCGATTTCCCCCGGGTGGGTCAGTCCGGAGGTGCCGTCTACGTGAAGCAGAGGCCAAAGAGGTGTGTTGCCTCCGCCGGGGGGCCTTAAAGGTCCGATCACCCAGCATCGGCTCAACCTCCAGGATCCCCCTTTCCCCGGACACGGCTAAGCCGCGCACGGCTACACGCGGGAGGGTCCAACCCTCGTGTGCTCGGGTCCGTGGTGTCGCAACATACCAAACGCCTGCTGACGCAGACGCCCCTGCGGGGTGTATGTAGATACTGTAAATAAACCCATATGCCTCGTTATCGATGAGAAGCAGTACTTCCCTTTAACAACGTCCTCAGCGTGGATAAGGTGGACGACGGCATGGGCCAGCTACCATCAAATTCATGCCCGGCTACAATCTCGGCAACTGATTACGAGCGATGGGATTGAGCCCCCAATCCTGACACTACGCTGCGACCGTCAGCAGCAGCAACATTAGCGGTACCAACTTTCGTATCATTCACGTCGTCCAGCGAGCGTGTTAAATAGTGCGGCTTTGCCTCCGTCGGGAGGAAGTCGCCAGTTTCAGCTGAAGAGAGTACTGACAACGAATGCGGATCTCAAAGTACGCTGCTCGGCATTTCGCTGCTCAAGAGTTCGGGGTGACTCTGCGGCAAGTACGAATCGCGCAGCTCACCTTGCAACAGAAGCACGCTTGAGACTCCGACTCGGCTTGAACTTGTTTGGCTCAGTTTCTTCGTCTGCGGCTAGGGAGCATGAAAAGGCATGCAAAAGCAACCATCGTTTGTATGCAAGAGCTCCACGCAAAGACTTCCGGCGCTCCTTTTGCTCACGTGAAACTAAAAACGTAGCGTGCCGCGCTTCGTGCGCAGTATTCTCGCGTTTGCGCACGCAAAGCATTTACGTCATCATCATCATCATCAGCCTGGTTACGCCCACTGCAGGGCAAAGGCCTCTCCCATACTTCTCCAACAACCCCGGTCATGTACTAATTGTGGCCATGCCGTCCCTGCAAACTTCTTAATCTCATCCGCCCACCTAACTTTCTGCCGCCCCCTGCTACGCTTCCCTTCCCTTGGGATCCAGTCCGTAACCCTTAATGACCATCGGTTATCTTCCCTCCTCATTACATGTCCTGCCCATGCCCATTTCTTTTTCTTGATTTCAACTAAGATGTCATTAACTCGCGTTTGTTCCCTCACCCAATCTGCTCTTTTCTTATCTCTTAACGTTACACCTATCATTCTTCTTTCCATAGCTCGTTGCGTCGTCCTCAATTTGAGTAGAACCCTTTTCGTAAGCCTCCAGGTTTCTGCCCCATAGGTGAGTACTGGTAAGACACAGCTATTATACACTTTTCTCTTGAGGGATAATGGCAACCTGCTGTTCATAATTTGGGAATGCCTGCCAAACGCACCCAAGCCCATTCTTATTCTTCTGATTATTTCCGTCTCATGATCCGGATCCGCCGTCACTACCTGCCCTAAGTAGATGTATTCCCTTACGACTTCCAGTGCCTCGCTGCCTATTGTAAATTGCTGTTCTCTCCCGAGACTGTTAAGCATTACTTTAGTTTTCTGCAGATTAATTTTTAGACCCACTCTTCTGCTTTGCCTCTGCAGGTCAGTGAGCATGCATTGCAATTGGTCCCCTGAGTTACTAAGCAAGGCAATATCATCAGCGAATCGCAAGTTGCTAAGGTATTCTCCATCAACATTTATCCCGAATTCTTCCCACTCCAGGTCTCTGAATACCTCCTGTAAACATGCTGTGAATAGCATTGGAGATATCGTATCTCCCTGCCTGACGCCTTTCTTTATTGGGATTTTGTTGCTTGCTTTATGGAGGACTACGGTGGCTGTGGAGCCGCTATAGATATCTTCCAGTATTTTTACATATGGCTCATCTACACCCTGATTCCGTAATGCCTCCATGACTGCTGAGGTTTCGACTGAATCAAACGCTTTCTCGTAATCAATGAAAGCTATATATAAGGGTTGGTTATATTCTGCACATTTCTCTATCACTTGATTGATAGTGTGAATATGGTCTATTGTTGAGTAGCCTTTACGGAATCCTGCCTGGTCCTTTGGTTGACAGAAGTCTAAGGTGTTCCTGATTCTATTTGCAACTACCTTAGTAAATACTTTGTAGGCAACGGACAGTAAGCTGATCGGTCTATAATTTTTCAAGTCTTTGGCGTCCCCTTTCTTATGGATTAGGATTATGTTAGCGTTCTTCCAAGATTCCGGTACGCTCGAGGTCATGAGGCATTGCGTATACAGGGTGGCCAGTTTCTCTAGAACAATCTGTCCACCATCCTTCAACAAATCTGCTGTTACCTGATCCTCCCCAGCTGCCTTCCCCCTTTGCATATCTCCTAAGGCTTTCTTTACTTCTTCCGGCGTAGAGCACTGCACGGGCCTGATTTCTCAGCCCGGGGCGGACCCGGGCCCAAGCGTTCATTACCAACCTTAGCCAGCACCCGCATGTGCATAGCTAGGCCCATCCTGTCATGCACGGAAAATAATACCCCCTGTTTTTTATTTACGGATTGTAGGGTATGTGTCAGCTTCACCCTGTCGGGTTGTAATCAGCTGCAGTGGACAAGGAAGAAAAGACTGAAATCTTTGTTTCTCCCTTCGGGACAGCAGTGGTCTGGCCCACTGCCTGTGATGGTATTTATTGCTGGTGCGTAAGCATTTACATTAATTGTAAGATTTGGTCCGATGAGGTCACTTAGCACACAACTATATATATATATATATATATATATAGAGGTTGATGTAGCCGGGGTTGTTAGGTTTAAGCGCGGAGACGAAGATGACGTTAGTATTCTTGGTGACTTATAAATTGTATTTCTTGGTGGTGCTGCCCCTCATCCTTGTCGATTCCATGTAAATACTGTATATATATATATATATATATATATATATATATATATATATATTGCTACGGCATGAGCCGGGCGAGCAGAAGAGGAAGAAGACGTTAGCGTGTGCAGCCTCGGGACGCCATCTTGACTTCACCATCAATCTCGTCCCTTAAATAAAGCCGGTTTAACATTAACCGTAACAGTTTTGTGGTGGAGGTGCTGGGTACTTCGACCAAGACGACGGAGCTGCTGCAGCAAGCACCACGCCGGAGCCGACGCCTCGCTCAACTGCCCCCAATACCACTTGAGATCCCGATGTCCCACAGCGGTGACCAACAGCCTTCTCTGGCAGCCCCAGTTCGAACAACCGGCGCCTGGATGCATCAGATGGAGCCCCGCCCTTTCTCAGGCAAATTCGGCGAGGACGTGGAGGAATGGCTCACCCACTACAAGCGTGTGAGCAAGTACAACGGCTGGAACTCCACGGCTCAGCTCGACAATGTGGTTCTGTTCCTCACAGACACTGCGCTAGTGTGGTTCGAGAACCATGAAGATATCTGCACAACGTGGGACAGCTTCGTTACTCACCTTACTGAGTGCTTCGGCGATTCCACCACGAAAAGGAAGCGGGCGGAGCAGACATTGCTTCAGCGCGCTCAAGTCCCAGGTGAGACCTGTACTACGTACATTGAGGCAATCCTGAAGCTTTGCAGAACGGTCAATCCTCGAATGTCCGAAGAGGACAAGGTTGGACACCTTCTTAAAGGCATAGCCGAGGATGTGTACAATTATTTAATCGGAAAGGAGAGTCTCGCCTCGGTCGCCGACCTCATCAAGCATTGCCGCACATTTGAGGCCTTGAAGCTGCGCCGTATCACGCCTAAGTTCGGCAGGTTAGCAAATGTGACAACGGTGGCAAGCGTTGAAGACAATGACAACTACAGTTTTCAACTAGACCTTGCGGCAACTATAAGGCAAATTGTTCGCGAAGAACTTGAAAGACACACCAAAGGGGCGGATGTCGACCAGCTTGGGTGGGTTCCCAACCAACCTCAAGAACATGCATCTGCTGTGTCCGCATTGTCCGCCATGCCAGGCGTTGCAGAGTGTCGAGTAGATCAGCTGCGACAGCACCGACGTACCTTTCCCGACGACGTGACGCACGATCAACGAACTCGTGCAGCTACCACCACGAATCGGAATTCGGAAGGTCGCATTTATTATGCGCAGCGTCCCAGGATTGACCCCGAGGTTTACAACGTCGGTCGCGCATCGCCTGTGTGTTACAGCTGTGGCGCCTCGGGACACATTGCTCGTTTTTGTCGCCGGCGCCGACAGACAAGATATGGCCCACCACCAACTTGGCCTACTTTTGAACGTGACAGTTATGACGACCGTTGGCCGACAGACCCTGATAGTGCAACCACCACAGGCGCGCCACCCCGGAATACCTTCCGTCAATATAGTAGAAGGAGTGGCTCGCCAGCTTCAGACCGTAGCCTGACGCCCCCAACCAGTCGCCAACGCCGTTCACCGTCACCACGGCGACGTGCTGCGTCACCACCGCCGTCGGGAAACTAGCCGGCGCGACCGATGGAGGTAAGGTCGCCGGACAGTCTGCGTCTCTGCGAAATACTCCTCTGCCTATTATGATGGTGAAGAACAAAGTGCGTGTGTTAATTGATAGTATACCTGCAACAGCATTAGTTGATACTGGTGCTACCGTTTCCGTCATGAGTGTGACATTCAAAGAGAGGCTGGGTCGGAAAGTTATGTTCCCGTGGAATGGTGGTGTGACGTTTCGTGGTGTTAGTGGAGAGTGCCTAGTTCCCCTTGGTATTTGTGTTGCAAGTGTTTTGTTCGGAGCAGAAGATCTTATAACAGAATTTCTCGTACTACCGCGGTGCACTCACGACGTGATTCTCGGGATTGACTTTCTTCAGGATTGTGGTGCATCCGTTAACTGTGGCACAGGCGAAATTACTTTGAATAGCGCGCTTCTCGCCACCCTTGCCGACACATCCTTACCAGTGAAAAACTATTGTGTTGTTTCGAAAGATTTGCTGGTACCACCTTGGTCGCTGTCACGTATCCCTGTCAACTTCGCTGCTGCCGACCTTTCATCGTTTGACGCGCAAGTCCAGCCACTTACGTCGAGCTGCGCAAAGAAAGATGTACTCGTACCACGCTCTGTCGTGAGAGTAGTGAATGGCGTCTCAAATTTGTGGGCTTTCAATTGTTCTTGCGTCCCTGCTGTTCTTCCGCGTGATATGAAGCTCGCTGAATTTGACGAGATTACTTACAGCTCCATTACAGTTCTAAGCGAGGAGGAGCAGTCTCGTACTAGCGATCCTCACCAAAGCACTTCTGAAGAGCAGATCCTATGGATGATCAACAAGGCGCTGCCCTCACATGAGCGCCGCGTTCCCGCGGAAGTTTTGTGGGCACATCTTTCTGTATTCGATTTCGCACAAGGCGACAAGCAGGCTTCACTCCCTCGTTCTCGTGCTCGCCACAGAATTGACACCGGATCTGCGCATCCCATTCGGCAAAAGCCTTACCGCGTTTCTGCAACAGAGAGGACAGTTATTGCTGAACAGGTGAACGACATGCTGCGGAAAAGTGTTGTTCAAGAGTCCTCTAGTCCGTGGGCAGCACCAGTAATCTTAGTAAAGAAGAAGGATGGATCGTGGCGGTTTTGCGTTGATTACAGGAAACTGAATGCAGTCACCAAAAAGGATGTGTATCCACTTCCTAGAATTGATGATGTCATCGATTGTTTACATTCCGCTGCCTACTTTTCATCACTGGATTTGCGATCAGGGTATTGGCAGATACCCATGCACCCAGACGATCAGGAGAAAACGGCCTTCGTGACACCAGATGGTCTTTATGAATTTAACGTTATGCCGTTCGGCCTTTGTAACGCGCCAGCAACATTCGAACGATTCATGGATACTATCCTCCGAGGACTTAAATGGGAAATTTGTTTGTGCTACCTCGATGATGTGGTGATTTTTGGCAGCACATTGAGTGAACATAACAGCCGTCTCAGTCTTGTTCTGGATTGTGTCAAACAAGCCGGCTTGATCCTAAATTCCAAGAAATGTCGTTTCGGGGAAACGGAGACGTTAGTACTTGGGCATCTGGTCGACAAAAACGGTGTGAGGCCAGATCCACGGAAGATTGAGGCAGTCAGCTCCTTCGAAGCATCGAAGTCGGTGCGGGAGTTGAGGAGTTTCTTGGGCCTGTGCTCGTATTTTCGGCGCTTCATCCCAAGGTTCGCCGACGTGGTGTACCCCCTAACATGTCTTCTCCAAAAAGCCGTCCCCTCCAACTGGACATCGGCTTGCGACGACGCGTTCCGCCAGCTAAAATTTCTACTAACGTCAGGGCCCGTATTGCGTCACTTCGATGCATCCGCACCTACAGAAGTGCACGCTGATGCCAGTGGCATCGGCATCGGTGCCGTACTAGTGCAACGTCAAGACGGAGCTGAACACGTTGTGGCTTATGCTAGTCGCTCTTTGACTAAGGCGGAACGCAATTACACTGTGACCGAGCAAGAATGCTTGGCAGCTGTTTTCGCTGTCCACAAATTTCGGCCCTATATCTACGGACGCCCGTTCACTATCGTTACTGACCACCACGCGTTATGCTGGTTGGTGAATCTCCGTGACCCGAGTGGACGACTGGCACGTTGGGCTCTTCGACTGCAGGAGTACGACTTCGTTATTTTCTACAAGTCCGGGCGTCGCCACGCAGATGCGGACTGTCTCTCCCGCCTTCCTCTGACGACGACGGAGTGTGACGCCGACAATTTTGATAACTGTTTTGCTCCCATTTCTTCTACATTCCCAGACTCGACGACTTTCAAAGCAGAGCAGGAAAATGATATTAGTTTGGATCCTCTATTTGTAGCCGCATCGCGTCCTGGAGCCACTGGCCGATTTTGTGTCCGCGACGGCCTGCTTTACAAGACCAATTATTCAGCTAAAGGCGCATGCTTCCTTCTGGTGGTGCCGCAGAGTCTGCGAACGGACATACTGAGAGCCATGCACGACGATGTGACCTCTGGCCATCTCGGATTCATCAGAACTTTGAACCGGACTCAGGAGCGTTTTTACTGGCCCAAAATGCGGGACACAGTCAAGCACTACGTCGCCAGTTGTGAACAATGTCAACGCTACAAACGCCCTACGACCGCTCCGCCAGGTCTTCTCCAACCTCTGCCGCCGCCTCGCCTGCCATTTGAACAAGTGGGTATCGATCTTCTGGGCCCATTTCCCCGATCATCTAACGACAACCGATGGGTGATCGTATGTGTCGACCATCTGACCCGTTACGCGGAAACGGCGGCCGTACCATCTTCAACAGCTGTGTCCGTTGCAACGTTTTTGCTTCGATTCATTATTCTTCGACATGGTCCCCCCCGTGTCATCATTAGCGATCGCGGTCGTCAGTTTGTTGCGGACGCCGTAGAAGAACTGCTTCGTCTCTGCAGTTCACAGTTCCGTCATTCAACGCCTTATCACCCTCAGACAAATGGGCTTGTAGAACGCACGAACAGAACTCTAACTAACATGCTGGCCATGTACGTATCTTCCGATCACAAGGACTGGGATGACGTACTCCCCTTCATCACCTATGCTTATAATACTGCAAAGCATGAGACGACCGATTACAGTCCTTTTTATCTCCTTTACGCACGTTCACCGCTAAGCTGCATTGACACTATACTACCGTTTGAATTTCACAGCGAGTACTCTGTTGCCAAGACGCTTTGTCTCGCCGAAGAAGCCCGGCGTATCGCTCGCCTTCGTACTGTGGCATCGCAACACCGATCGAAAGAGCGCTATGACAGCCGACACCAGTCTGTCTCGTACGCTAAAGGAGACTTTGTGTGGTTGTGGACTCCGGAACGCAAACGTGGCTTATGTGAAAAGTTTTTACCCCAGTACACGGGCCCATTCGTCATTGTAGATCGCTTGAGTGACTTGACGTACGTGGTGGCACGCTTGACGTCCGCTGGTCGTCGGTCTAGCCGGACCCAGTTAGTACATGTTGCCCGTCTTAAGCGGTTTCACCCTGCGCTTTCCGAGTGATTTGGACTTGCCCAGCGGGCTTCGTCTGGCAACCGGGGATTGCTACGGCATGAGCCGGGCGAGCAGAAGAGGAAGAAGACGTTAGCGTGTGCAGCCTCGGGACGCCATCTTGACTTCACCATCAATCTCGTCCCTTAAATAAAGCCGGTTTAACATTAACCGTAACAATATATATTATATTTTATATATATATATTTTTTGTAAACCCTGATGAAGATCGGTCCACCGATCGAAACTGTCGAAATTAAATACTTGTTCTGTTTACCTTGTAGCACCACTCAAGTTCTTTACGTTTGAAAGGTAGCCTGAAGAATCCCTCTTTGCCTACTATATATATATATATATATATATATATATATATATATATATATATATATAAATATACAGTATTTACATGGAATCGACAAGGATGAGGGGCAGCACCACCAAGAAATACACTTTATAAGTCATCAAGAATACTAACGTCATCTTCGTCTCCGCGCTTAAACCTAAAAACCCCGGCTACATCAACCTCTTACTCACTGGCACATACCCGTTGCAATATAGTTGAGCCAAATATAGTTGTGCCATTTGCTCTCCTTTTAGCATCGTCCCGATGATAAAGGCTTGGAAAGAAGCGATATGCGCGCCAATATGCGTGTGTAGCCAAAGTGACCAGCAGTCGCCTCGTTGTGGCAGACGTGTAATATTTCACGTCGAAGCAATGATGGAACAACGAGTAAGTAGTTGCTTGCGCCAGGTGATAAGTTCTTGTTGAAAAGGACGTTGCGGCGTAAGCAATACGACGCCAGCCCTCTAGCAAATGGCATTGGCACGCTGTTGGTTCGTCCTTCAAAGTAATGTATAAGCGGCAGCAATTCAGTGTCATCTCGTTGCTGGCGTGAAAGATCGGCAGTGTCCACGATTCCCAGAAAGACTGTGTCGTCATCGTTTTGTGCTCCCGGCTAAACAGGACACCGAGAGAGGCAGTCGTCGTTTGCGTGCCGTTTTCTCGCCTTGCATGCGGCAATAACGTCAAACTGTTGAAGTCGAGCCGGCCAGAAGGATCTTTCAAATGAATGAACCAGCAGAGCCAATGCTGATCGCTAACGACGGTGAAAGACCGACCATAAAAATACGGACGAAATTTCAGAGCTGCCCATGCCACTGCGAGGCAGTCTTTTTCAGTGGTGGAGTAGTTAGCCTCGGCTCATGATAGTGTCCTACTGGCGTAAACCATCACCTACCGTCCTGCCACTGTACGAGCACCATGCCTAGACCTACATTACTAGTGTCTGTACGCAATACTGTCGGGGCGTCTTCATAGAAGTGTGATAGCCCGGGAGTCACTTGCATATGTTGCGGGAGCTCGCGAAATGCCGGCTGCTAGTCTTCGCCCCAAGTAAAAGGGATATATTCTCTGATGAGCTTTGTTAATGGCCATGCGATGTGCGAGAAATTCGCAATAAAACCCCGGTAATATTCAGAGTCTCGCAAAACGTCGTACAGCCTTTTTGTCTGATGGGGTCGAGAAATTGGCGTCGGTAGCAAATTTATTCGGATCAGGTTGGAATCCTTGGCTAGTGACGAGATGACCGAGGAACAAGAGCTCGTGAAAAACAAAATTGCACCTCTGAGGTTTCAAAGTGAGACCGGCAGAGCGTATTGCTTCAAAAATAGTTTTCAACCGTCATAAGTGTTCGTCGAACGTTGCGGGAAAGACAATCATGTCATCTGGGTACACCAGGCATGCCTGCCATTTGAATCCATAGAGTACCGTGTTCATTAGACGCTGAATTGTTGCTGGCGCCGAACACAAACTGAAAGGAAGTACCGGAAATTCATACCATCAAGCGCCACAAAGGCGGTTTTCTCACAGTCTCTCTCATAGACTTCCATCTCCCTATAACTGCTTTTCAAGTCCATTGACGAAAAGTAGCCCGCATTTCGCAACCAATCCATGGACTCATCAATACATGGCAGTGCATAAATGTCCTTCCCTGTGACCTGATTGGGCTTCCGATAGTCGACGCAGAAGGGCAGACTACGGTCCTTATTTTCATTAAAACTACAGGTGATGCCCAAGGACTGTTCGATGGTCGAATTACGCCATCTTCAATGATCGATATCACTTGTTGTATTGGTTCAAGTTCCTTTGGGTCCACACGATAGGCGTTTTTTCCAATGGGTCTGGCATTGACATCAGTAACAATGCGGTGTTTGGTAAGTAGCATTTGACCAACTCTTGACTAGGATGAGAAAGAGTCCTGGTACTGATTGATGAGTTCAAGAAGACGGTTTCGCTCAACGACCCTTAACGTCGGATTAACGTCTACAATAGGCCCAGCTCTGCGGACCCTAAGACCGCCTCCTGCGCTAAGTGGCGCAGGAGGCAGCCTATTGCTGTCGGTGCCGATAGCAATATGTCGACGCTCCTTACTAAAAGTCGTCAGCAAGATTTTTGCGCTTCCGTAGATTACTTCCATAAGTGCTCTGGCAATGGAGACGCCGCAATTCAGTGCTAGCGCTTTGATGTGTTCAGCGAATCGAGTCCCATTCTGCAGGCTGTCACAGTGCACGGGTACGAGAGAGCAACTCCGCGGCAAAAGTATGACGTCGTCCGCAGCAATACGTGAGGTTGTTGTTACTTCTCATGGGTGACACTACATGAGCTCGTTGCAAACGTGACGCTTCTGTCACGGATGTTAATCATGCCGCCGTACTCACGTAGGAAATCCATGCCCAATATAAGTTCCTTACAACACTCAGTAAAGTTGACGAGTGTGACGACGAAGGCTGAACTGGCGGTTAAGAGCCGGGCCATGCATTTCCAGACAGTTGCCATGAATTCCCCTCCGGTGGTTCTTACGTTGGACCCGTGCCATGGCGTTTTCACCTTCCTCATTTTGTCGGTGATCTGTATGCTTATGACTGAAAAATGGGGATCCAGTGTGAACAAGAGCGGCTCCTTGGTGGCCGTCAGTGCGAATAATGATGTCGGCGCTGACGACATCAGTTACGTCTTTCGTAGTTGTATCCGTCGTATTCGTCGTTGTATTCGGAGTGTTCTTCCTGATCCGAGTCTTCACGTCGTCGTTTGTCGATAATGGGGGATGTGGAGAATTTACAGTACAGGCAACCTCACACCTGGACGTCGCTGCGGCTAGCTTCCCTGTCGAGGACTAGGCGATCTGCCCCTAGTGACGCCAGTAAAACTGCGACGAGTCGGCGAATTTCAGCGCACCGGAGATGGAGAAGAACAACGTGGTCGAGGTGTCGTCCTATATTGCAGCTGCTTGTTCACAAGAGCGTCGTTGTAGGCACGTCCACCGTCATGCATAGAATAGGCATAGTTGGCAGGAAAGCGTGGGTGTTGAGCGGCAGGATAATTGTTCCATTTCTGATAAACTTGATATACGTGTACAGCTTCGCCACAATGGTCGCACACTGTTCGATGGTCGTCGGTGCGCCACAAGTAGGTTTTTTGACGCTGAAAGTTCAGCGGCAATACTCCAAGGAGCCAAGGAGTGGCGTGCGCATGTCGAAGATTCAGCTTTGTTCGTGCTGGCATGAACGGCGGGGGCGGTCGAGCCGGTGGCGATGACAATATCAACTGTGTTTGTAGCGTAGGTGATGTTCTAGTTGGTGTCAACGGCGTCGAAGTTGTGTTGATTGGACGGCGAAGGGCCTCCACATAAGTAAGGCGCCGTGGCACGTTACCACAGTCTGGCGATGAAAAAGCTTGCCGGAATTCTTTCAGGACCACATCACTTACAAAAGATAGCGCTGGCACTGGTTCCGCAGTCGCAACAGCAAATCCAAGCTGCGGAACCTCTTTTCGCACAACGTCTCAGACAACTTCACGCAAAGGCCTGTCGTTACTCGCAGCGGATACGGAAATGTTCACTGTCGAGTTAATCATGTAATGCTTGCGGCATCCTTGCTGTAAGGCCCTTTAAATGGCTGGAGCCTCTTTTTGTGAACTCCGCCACTGTTGTCAGCGGATTCCTCAAAAGGCCGGCAAAGAGTTGCTCGTTCACTCCCGCAAGAGATACCGCAGCTTTCTTTCCTCTGGCAGGTCGTGATCTTCCCTACAGAAAAGAGGGCCATGTCTTCTGATAACATACCAACGATCTCATTGGATTTTAAAATTATGATTTCAAGGATACGCGGCGCATTTCCCCTCCGGTCGATGCTTGTAAAGGTATCCAGCAGCTGTGCACGGAAGTCGTCCTACGTGGCAAAGCTCCTCTCGGTTGACGTCCCACGTAGGAGCACTGTCCTTTATATAGAAATAGACGTTCGAGATTTTGTCCTCCGAGCTGGTCTTATGGTTCTACTTGGCGACGCGCTCGAACTGGCCTAGGAAATCTTCGACGTCTTCAAAGGCATCACCATGAAAGCTTACCAAACCATAGGATTCTGCAGTGTTACTTGCGATGGAGTGGCGGTGGCCATGATAGTTGTAGGAGGCAAATGATTTCGCAAGGTTTCTTGCAGGTGACTGGACTCAGGCGCGAGGCCTAGTAGTCGACGACTGAGGCGGTGTTACCGCTGTTTCGATGCGCGATGGTGATTTCGGGTGCAATCGTCGGCTCCGCGAAGGCGTGCCAAGCATGAAGAATACCCAGCACCTCCACCAGTCACCAGTGTAACGACGCGGGATCGACGGGGATGCGGAGGAGCAGCAGCACGAAGGAATAGACTTTATCAGTTGTTGAAGAAAACCATCAACGACTTCGTCCTCTCCATGTCTAACGTAAAAACCTGCGCTACTTGAACCTCGTCCCAAAACACGGGTATTCACAAGCATAAAGCATATGATAAACGCTCAAGTAGAAAGGGACACCCCTTGCGTTAGCGCTAAAATAATATGACAGCATTGAGAGTTGTAATAATGCAATCCCAAAAGGGGTAGCAGGAAAAAGCTTTGAAGATTGGTTTTCTGTGTACCCTAATGTTTTTTCCTGGCGCGGAGACAGCGTTCGTTGTTGTGGGAAACAAAAAAATTTGAACTTCGTTTGTGCTTCCATTTTCTTTCTTTGCTAAGATATATTTTCAACGTGTCATTTAAACTTGGCACGGAATGCCTTGGTTCATGCAATGGATAGTGTTCGCCTGTGCCCGAAGGCTGGACTTAGCCCCTTTAATGAGCGGGCCCGAGGGCGGTCTGCGCCAGCTGCTTGAAGCCCGGGTCGGTCCCGAGCAAGCAGAAGAAAGCTTCGTATGGTCCGGTCAAGCCTGCGGGCCGGGTTGGGCCCATGGAGTGTTCTGCCGCGTCCATACGTGCGAGAATTATCGGCACCTGCTAGCGGCCCCAGCTAGCTTAAGCGTGAGTTTTAGCATAACTGCATCGTTGATAGAGGACGGCCGACGCGTTAAAAGCATTCTTCGCACATTTCTCTTGCAGCTATCAGTGAACCTGCCTGATCGCTTTTGAAGCTTTTGTTTGTTTTTTTACGTATTTGTATTTACCTTCGTTATAGTGGGATGAAGGAGCCGTTTTGTAATGTTTCCATGGCGAAGGGCGGACACCCCCATCTCGTGTCTTATAGTGGACTACCCCAGCTAAAATAACAGCAATGGAGGCAGCTCTTACAGCTCCTTGCCATAGCTCCCTAGCGACTACACAATCAAGCAAAGTCTCCGGAAAGTAAGATGAACCCAGTGGTGCGGGAAAGGCTGTGGTGCGCAGCAAAGAGTCACTCTAAGCGTCGTCGTCTTCTTGAAGACATCATAGAGACCAACGTTGGTGAATCCTTCCGATGAGTCCTTACGCATGTGGCAGCTACTGCAAGCCTATGTGAAAATTCTCAACCGACCGTTCCAAAGCGGAGAAACATAGCGCCGTCATAATGCTGTATATCATCACCATTATCCCAATAATAATGCGCAAGCGGCTATAATTTTATAATTGTCGTGTCATCGTGCTCCCCTTTGCGGATTTCCTCGTGCTGGTGTCGTCAAACCATCGCTGTAGTTGTAATGCCGTCGTCTTGTCTCTGATGTTTCACAGAATGGCTCGCCTGATGAAGATTTTTTATGGCTTCTCCATTGGAACAGGGTGGGGACAAGTAGCCGCCGAGCCTGTTTGGGGTAACCGGGCTTTAGTACATCTATTGCGTTCTCCCACATTGCCTTTCTCATTTGTCTCTTTCTTCGTTAAACCCTGAATCTCTATAGCAAAATGTTTTATGTTGCAAATGTAAGCGAGGCTTCATCAATTCCGTGTTTTTTTTTCTTTCATCGATCCTCAAAACGTCTTTCGCATTCGTGGACCACTGGCGATTTAATACTGTCATCAGCTTTTCATACTAGCGCTTCTGGAAGGGGCACATTCCCTAAATTCGCAGCTGAGGGAACATCTTGATATGAAATGACATTGGGCTGAGTTGTCTCCAGAATATTGCTTCAGCACAAATGGGCTTCATCTTTTGGGAATATTTCAACCTATCTGCCTTTCTCCTCTAGGTGGAGCCTCAAAAGGAGCAATGAATTGCTCTTTGCGTCATGGTACGCAATTCCTTTCTCTATTTCTTACTTGACGACTTTCACAATTCTTGCCCCCGTTTTTGCGCATCATTTATAAATCATTCTCTCTTAGGTAATACGCATATTCCTGACACTTTACTTCGTTCATTGGCTGCAGTTTCGCGATAGAAATATTTGCACACTTAATCCACGCATTTATTTTCATCCATGATTCGGAGTGTTCTTCCAGAAAATTTTTTTTTCTCGGTGCTCCTCTGCCTTCAGAAGAGGCCAGACCCATGTCCCCCTTCAGTGCCTCATTTAAGGTTTTATCTTGGGACTCCTATGCGAATCAGACACTGACATTGCCATAACTTCCAGCGCCGAAAAGATCTATAATTTATGCACATAATGGGACTTTGAGGGCTAGCGCTGCTGTAATACCTGGTTCCAAAATCTCTACGATAAGTATTTTTATTATAGTCCAAATTGCGTGATATTTAATTACTGCAGCATACCACCTGCCATTAAATCTTATCTTTTCTGGCGTAAGTTCGAACAAGACTTTTCTACGTTTATTTATGCACTAAGGCTATGACTATAACTTACCGTTGAATTGATCCAACACCATCACACCTCTCTTGGTTCACAAGACGTCTACGCTGTATTTGGGCTTTGATAGGTCTTACATTGCCGAATGAAATGCACTGGCTTGAATGGAGTCCCTCGCCTTGACCGCTAGTAGTACTGCTAGTGTCACCATGACTTGCTGTGCCTTTGTATAGGTTCAGCAAAAACAGGATGATGTTCTCGATACCGTCCGGTAAGCGCTATGGGTTAAGAAGAAATACATGTATTCATAAAATTGGGAGGGAGAACTTCAGACGAACATTCTTCACAAGAGTATAGGAGGTAGTTGCGAGTCTGTCACAGTATAGTATGTGTCAGGCTTGCGTAATTTGTTGCCGCCCATAACGGAGTATATGTTGCACAGTACACTGATGAGTTTGCCATTTGTGTGCACTCTTTAACACGATTCCTACGCGACGTGTACTTTGTTTATTTAAGCAGTACATGGTTGCATTTGGTGCGCTTAACCGTATTGTATACGCCAGCAGGCTGGAATTCGCGGGAGCCCTAACGTGATTACAATAACTTTAGGATTCAGCGCATTCCTTTTGATAAAATTTGACGCTCGAGCGTGAAAACTCATCTTAGGAAAGCAACTCTGCATTTTGTGGTTACTCACTAGGCTCCTTTAAACCGAATAGCTTTATTCGCCTCTTTTGTTCGTGTTCGTCACTGGCGGTCGGCTGGTGGATTTGCGATACAAATGAAAAATGTGCGTGCTCTCCCATATGCGATCGTCGCCGAATGACAGCACCATAAATCTTTGAGACGTACGTGTTAATTCTTGTCAGCTTTAAAATGCGTGTAGGTTAAGGTGCGGCGGTGGAGCACTCGCAAAGAAAACATGCTGTCGCTCGCTCATCCAATGGCTGGTTTAGCCGTCGTTCGCTGGTTCGTTTATTCGTTCGCTTACTCGTTCGTTAAATTATTAGCTCGTTCGACCACTACGTCTCTGAGATACGTATAATAAGACAACAAATGGTGCCTCAATATGGACGACCGCACCATTTCACTTACTGCAGTTTCGGCCGCGTCATAGCGCGGCAGTTCTTTGCGCGGCCACCACTTCACTAATATCTCGCAAATGTTATTTCCGAGCGGGAGCAACTGTACTCAATGGATGAACCTTAGTGGAACTCGGTTCGCGAGAAGTACGTCGCTTTGTGAACGGACGAGATAATGCACAGTGGAATGTTGTTCGTGATGAGACACTAACCTGAAAAAAAAAACAATGCACTTGTTTGAGCCTTAATCAAGCGTTGTTCTCGCATTCCCGCTTCGCGAACGAATACAAAAAAAGGTGATTTCATTTTCTATATACATAGAATCTCGACTTGATGATCGGCGGCGCGTATTTCTGTCGACTTTGATAGACAAGGAACATAATGGCACAAGCACCCACCGTTTAGCCTTTGGCGCTGGCTGAGAAGATTAGCAAGCACACATGTTGGCGGAACTGTATCTTGTAACACTCTTTCGAACCTTCAGAGCAGAGTTCGTTCGGGCCCTCTGTCGTCCTTGTTACGTCATAGCTGATACGCGCCGCGAATAAACGTGGTAAGGACGGCGCGGATTATTTAGCTTACTGAGGGCTTGCTGGAGGTCAGGATGTTGGCATTCCGTCGTACATTTGTCATTTGCAACCATTCGCAACAAGATCTTGCGACACACATTTGCCAAATGTTTCGTACCTAATTGTTGCCCACGTGATACGTTCGGAGACGTCATGGCAGAGCGTTCGTGCTCGTTCAGATACATTAAACAACACAGCTATCACAACAAAAAGAAGCTGTCGTCACTGCATTTGCATAACTGCCCGTTTAGAAAATATATGCTGTACGACAACTTACGCGGAGCTAGAAAGCCAACGCGAACACTTAAAGCCCACCGCCTTGCCATGCGTGCATTCACTCTGCGAAAGGTCGTCTTCTTCGCTCGAGTGGTGTAGGCGGCGCCACGGTCGAGGAGAGAACATGAAAGAGAGGAGAAACGAGGAGGAGCATGTCGCTATTTTACGAAGTTTAAAGGGACACTAAAGGGAAACAATAAATCAGTTTAGACTAATGGAGCATTGTTTGAGAACCCTGCAGGCAGGCATTAAAAAAATAGTTTGATTATTCGATGAGAAAATGAAGGTTCAAGTATCAGTATTTGAATTTCGCGCCGAAATCCCAGCGCCGGTACGTCAGCGTGACGTCAGCGATTCGAAAGTGTGATTTCGTATTTGGGCCGTGTTAGCTGAATAAAGGTTCCAGAAACTTGCCATATTTAATATTTAGTTCCTTTAGAAGACAATGTAGTCAATATGTACCGCTATATATAATTAGTAGGCCCTAGAAGATGCCATCAATATCCATGACGTCACAGCCCCCAGGTGCTGGAACTCAAGTAGGTGTCGCCACCCGTATTTCGTTCTTGCGCTTTTTCTGACTTACTAAACGTCTTATCGTTGTAAGAGTGGTGTTTTTGGTGTTGTAGAACAGTAATTTACTGATGCAGAAATCATTTTTCGCTTTAGTGTCCCTTTAAGGGGCCTTGCGGGGACAGAGTCAGTCGCGCGCTCTGTTGATGCGAAATGCAGCACGCAGGTCAATTCGCTCGCTGCTGCTGCAGCGCTTCCTCACTCCAGCGTTTTGGCAGCAAGTTTTCGCGGTCATCGAGTGACGTGCGTACACGTCTGCTTCTGCACGCGTGACACCATGCTTGTTATTTTTTTAGTATGCCTATATGTACACGTTTATACGGCTGCTAGGACTACTATTCTTAATTCGTATAGCTGTCGCCTAATTTGCTATCCCAAGCGATGCTTCGTTTTCGGGCGAAACTGCGGTGATTTCTTTACTAGTTCTTCACGTGTTTTGTTTTTTCACGAATGGCTCAAGTTAAGTGGCAGAGTTGTTATTTCATTTCTCAGCAGTTACTTGTACGTAACTAAATCTTTGGCTTCAGATTCTCTTTTCTAGCCATCTTCTTGCACGTACTCTTGTTCGGCTGTTGTTGTGTTTACTGGATGTGGCGTTTTGCTTAAGTTTGCGTTGCTAGCTTTTTAAGTTTGGGGCTGTTTACGGCTAACTTGGGACACTTGATGCCACCAGGTGCCAAAGGAATTTACCAGCGCATGAATGTTTATTGCACTTTTAAACTGAACAAATATGTCTGCCCTGTTCTTCATAAAAAAACGTAAATTCCTATATCAAATCTGCACATGTTGTGTTGGATCAGAGGCCTCTCAAAAGCACATGGATCTGTTACAGAATTGGTAAAATATATTTAACGAATGGTTTGATTAGGCTGCTTAGTATGCACCGCAGTGTCTGCTCGTTCTTGTCCAAGCGTCTAGAATAGGCATGTTGTGCTGCAATTCCTACATAAAACTTGTTAGACCACACCAAGCCAGTCTTTGTATAGCATCAAATAGAAATCCCCAATGAGGAAAGCGGCGCATCATATTGATCTGAACGTGTGCATTAGATATGCATGCAGTCTCTGCAGCGCTTAATTGAAGATCTATTGAAACAAAATCAGGCGAAAGAAAGGAAAGGCATGGACATGTAATGATACGTATTGTCAAAAACAATAAAAATGTACACATGTATATAGGTAAGACGTATATACATGTATGCACTAATAAATAATACGCTTGGCATATTTTCTTGCCGCCCTTGCATTCCTCCCTCATGATAGCTAGCGCTTTGAGATGCGGTGCTAGACTGAATCACCTTCGGGATTGGCCCAAACTAACCAGTCCTTTCCTGATATCAGCAAATGTTAGGTAAGAGCTCTGCAAGAATCTACTGCTGCATCGATTAAGTTCAATCACGTTGTAAGGTTTGTTTGTTGCTGTACAAATACCACGGTCATTTCACCACAATCTGTTTCTACCACTGCAGATTCACCACAGACTAGTATGTCTGCCATTACCACGATATAGGCATAGCTTTGTATGATTCAATAGAACTTAGTCCCAGATGTCACCACAGTCTGGACTCCTCTTGCTTATGCCTGTTGAGCACCTATGAAGAACCCCACAATCAGCATGTTCGAAACTTGGGGTCGAACTGCCGTAGCACAAACCATGCCATCGCCATCACATGACCATCGTCAATATAATAGACATCTTGCTGCTGTCGTCTCACAGACGCTTTGTCGCATGCACACGACTACTCTCTTTACGCAAATGTGCTCATCCATAGTAACGATTTGAAAAATCTCAAACGGTGCTGTATGGGTAGTACCTGCAATATTCTTTACATAACATTTATCCCACAATGCAGAAATGTACTGAAAAATTTTTAAATAGCATTTTAGCTGTACCAATTTAATTGCGGCCACGTCTCTGCACTTCCACATTTTAATTTGGCTTGGCACAGATAAATGCACAGGTAAATGTTCTGCCATGTACAGTCTATTTGTGTTTATGTATGAATTTTGTACATCTTATTCATAGTGCATGGGGGCCACAGGTTTGCACTTCAAATGCAATCCTTACCATCATATGCAACGACTGTGTGTCTTGCTCTAAGTTTCATTTTATTCTCTTCTTACGGGTGTTACGCGCTTGGTCTTTCTTTTTGAAAAAAATAAAATGGGTAATGTAGAAATTGTGGTAACGGTTAAATCTGCTATTATAGTTCCTTTTGAAATGTTTGCAAATACCAGTCTTAGCGTTTTGTCAGTTCTTATATTCGCTGAAGGTATAAGAAAGCACCAAAAAACATGAGTTTTCTTTTACTTTATTATTAAATAAAGATGAGTCACTGTGAACATCTTTTTGGTTGCACTGGCAAAGACAGCGTATTTAGAACAGATTTCTAAGTAATTAAGTAGGTCTCAGCACGTTGTGCAAAAGCTTATGTTGTGATAAGTTACAACTAGCACATGAACATGACTAGCAATATACTTTATATTGAAATGCTTTTTTATTGTAAGTGCCTGTGATGAAAACGGTTTACGTTGGTTTTGCTTCGGCTTCTGATATTCATTATAGCAATTTCTGTAAAAGTATGTGCTCCATGAGAGAAATATATATGCCAAATATATGGTTGATGTTGAATCAGCTTTCCGAAAGATAAAATACCGTGTTGGCCTTGCACAACAAGCGAGATGTAAGTATATTCAATAAACAACAGACCGTAAAGAAAAGAACTGCAGACTTGCGACTCCTGCTTTGACGGTACGTAGAAATTGTTTCTGGTATCCCAGCTGGGCCATGCATCAAGCTCACCCATACATCACAGAGTAATACAAAGACTCTTACCTTCCCATGTCGTTGATTTACGCAGGCTTAGGAACATGAGTAGCACATTTAATGAAATCATTCTTACTTGGATTTATTCAGTATTTTAGAAGCGAGTTGATTGTGATAGGGCAAATGCCTGACAAATGGTTGTTTTAGGTATGATTAGATGGAGTGTGGTAGGTAAGCGTATGTGATAAGCCAGGGTCGACCGTATTCGCCCACCTTTCACATGTACAAAGGAGATGTCACTAAAGCTTAACCTTCGTTTTATGCCTTATGTTATATTAGGTCAGCTTATCTTGGCGTTACTTCATTCAGCATTGCGTATAACCTTGGTAACGTGAAATTCTAGTATGCACTATTCCTCAGATGTGGTTACAGTTATGTGATTAGCCGGGTTTATTTCTGGCTAAATATGTCGGTTCACTTTATTTACTTCATGCATGCTAAGCTTGTATTAACCAGACTTCGGCTGACGGCAAGTTCTCTTGCTGCGTTGGTTATACTACTGCACTCAAAGGCCCCGTGTACCTTTAATGTAACCAGCTCCGAAAGAACCCCGTGTTTCAAAAGTGGCCCGCTTGTCTCTGAGGAACGACTATAAATTTTCTAGTCGGAACTCGGGATGCGCGATGGGAGCTGACACGTAGGCGGGAAGCACAGCCATCGTGTGTCACGGTGGTTCACCTGGCTTGCGTACGTGTTTGCTTTTCGCTGCCAACGATGCCAAGGAAACCGCTTGCATGTTCATTTAAACGCGACAGAATTGTACAGACGTTGATTACGTTGACGAATATAAGTGTTTCATTACGATCTATCTGCGGCAGTATCGCAATGCACCCCCGGCCGCGGGTCAACGTTTTAGGCCCAGTGGCTCCTAGCGATATTAGTAGCAGCTAGGGCCGGGACCCGACATTTGGACGGCACTCCGTTACGGAAAGTTCACCGCTCGCCTTGATATAGCTTTAGTAGCATCTTCCGTGTAAAACCAAGAATTGCCGAGCTTAGACGTCTGTTTTCAGCGGCTTGGCTGTGAAGTATTTTGATCGTGCATACAGGGGCTCGTTCGTATACCACCAAATCGCCGCGGGAAATCGCTGCGCTGCGCGACGGATAACGCGCACGGCAGGTGTCTTCGGCACCCGACGGAGTCGCAGCTGCTCAAGTCTGTTACTTGCCCGTGAAGCCGCGCGCGAGCGACGGCTGCAGGTGACGTAACGAGGAGGCAGCGCGAAACGCTTTATCTTGTGCTTCTACTGGTAAACTTCGCTGTTAAGGCAAACTCACACTCTTTGCTGTGACTCGACCGAGAGTTTGTGAAGTGCCGGCGGCTGCTGTACCAAGACTTGTTTTGTGTCCACAGCACAAACGGCGTAATTTCGGAGACTGAGTGACCGTACATTACAGCCAAAACACCGCGCCTTTGACAGCCGCACGCAACCTTGTCGCGTTAGCGTTTCCTGGTACATGGTATCGAAAAAGATTTGGAGGATATTCTGGTGTACAACCCACAAAAGGAGTACCAGTTCCCATTTCTAGTTGAAGCGGTGATGAGCATACAAAACCGCGGCCGCTGGACGGAATGGCGCCCGGTCAATGCAAAACACGACATAGCATTTGCCTATAATGCTAGAGGGAACAATTTCGTAAGCCGAGCGGCTCTTCCTCTGAACAAAAAAAGAAAGTTGCGAAGGAAATTGAACGTGTCGTAAAACTTGTCAACGCTCGTCGAATAAATATGTTTTCTATTGGTGCATTAGTGTTGTTGTAGCGTCTGAGGAAGGGAAAAATCGTCTGTTCGATGTGCGGAATTCGGCTTCTGGCGGGCCGATGTCCAGCGTGGTTCAGCGTTGCTATGAACTTGGACACGTTCAGGCAAAACACCAATCAGCCGTTGCAACTACTAGATGGACTAATGATTCATTGTCCCTCGCCAAATGCTCATTTGAGGTAACCCACGAAGCCACTGGAGCGTCGCATGATTTACACAGACGTCCTAAACACATGCGCGCGCGCACACGTACACTCACACACTCACACACGCACGCACGTTTGCATGCACGCGCGTACTCGCGCACATTGCTACTAAAAAATGGGTTTTCATACTCCAATGTGCAGTTTACAACCCCGTGACCCAAAACTCCGCACTGATTATAATAAGATCATGGCATTTTTATACCCCAAAACTTAGCAACCGGAGTGTAATGATGACATATGCAGTCTTGACTCCTCTATGACGGACTGAATGATTGGTGCATGAGAGCGTTTTGAGATGATATAAAACTCCCATATCGCGTACTTTTCGCTTTCAGCATAATATGGTAGGCAGACTTCAGCCATATTGGAATTATCAAATGGAAAAGTGAGGTGTGGTGAGCTTATGCGATCGGGTGCCAAAGTGTGCATGCAGAAACGTCAATTTGATAAACAAAGGTGGGCCGGTACGAAGACGCGCTCTGTTTAAAAAAAGTTAGTATAAATATATGCTATCAGCAACGTATAGAGCTAGTGCCGCTTACTTCCGCCCTAGTTTCATTTGTACGATGTTCCTATTACCTAGCCTTTGTAAGTTATAACGCGATAGCGTTTTGGGCCCCCTTTCGCAGGAAATACGGTGTCGGCGTCAGCGGAGGTGTGTGTGAGCGAAAAATTTTGTAGACATTTACGTGTATGTATATGCAACTCCTTGCTATATTACAAGCGCTATATGAGGGCTGTATTGCCACACCATTGCATCACTAAAGCTGCTCATACCCTGTTTTACATTCTTGACGAAGTTATTCCTCGGACTTCTTAGTCGAACACCCCCCAAACAAATGTCATGGAACAAAACACCGACAGCACATGTCTCTTATGTACAATGTTATCAGACCTAAATGTTGAAAGTGCGAAACAATAACACAAACCTGAAAGTCGAACTTTTTGGCTGCGGCTCTGGACTACCTCCCCGATCGGGCCACGCAAGAGGCGGTGTTTCTACCAGAAATCTCACCATCGTGCTGCCAGCGTTTCCAGGTAAATATTACGGTTACATAGGCTGTGGTTTCGGGGCATCGTGAAAGCAGTAAGGGATATTTGAATGCAGTCGCGTTCCGCTCTTAAACGCGAATGGTAAACGTCCTGCAATTTTTCAAGGGAAGCTTGTATTGGCTCAAGAGTTTCTGTGGCGATGTAGTCATGCAAAAAAAAAACTTGCTCCAAGAGCAGAGGAGCTGCGGCAAAGGATGGTTTGGTGAGTTCACAGCTGCAACGGCGCCGGAGCGTGAGCCATTAGCAAGGATTCCAACTGCATATTCGCAGGCTCACGCCCCGCGCCCAACCAATCAGAGCCGTTTTGCTTCAACCGGGGAAGGAAATAGCAAGAAAGGATTCGGCGCACCCTGTGTCGGCTTCAGTTCAGTTCAGTTTAGTGTGGGAAAACGGATGGGATGGCCAAGAGTTTTGCGTTACTCTGAGGAGCGGGCAGCCTTCGACGAGTGGTGGCGAGAACCCAGCCGTGAAAGGACTCACCGCTGGTGCCCTGTTTCAGCCGTTAAAGCTAAGTATAGTCCAACCTAGCGTGAACTGGCGCACACGCTACGTCACGTAGGCGAGAAGTACAGCATCTACTGATGGTTTGATTCACTGGCACAGCCAACGTAAACGAACGCTGCCAAAGCGCTTCGACGCGCCCTATGTGGAGCCACGCTCTCCCATACACGAATAACGTCGGACTATAAGGGCGCCTGTAAAGGCGCCCGAGCCCAGGCAATCCGACAGCAACGAGATCTCGAGCTGAGGGAGCGGGTGGCCGAAACAATCCTACACCTTTACCTGTGGGTTACTTAACCATGACGAAGGTCAGGTGCACGTAGGACAAGCTTCGCTTACGGCCATTTTCCGCTAGGGGAAGGGTTGGTCCATTTTTTATCCGTCTTCCAGCCTTGAATCAAAGGCTTCTTTGAGACTCCCTCGTAGTGGGTAAGCACCATGGTGTAAGGAGCGGGAGCGAGGTACACGTGTCGTGTGTTGAGGCTGAAGAGAGAAAGAAGTGATCGCTGCTGAGTTTCACATCGCAGATTCTTAGGAGCAGCCAACAACCGCGATTCGAAATGGTAGCGAACACGGCAGACAAGTGAGTGAACCTGTCTATGGCAGGCATTGGCCTGGGAACGCAAAAAGAAACAGGTGTCAGAGGGTGCATTTCCGATCGATATGGAACAAAATGGGCATCGAATTTCCTGAATGCTACGGGTTCATTAGCGTAAGCTATGGGAGGCATGCAATGACCGTAGTGAAATTTACTCCCGGTCAGGCTCAATGGCAGGCAAAACTGCGCGTGTGGCAACCGTGTGTTGCAGCTCGCATTTAGGTACAACCCCAAATTACGATTGAAACACTACCCTTACAAGTGGAGTATTTATTAGCGGCTGGTCAGCTATCAACTCAAAAGCCTGTCGCTTACTAAGAATTCATGTTTGAAAACTTGGTCGTGGAAACACTTTTTTTGTGTTGAATACGATATTGCTTTCCTGTTGCGTTCGTGACTTCGTAGAAGTTACTACGAAATGTCGAATATGTTGGTGGGCTAGAGGGTGAATAATATCTTACATAGTCGCGCAAATAATGACCCACTGCACAGAACGACACAAGACATTTAAAGGCGCTTAAAAGTACCGTTATGGAGCTGTGGGGTTGTAGCTCCTACGTTTATGTTATGTCACTGCAAAAATCATTAGGAGAATGTCTCACGCTCTCCATTCTTTCGGTATCGTGTGAACGAAGGCAGTGCGTAGATTTGTCTGACTCGTTCATGCGGCCTCAATCATTCTTCTGAAGGTATTTAATGCATTTGATTCTTCTTAAATTTTCAAGCAATACTAGCATTCCAGACCCTGCAAGACAATTATCTTTGTACATGCGTAATAATTGGGACTAGACTTGAGGAGGGAGCGGAAGAAACTGGTACATAAGAAGCCGATCAATGAGTTAGCGGTAAGAGGGAAAATAGAGGAGTTCCAGATCAAGCTACAGAACAGGTATTCGGTTTTAACACAGGAAGATGACCTGAGTGTTGAAGCAATGAACGACAGTCTTATGGGCATCATTAAGGAGTCTGCAATAGAAGTCGGTGGCAACTCCGTTAGACAGGATACCAGTAAGCTATCGCAGGAGACGAAAGATCTGATCAAGAGACGTCAATGTATGAAAGCCTGTAACCCTACTGCTAGAATAGAACTGGCAGAACTTTCCAAGTTAATGAACAAGCGTAAGACAGCTGATGTAAGGAAGTATAATATGGTTAGAATTGAACATGTTCTTAGGAACGGAGGAAGCCTAAAAGCAATGAAGGCAAGAATTAGATGTAGGCGTTAAGAGACAAAGCCGGCAATATCATTACTAATATGGATGAGATCGTTCAAGTGGCTGAGGAGTTCTATAGAGATTTATGCAGTACCAGTGGCACCCGCGACGATAATAGAAGAAACAATAGTCCAGAGTAATTTGAAATCCCACAAGTAACGCCGGAAGAAGTAGAGAAGGCCTTGGGAGCTATGCAAAGGGTAAGGCCGCTGGGGAGGATCAGGTAACAGCAGATTTGTTGAAGGATGGTGGGCAGACTGTTCTAGAAAAATTGGCCACACCGTATACGCAATGACTCATGATTTCGAGCGTACGGGAATTTTGGAAAAACGCTAACATAATCCTAATCCATGAGAAAGGGGACGCCGGACTTGAAAAATTATAGACCGATCAGCTTACTGTCCGTTGCCTACAAAGTATTTACTAAGGTAATGGCAAATAGAATCAGGAACACCCTAGATTTCCGTCAACCGAAGGACCAGGCAGGATTCCGTAAAGGCTACTAAACAACAGACCATATTCACACTATCAATCAGGTGATAGAGAAATGTGCGCAATATAACCAGCCCTTATATATAGTTTTCATTGATTACGAGAAAGCGTTTGCATTCAGTCGAAATCTCAGCAGTCATGGATGCATTGTGGAATCAGGGTGTAGACGAACCGTATGTAAAAATACTGAAAGATATCTATAGGGGCTCCACAGCCACCGTAGTCCTTCATAAAGAAAGCAACAAAATCCCTATAAAGAAAGGCGTCAGGCTGGGAAATACGATCTCTCTAATGCTATTGACAGCGTGTTTACAGGAGGTATTTGGAGACCTGGATTGCGGAGCATTGGGGATAAGAGTTAATGGAGAATACGTTAATAACTCGATTCGCTCATGATATTGCCTTGCTTAGTAACTCAGAGGACCAACTGCAATGCTTGCTCACTGACCTGGAGAGGCAAAGCCGAAGGGTGGGTTTAAAACTTATTCTGCAGTAAAATAAAGTAATGTTTAGCAGTCTAGGAAGAAAACTGTAGTTTACGATAGGTAGGGAAGCAATGGAAGTGGTAAGGGAATTCATCTACTTAAGGTCGGTAGTGACTGCGGAGGCTTAGGAGGCTAAGAAACCTGGAGGCTTACGAAAACGGTTCTACTTAAATTGAGGACGACGCAACGAGCTATGGAAAGAAGAAGGATAGGTGTAAAGTTAAGGGATAAGAAAGGAGCAGATTAGGTGAGGGAACAAACGCGAGTTAATGATATCTTAGTTGAAATCAAGAAAAAGAAATCGGCATGGGCAGGACATGTAATGAGGACGGAAGATAACCGATGGTCATTAACTGTTACAGACTGGATTCCAAGGGAAGGGAAGCGTACCAGGGGGCGGCAGAAAGTTAGGTGGGCGGATGAGAATAAGAAGTTTTCAGGGACAACATGGCCCCAATTAGCACATGACCGGAGTAGTTGGCGAAGTATGGGAGAGGCCTTTGCCCTGCATTAGTGTAACAAGGCTGATGATGATGATGATGAATAATTGTGAATAATTCCATAAACAACGAGTTATTCATTGTTAAAAAATTAAATTATGTTGTTTTACGTGCTGAAACAACGATTTCATTATGACGCGCCTGGTAGACAGGGCTGTGTAATATTTTTTACCACATAGGGTTCTTCAACTTTATTATGAATAGAGATAACTTGCACGTGAGTTCACGCATTCAGCTACTCACCATGGTGGCTTTCTAAAATGGCACCTCGAATGCTGCCAGTGTATCGTATTCACTGCCTCGGGCAACCCATGCTTCCAAGGGGGAAGCAAAGCTTAGGACGACCCTGCCTAACTTGGGTGTGTTCAAGAGTGTTCCGGCCACGCGAAACGCTAACGGACGCAGCTGCTCACCGCACCAGTTGATCACAATAGCACCGAAGATGACGTTAGCGCAAAATATCTACGGTACATTAGCAGTTTTCCATTTTGTCCTCACGAAACGTATTATTGTAAATGGCGGATCGCAGAGGACGCCACCTCTCGGTGCTAGAAAGACGAGGACAAGATACGCACTAACCTAACTTCGGGCTTTTTTATAGCAATTATTTTTTAAAAAAGCCTATGCTTGCCTTCGATGAGGTGATGGCGTTAGCGCAAAATATCTACGGTACATTAGCAGTTTTCCATTTTGTCCTCACGAAACGTATTATTGTAAATGGTCGATCGCACAGGACGCCACCTCTCGGTGCTAGAAAGACGAGGACAAGATACGCACTAACCTAACTTCGGGCTTTTTTATAGCAATTATTTTTTAAAAAAGCCTATGCTTGGCTTCGATGAGGTAGCCCCAGTGCGATATTGTCATGAATTGCACGCGACGCAGAAAACTTACTGTGAAGGTGGAACTACATTATACAGCTTGCTTTAGCTTACACAGCTTGCTTAGGTACGAAGGGAAGCTCAAGGTCATAATGGCTTTTCAAGTGAGTCGTTATTATCGAATATGCGTGGCTTCGATGAGGTAGCCCCAGTGCGATATTGCCATGTATTGCACGCGACGTAGAAAACATACTGTGAAGGTGGAACTACATTATACAGCTTGCTTTAGCTTACGCAGCTTGCTTAGGCACGAAGGTAAGCTCAAGGTCATAATCACTTTTGGAGTGAGTCGTTATTATCGAGTATGCGTGGCTTCGATGAGGTAGCCCCAGTGCGATATTGTCATGGATTGCACGCGACGCAGAAAACATACTGTGAAGGTGGAACTACGTTATACAGCTTGCTTTAGCTTACGCAGCTTGCTTAGGCACGAAGGTAAGCTCAAGGTCATAATCACTTTTGGAGTGAGTCGTTATTATCGACTATGCGTGGCGTCGATGAAGTAGCCCCAGTGCGATATTGTCATGGATTGCACGCGACGCAGAAAACATACTGTGCCACCTGCAGATCGCTTGAAAGATACGGCGCGCAGAGTACGCATTGTCGGCGCAGAAGAAGCCGCCCCCACCCCCACGTCCCTCCCGCTCTGTCTCCCCAACTTCCCATATTTCGAGTGCGAGATTGAGCCCCTATCGTCACTCCCCCTTGCGTCCGGTCGCGAAATACGCATTTGCTGACGGTGCCGAACGCCACACCCTCTCTTCCTCCCCCACCGCCCCTCCCCCACCCCCAAGGCCTTGCGCACGATGGAAGACAGCGCGTTTGCTTACCGCCTTCCTCCTTCGTGTCCGCCATATTGAGCCGCTTTCGCCGGCTCCCCACGCGTTGGGCTTTATACTAATTGCTATCGCAATAACTAGGTTTGACTGACACGTGGTAGGGCGAGAGGCTAACTAAAGCGAAAGTTTTATATTCTAAGTTATTATTCCAGAACAACGTGTAGAAGCATGCTCACGCTGCCGAAGTTCGTTATATTGAAGTCGAGGATTTTTGTCATGGAAATGGTAATAGAAACCATGTCGGATTCAGAATCTGCCGTGTGGCCGATAATATGTTATTGGAAGTACTTTATTATAGTTTTATTAGCCTAATATGTCGATTTAAATATTGGAAATGCCAATACTAATCAACGGTTTACCTACAACGCCCGACAAAGGCCTTTCTCAGCAATCTGCAATTGCCGCTGTCTTGCGAAAACACGCCATTTGATGGATGGGGATAGCCAAACTCCCTCGTAACTGGTAATAGAGTTGTTAGTTAAAGAAGAGAAAGCTATCACATAGGAGGGCTATGAAAAGTTCATAAGTGCGCGGAATTCACATACTGTGAATCGTGACACACATGTCTAGTTGTCAACACATTTTTTTATACTTTAAATGTGAGCTGGGCGATGATCAATGGCAAAATGAAAGCACTCAAAGCGCTGTTGTCAAGCCGAGGAGAAAAAGTACATGATGAGAACAGAAAAAAGAAACAGAAACTGCGGCACTTATGTCTTAACTTTCCTGTGGTCAGTCTTGCCAGTTTTCTCTGTATAACGCATGGTTTTCTATTCACAGAACGGCCACTATTTAGCGGTATGACAAAGAATTTCGCCACATTTTATGTGATTTCGAAGGTAGATAAGTTGCTTCGAAAATGACTTGTACAATGCACTTTATTATTAAGAAACTGCTGGAAGTGCCGCATACCTTCCTCTGTGATAGTCTCTTTGATCATCATGAAGCTGCAGTTGTCTCTACATAACTGTTCGTCTCATTGTGCTTTTGCTTCAAAGCAACGTGATCCTTAGTGGCTTCGCATAGTGTTCTCAAAATGCATGTTTTATTAAGTTACCATTCTTAAATTACTTCATGCACTTTCTAGGAGCTATCTATCTATCTAACTACCTTTTTATTTCACCTACCAGAGTAACTAGGCTGCAAGCTGAGCGCATCGAGCTGCTCTGCTGAGAAGTCGTGTTTGAGACCACCCATTGGACGAACCTGGGTCACTGAATATGTAGCAATGTGTACATGCATGCCGCTCTTCAACGAACCTCTTTCACGCCGGCATGGGATAGTGTAGATGCTGGCCTGGTAAAGTACCGCTGTTCGAAGAGATACTTTGACGCCAACTTGGAGCACTGTGTATGCGCCACTCAGTCTTTGCTGGTGTTGGGTAAATCTCTTGGATGCCAACGTGGGTCACTGGGTGTGGGCCAGTAAGTGTTTGCCGCTCTTCAATGAAGATTTTTGGCGCCAACTTGGGCGGCTAGTATGCGGCCCTGGCAATGTGCCGCTGTACAATGACGAAAAAGATCGCTTAATATGCCCGATGGCGAGCGGAATCGTATCCACGCCACCAGCGCTTCTCAAAGACAGGACAGCAACCTGACGCATTAGCAGGTTGCTCCACTAATTCACCAGATATGTGTCGCTTTCCATAAATGCCTTTCACGCCAACGCTTTATCGAGAGGCGCCATGAAGGCACAGGATATGTGCCGCTCTTCAATGAATTTCTCGCCAACTAGGGTCACGGAGTATTTGTCACTAAATCTGCGGCAAGCGAGAGAAAAAGCCTCAGCGTTTGCAGGCGCCGGGAGCTGATGCTTCTCGTCTCGGAGGCCACGCACGGTCTTCACGGCAGTGCCGATAGATGGCACAGCATATTCACAAAGAATCGCGACGCAGGAGGCCAGTTGCTGCATGACACGTTTCTCAGGGTGTCGTGCGCTTTTCAGGTTTGGAAGGATTCTCAGCGTTCGCAGTTCACGTGCATGCTTCGTTGTGGCCGTGCTGGATGGCGCAGGAAGTGTGTTTAAGGAAGAGCAAAGGAGGAATTCCGCAGCACTACGCGCATGATGCATAACCCCTTTCGACTGCGGCAATACCTTGTGTCCCTAAAATATGAGAACTATAAGCGCATTACTGAGGACAGCCATGGTAAGAGGGCCTCCGCCAAGTTTTTTTTAAAGAACGGCAAATACGAAGTTACACTTACCCAGTGAACCTAGTTCGCGTCAAAGAGATTTATTCAGGAGCTACACGTAGGGAACTATCCAAGTTAGCGTCAAAGTCAAAGAGGTTCACTGAAAAGCGGCACATACCCTGTGATCCGAGTTGGTCCGAGTGTTGGTTACGAAAGCATCACTCAACACAGTTGCCTTATGCTCTACCCATTTGACCATGGGCAACCTAATGACGCAACCTGTCGAGAAAAAGGTTAGAGGCATAGACAGACAGACATAATAAAGACGGAAAGGGAGATACCGGAAAGGGGGTGAAGCATTGAAATAAAGCAATCTCAATAAAAGAAGGCAAGAAAGAAGCGCTGGGGGTACGAGTATATCTTGACATTCATGGTTCTTAGTAAACGGCTCGCGAAGGCTTGCTGGTGCGAACTTGAAGCTATGTAAGCAGGAAGACTATCCACGGAGTATTTCGTGCGGAAAAAAGGAGCTATTCATTGCCGATGTTCAGCCACTTCTGTGGGCGGGGACGTGTGTGTGTGTGTTAGCCTTAGTAGCGGTTTTGATAGCGCTTGCCTGCCGTGTGAGTGATAAAAGAAAGCATGGAGTCCGCAAGAACGAGCTATTAAGCGGCGCAATTCAAGCACCGGAATCGAAATGGCCTGGTATCTGCATGCACGGCTTCGAATCAGAAGCGAACCTAAAACCGCAAGGAGAAAAAAACAAACATAATTTTTGTTCGAAACGGCAGCCAACCAGTAGGCTAAAATCGTTTTGACTCCAGCAAAATTGCATACAGCTATGTTGTCGAAGACAAGTTACAAAGTGGCCGATGTCGACCGAGTTGTGAATAGGGTTGTGAACGCAGCCCGCCGGCGAAAAGTCGTATTTTTGACTTTACGGTAGCTGAAAGATCAGCGATAAAGGATAAACATACCAGTGGTGATAAGCCTTCGCCCTGAGCGTCGACTGGTGTTAAACTACTGGGGCGCTATAACGTAAAACTATTCCAAACTTTTCTATTCCAATTCTGCAATCAGCCTTCCGCGATTGGTGACAAACTTTTCGGACCCCCCCCACTTCACCTATCTGTCAGGCGACGTCACGAAAACCGCGATAGATACCCCTCTGATATGACGTGTACAAACTGATTATGCATGATTTGGCAGAACAAAAAATAGCATTTCTGACTCGACACCTCTTCGCCATTTGCCCTAGGCTATTATTCAGAAGTTTTCGGGCTGCACCCATTTCACCTGCCTGTCATACGACGTTATAAAACCGCAAAAACTCACCGCGTCCAAGTGACCTGTACGCGTTAAAGGTGCATTAATATGCCGAACAAAACTGAATTTTCTTCTGAATAGCCGCAGGCTGCCCCTTGCCGAAAGGCACTGGCTACTCGCACCTGCGGGAGAGTATGGGCTTATCGGTGTGTAATAAATCTTTTTGCGTAGCGGTCTAACGTTTTCGAGGACCTTAGTCACGTTTACGACCTCGTTCTGTCAACTCTTCTTTGCTGAGGATCCGTCTTAGCGTCACACTTAAGCTTCCATTGCACGCGGCTGCGATTGTCGACGAGCCACCGTAAGCTTAGCAAGGGAAAGCGCACCAATCACAGACGCTGGCACCACGCTCTTCATCCGGATATCGATTTTCAGTACAGTGGCTAGGCCCCATCGAATCCCTCTCCACATGAGCATGCTCCTCGCCTCATGTGAGCCAATTAGAGAAGACAAGCTGCTCAGTGTAGGCAACGTTATTCGTTTTTTAAGCAAACAAAAGTGACCTCCTATGGACGAGAAGAGCGTTTCATTGGCCTGTTGACACAACCCTGCGGTTGACCGCGTGATGCTTGCGTCGGCGGTTATGCAAATTTGACCTGATGAGTTTGGAATAAAAACATATTAGAAGAGTTTTACGTTATAGGGCCCCTGATTTCGGAGTTACTATTAATGGCGGTGGTGAATTGAAGTCGACGTTTAAGGAAATGTTCTGGCCAGCGGATTAGATAATTTCTTATGCAGAAAGTGCAGAACTCAGCAGACCAATGAACAAGTGTTACAAACCGCTCCAATTCGTTCGAACAGTCTATAAATTGAGGCAATCACGTAGTAATTCTACGGTTCATTTTCCGGGAGTGTTCCCAGAAGAAACCACTTTGTATTGGGTAAAAAAAATTGAATCGATTCAAAATTTGTCATTGAGTTATAAACCATTTTCTACACAAGCAGATGATTAGTGGCAGGTTCATTGCTGTTTTAAACATTTTAGCAATTTGCCAACGGTCAGGAACGACTAAGCTTTGCAAGGATGCTTAATGTTTTGGCACATTATTTTAGTTCACCATGTAGCGGTGTTTTTAAGAAGCTTACTGTTAATGTTGTGAAAACATGGTGATAACGATATTTAGAAGATGTCTATTAGTTCATATATGCCCTCAAGGCTTCTATGAAAATTAGTGATTACTATTGAAGAGACTTTTGGTATAGGTTCGAGGTAACAGTCAGGGTGAAATCAAAAACTAGCAGGAAATACCCATTATAGGTGTTTCGCAGCGGTCCGGTTTTCTAAACTGATCATCGTCATTAAGGAATGGTGTTTGATTTGTTTAGTGTTCGGTTGAAGTAATGCTCCAGACATTTTCGGGTTGGTACCGAGCAGTGTGAGTAGAGCTGAATAAAAAAGTATCTTTTGCCCGTCGCTAAATCTTTGAGATACAATGTGGCACACTGGAAAGTTACCGTCCCACGCTAAAGGGAAGGTATTTTTCCTAGGCGTTCTACTGACCCGTTTTCTTATATCTTTAGGAAGTTTCTTATACATATGCTAAATGACAGATTACTTTTGCTGTTTTTCAGAAGAATATAACTATATACTTATTTTTAGAGCCATCGTTACGCTTTTATTAAGCTCGCAGTAATTGTTAACAATACATGTTTATCACGAGTTCAGAAAGTCCTCGAAAACTGACACAGTTCTGCATTCAGAAGGTGAAATTTTTGTTTGTTAAGGTCACTGATTAGCCATCTGGTCGAGGACCTTTTACTTTCGTATTACTGTATAGTAAATTATGATCACTTGGGCCACTGCACTGGAACGGCCGTCAGCGCAAGTTATAATTAGATCTTTGTCGCCTCTAGTGGGGCATGGTATATCGTTGTATAAGTTGAGCTCTAGTGCTAAGTCGGGGAACTGGCTAGAAACGTTGAAACTGTGATCTATATGATATTGTTAGAGGAAGCCAATTATTGCACGGATAGGTAAAATCTCCAAATAGAAAGACAGGCGGGTTGTGGTGTTTGTCTCTTATATTGCCTAAAGCAAAATAACACCTGGACATCTCGTGGCCTGCTGCACGTTGTAAATATTGATTTCAGAAAAGGATTAAGGACGCACATTGATGTTAGTTCTGCGTCAGAGCAGTGGCATGGCGTATGAGCTAGGATGAGAAGTTATTTTGGATAGCAACAACTCAGCTGCCTCCTTTCTTGCCAGTGCATGACTCACGATGGCATAACATGGTCTGAATTAGAAGATTAGATATTGCTAATTTATATTTCTACAGTCAGTAAGCTTTCCGTGATTACTATCATATCATCGTCGATGTCTGTTTATGCACCTACAAAGATGATCACATTTTGGTCTCACACTTGCTATGCAAGTGCACGCAATATTAAGAAGCAAAGACACTTGTCGCTGTAGGCAAGAACAAGGACAGAAATGTTTTAATTAATGTTTTGTGTTAATTATTTCATCCAGCAGCGGTGCCGCTAAACCTGTGAATATCAACAGGTTACCTGAAAACTAAGAGCACTTCTTGAAGTTATTCTTGTTTACATCGCAGAAGTATTACCTATTACAATGGCGAAGGCAACGAAGGGTAAGTTCGAAACGAAAGTTTTTGGAAGTATTCAATTTCGGCAGTTTTGATCACGAGAGAACAGTGGCATACGCGAAACCTTCTCATATGGCCAAGATAGTGTGTTTCAGCTGCCGACCGCAAGCCGAGAATTTTTTTGCTGGTTAAAAACTCATTTTTTGAATAACTTGTCGCTTTTACCTAGACGAAATTTACCGATAACACACGCGCGGTAAATATTTCCCTCTTCTATATGTAATCTAGGGTTTGTGAAGCAAAGGGTCGGCTCAATTAGGTGCGAGACATTTCATGCGTCATCGTCTTCATCCTCAGGACCAAGGAAAGGATGGTTGCTCCTGCACAACCAATTCTTTGTGTCAATGCGGGCTACACTGCAAATTTTGATGGAAGTTTACATTGATCCAGCCTGTTCGTATTAATACGAGTCATTTTGTTAGTTTGTATTATTTCAAATAAGGTTAACCATTCACTTAGGAGTGACAGCAATTTATCACGAGCAACTTGAGCACTCTTGAGCTCATTCTTCTCAGTGTGGGTTACCTTTTGGGTTATTCTACATATTTCATTGATGGTAGTACAGACTCTAGTTCCCGCGCTCCAAGCAGCGCGGAACTAGGTTACACGTCGCCAGATGATATTATGAAGATCGGACATGGCAGATTCAATGCAGCAGCGACAGTGCTAGGACCAATCGCACTTCACCATTTGACCTCACAGGGGCACGGCACCGTAACGAGAAATGAATTATTCGTTGTGTAAGTCCCCTTACTTGACACCCCTGATAATTTAAGTTATTGTAGTGTTTTTGAGGAAATAAATGCACGTAAACTGACCTATGCAGTTCGTTTGATAGACCAAGTTAACTAAGATAGAACGGTCAAAGGGGGGTGAACATCCTGATGCTAGTGCGGACTTGTCCCTTCGGGGCTGCGAGCCGTGGGATTATATAGACTACGCTTGGATTCCAGGTTTTATGACCTTTTGAGCAAAAGTTTTGCTAACCGAAACCCATTATTCGCAGAAGGGTAGACATCCGGGCCGGTTGGTGCATAGCGGAAGGAAAAAACCAGACATAACCGACAACGGACAAGAAGAGATGTTCACAACACATCTACTGGAATATCAACTAACCTTTATTAGAAACGGCAGTGCAGACATTATTCGCACTAGATACGGGCGGTATTCTGCGTCGCTGCTATGGAAGAAGGGTGAGGGGTAGGAACCGCCTACTGAGGTAGCAAGATGACCAGTATCTGTGCAGCTAATGGCGGAGCGAACATGGGGAAAAAGCAGATGTCGTGTCCCCTCCTCCGTTGTGACCACGTGTGCTTCTACCTTCTGGTCAAGTGTGCAGGCATATGCCATGAGTCATTGTCATCCAGTACATAGGATAAAGTGGAATGGGAGGATATTGATGATAATCAGTCGAGGAAAAGGGGATGGTGAACTTCGTTTGTGGCAAAAGGTGTAGGTACGAACGTACGTGAGTGTGTGAGCATACAAGTCTGAGACAATATGCGGCGAAATCGGGTAGCAGGGCTCAGAACTAAAATCTTCGGAATTTCCACGTATTTGAGAAAGCGTTAATACGTTAGTTGTTCTTCAAGATCCTTCTTGGCGTGCGTTGGTACTGCATTTATCATCTACCGGATGTTACCGCAACAAAGAGGCAGTCAAGAACAACCGTTTTTGTTCGTCTACTGTGCTGATACATGGTAAAAATCGCAATGTCTCTTTGCTGTTCAAAACTGCAGTGTCCCACAGCTGGCAGTTGCTTATCCTGCACGCGATAATAAGAAGGATGCTTGTGTATCAAATACAAATTCTGCACGTACGAAAAATAAAACATGGCCATCGAGGCGCAATATACACGTTCGCATCAAGTTCGTCTACAATTTGTGTCCTTGGTTTGGCAGCAGGCACCTTTACTTGGAGACATGCAATAACCAATGTCCAGAATACAGTGGGCTTTGAAATCAAGGTACTTAAAATCTTTCACGCAAGCGTTCGTTCAGCATGCAGTATTTCAAAATTTTGAGACCGATTTCTTGTCACAAGGTGATATACCCTTTCTATTTTTGTACCTTTCACTTGGGCTGCCTGCACCCCTTCCTGTGTAGATATAATATTGCTGACAAGCGCAAACCGTTTACAAGCAAGTTATTAGGTTGAATATACCTTGTATAATTATGGTGTAACTATTCTGCGTTCTTAAAATTTTCAATTGTGCAGGACTCACAGGTATTTTGCAGCTAAAGTAACGATAGTTGAAGCAGTATTCTATTTCGGTTCCTTGGATATTTGGTAATATTCATATGGGACAATCATCCCAGTGTGCTTGCACTGAAGTAGATGAAGACGAAGTTTTGCTGATTGTTGGCCTACGTGTACACATAATGTAAATAGCCTTGTGTATCAGCTACACGTAACATTATTTGGTAGAGATGGACGTCCCTGTTACACGTCAAAGAGCTTCGCAGCGCTTGCAGTGCCACCAATGAAACTTCGGCTCCTGCTTGTGGCACTGTATCTACGCAAGCGTCTACGCCTTATGCTACGACCTACGTAGTATGTGCCCTCCCCCCCCCCCCCCGCGGAATCTCGGCGTTTGCACCGGAGCCGGCACTCCTGACGTTGATGACTGGCTCCGCTTGTATGAAAGTGTCCGCATCAGTCAAAGGTGGGATCCGACTAATATGCTGGCAAACGTGCTTTTCTACCTCAACGGCGCTCCAGAGGCATGGTTTCAGACTAACGAAGAGGAGGTCGCGACCTGGGATATCTTCAAAGAGATGCTCCTCCACTTTTTGGCAATACTTTTGATCGCCTGTTCCACGCAAAGAAGACCATTGCCGCACACATCCAGACGTCAACCGAGTCTCAAGTGTAGTACATCCTCAACATCTTGGCCCTTAGTGGGAAAGCCGACCTGAACATGTCGGAGGACGTTAAGGTTAGTCATGTCCTCAAGGGCATTGCTGACGATGCCTTCAACCTACTGGTGTTTACCACCATCACAAGCATTCAAACAATCCTCAAGGAATGCCGTTGTTTCGAGCATGCTGAAAGGCACCGAGTATCCCAACACATCACGCGCCTTCTCAGAAAAGCTGGTAAATCATCTAGCGAGGACCTTTTGCACCAGCCCACACGATGTGACAACTTAATTCGCATCACTCGTCGTGAGGTCGAAGGAGCACAGCCGGAGGTCACTTCATTGCCGTATGTGATCCTTTTCGGGCGACAATCCTAATGATACAGGCCGTATTCCGACAATAAATTTCAAACGTCGGCCCCCATTCCATTAATCCCGTGCGCTCTCAGCCTCTTTATTCGCGCACGTTTCTACCTCGCTCATCGCACTACTCTTACGGACAACGTAACCCGTCCGATTGACACAGCATTGACGGGAAACCAATATGTTCCAACTGCCGACGCATCGGGCATACCACTCACCACTGCCGCAGCCGCAGGACTTCTCTCACACACTATTCTTCTGCCGACCACCCTCCTCTTCTTAGTTCATCCTTTTCGATCCCGACACCTCTCACAAGACCGCGCTACGCCCGCTAACCTTCTCCCTTCCGCCATCAACTTTGTTCACCTCCGTCACGCTGTACTCGTTCTCCCACCTATTCGAAGCACCCTTGACCGGAAAAGTAGATAGTGCATCTTCTGGGGGTGGAGCTGCATCGGCGACTTTGGCACGAAATGCTCGCTTGACCATATCCAAGATAAATTGTCTTTTGCACATCCTTGTTCGCATCTCGATCGTCTATTAGGGATTTTTGACGTGGTTCGCCCGGCCGTCTCCACCAGACAATCACCGAAGTGCTTTCGAAGAACGTTGCGGCCGACCACCATGACTGTGATGTTCGTTTAGCATATCATAGCTTCAGGCATAATTGATCGCATCCCGACACCGCCGGCTATTCCCCGTTCTATCTCGTATATGACGCATAGCCCTCATTGCCCTTGGACACCTTTCCGGCCTCGCCCACACGTTTGCCACTGCATGCGCCCGTGACACGATCGCACATGCCGAGCACGCGTGGCAGCTCGCCCGCATCCATCTAGAGGCTTCACAGGAGCATTAGGGAGGCCTCTATGATTGCCGCCATATCGACGTGCACTTTTTTCTGGGTTCTCTGGTGCCTCTCTTGTCACCCATCTAATGTGTCAGCCTTACCGAAAATCTATTGTAGCGCTACACTGGTTTCATCGTGTGGTGCGACAAGTGACAGATGCGCTACATATGAAATTATCCCCGCCGACCACTCAGCGTCGTCGTCAGCTGCAAGTGACATGGTTCATATAGCGAGACTTAAACCCTATCATACACCTTTCACCAGGGATATGTAGCTTAAGCCCCGGGAGGGCGCTTCCACTGCCGTGGGTGATGACGCGTAATAGCCGTCAAAGTGTGGCGGCACTGAAGAGGAGGAGGAAGACGTTGTTCCGATTGGTATAGCGTCGCCATTTTCGCTACCGTTGGCCTACGTCTAAATATATTGTAACTGGTGTTGTGCATCAGCTACACGCAACAACAAATCAGCGCTGTATGTATTTAAAATGCGCAAACAACAAAGGAAGCACTGAACTGTTGAATGAATATACCTATTTCACACTGGCGAATAGCACTGGCTCGAGATACGCATCTGTATCACTTAACAGCGTATTACACAGCGTCCGGCAGATGCTCGTGCAGACGCACAAAGCCACGTGCAACAGCAAACATTTTTGCTAATTTTGATAAATGTTTGAATATTTCTGACTATGGTAAGGCTAAACACCGAAAATACAAAGAGGGGATTCGTTCTGTCGAGTTACGGTTGGCCACAATATATTATAATACATCTGCATATACATTAGCAAAGCATGGATTTCGGTGGATTAGCAATCGTTATTACAAATGTGTCCGTTGCGAATACTGAGATGTACCGCTAGACGTGCGGTACATCTCTGTACAGAAGAGATAAGTGGCGTCAAATAGCATGTGACCTCTGCGACATTTTCTGATTGATAGTTGCTGTGCCTTCTAACTACTTTCAAAACTTTACTTTTAAAACCGTTTGACGTGCTTGTTCGTGTCACATGTTATTTTCATTTATCACGGTAGCCCCATTCAACGTTTTTGAAGAGTTAATCAATTATGGTGCCTTCTGTTAAATGGCGAAGAGGCATTGTTAAAGGTCGGGAGTAGAAGTTGAAATAGACCCGATTTCGCGTCCAGCAGTCCCTCAAAAATTCGCAACTTGTAACTTCAAGGGCACTCATCGTCAGGAATCGTCAGAGAAATGCGATCCATCCTAATAAGCTTGGTTTTACTGATATGCCTTGGCTACACGCTTGCAAGTAACGATGAAAATATTGCGCAGCAAACGCCTTTAGTCTTGGCGCGACAAGACTGGAGCGGAGCTCATCATGGAAACAGAGCAAGTTGGCGACGGGTAAGCGATTTGCAAAGGCAGCACAGCGGACTGTCTGAAGACTGAAAAATAATATTTGATGACGCCAGACGGAACGTTGGATAGAGCGCTAGCATAATTTCAATGATGTCTCATTCGAACGACAGTGAATCACACCAAGAGACAATGCACTCTTTAATACCGATCTAATCACCCTACCCAATGCACACGCATGACACGTCATGATTTAGGGGATTTGGCACATTGTTTAAAACATCTCCAGACATACTTCCTGAGCAAAAGCTATCTCCGGTTATAACTACCGCCATGCCATTCATTTTGCTCTACCTTGCCCCTTTTATTATTCAATTATGTAACAAAGGCCTGAAATTTTTGCTATAGCATACTGCGGAGAATTTTTTTTCCCGCTGAGCGGTATTTTAGCTGTGTACATCTGGAGCTGAAATAACACTATTTTGATTATTCTGAGTTCACAAACAACGTTGCAGGAAACTGCCCTCAATTCTTGCTGACCTGCACGACAGCGAAATATTCTTGGTTTATAAAAAACTTGACAAATGAAAATGTACAACTCAAGTGCAAACAACATTCATTTCATGCACACCGTGTAAAGAGGTATTGCATTATTCGAATGTTCAGTATTTGGAAGTAACAAAAAAAGATTTCTGCAACAATTAAATTCGTGTTCTTACGACAAAACAAGATAATATCAAAAACAATGTTAATTTGTACCTTAAATTCTTTTTGTGAAGAGTTACTCAAGACATTCAAGACACAAAGTTAGGCTAGTAAGTTACGAATGTTATGCAACATAGTTTACAGCAATGCTAAGCGGGACACAGCGAAATGCACTGGATAATCGCCAGAGGCGTTAGTCCTGTGTTTCCTAACGTGTCCCGCTTAAAGTTGTGCAGTAAAGTATGTTTCATGATATAAGATTTAAGACACTTTGGTTGTCACGTCATGGCCTGTTATTATTATTTGCCGAATTATAAAGCAAAAGAACATTCCTTCAGTTCCAAGACAAACTGGTGGGGCGGTTGTTTTTTCCTGGCTTCTTAGCAACATCAGAGTTTCAATATTTGGCCTTATTACTAGGATAGCTTTCAGGAAGTGAAAATGCTTGGAACGATACTCTCTATTATCTTAACTGAAGGTAGGTGAGGAAGTGTGAGAACAGCAAAAAGCTTTTTTAAGGTTACCCAGATATTTAGGCTGTCTAGTGGAAGGCTATCGAACACTGAAACGGGAGGCTCGTTCGTTTGCTAGAAAAATGTTCATTAACGTCTATTAAGAAAGAAATACACGCGAGGCTTTTGTAAATGGGAAGAAATTTTGTAGGTCAATATTTGAGACAACAAGAGAATGCACACTGGTGTCTTAAATTTCATTTTAGCCGGGAAGCAAAGGAGCCCCTTGCCTGAGCAGCGATGATTGTGGGGCTCGCTATTGTTGCTTGTTGTACAGCGGTGGCAGAACGTGCCAGCCGCTGTCATATCCCGGGGAACCGTGCTCTAATGACCAGCTCAAGGGAGGACATTACAAAGACCAATGCCCATGCGTGTACGGAGAAGGTGAGAATTCCTTTATCATGTATTGTTTATGTAGCTCTTGTAGCATTGGTTGCGTAGACATCAATACGTGCATACTAACACGTCATTGTTAATACGTATATCAATGCCTCAGTTACAACGATGGCCATACGCTGGTCAACGCTGGTCAGAATGAAGTCAACGTAACATTTAAAAATCGCCTACAAGACCTCAGATTATTCTATAGCGTTTCTTTTTTTCACGGTAGCAAAATGTTTAAATTTGCTCGTGGACAATTCCACTGATTACCCCATTAAGATGGATTACTTGAAGAGGCGCACTTGTACAAAAAATCGAAATCAACATTTCTCTAATTGGCAAAAAAGCGGACAAATTGCAACAGTCGGTTCAAAGCAGTCCGCCCGCAAAATCTATTTGCTCGGAACAAGCTTTAGAAATTAACACTGGTCTTAAAATAAACGTTGTCAAATTTGCCGTAAAAATACGTTTTTATCCACGTTATACAATCAAAAAGTCATCTTGATTCATGAAACTGCACAATTACTGGAATGCATTGTGTCGCGTACTTGCAAGTATTTTAAAACTGGCAGTATCCTCAGAATGTTTTTAAGTGGATATGGCAAAAGAACTGGCCGGCTACGAATCGTGCATTGTAATATGTTCGGTAAAATAAGCAAATGTGAAGTTGCACACTTATGTAATTAGCTGACAACTTCTTTCCATTTAGTTAGCAAATTATGTCGGGCTCCTCAAGAAAAGCAGCTGAAGAACTGCACCACAAGCCAGGGGCGTTTATTAAAAATTGTGGAAAAGAAACAAAAATAAAATATTTGCAAGGAATATAGCTGAGTGTACTGCATCAAAATGGGATCCACAGCAATCAAGCTCATCCCACTAACTCAAGATAGTTAAGAATCACTCTGTCCAATGCGCACTAATACAGTATCGCTGCAATAACAAAAATTAACGGAACCTATATCATAGGCGCGATACTTACGGTTTAGGACTGTGGCTTGATGAACGTGAGCAGTGGCAGGATCGCGTGTCTGCGCGAGGCATGACATGACATGAATTTGTGCACCGCACGTCATGATTTCCAGGCCATCGGACGTATGAGCTACTTAAGTCCTTAATAAATTGCCGCGCGTTTGGCCATGGTGTTGTGGTGCCGAGCCTCAGCTTCGAACAATGTAGGCGGACATTGTCTTCCACTTCGACCAACACCATGGCCGACACTGCTCTATAAGCAGCAGATAATCAGGCGCAGGTTCCGAGTCATGAATGCCAAAAAAGGTGCGTTTATGTAGTCTTTAGGTTGCTCTCTCGTGTATGCTTTATATTTTTATAAATATGAAACTTGTGGCTGTTGTCACAGCGTGAAGAAATCCGGCTATGGTCATAAAAATCGATAATGTATGCTCTTGCTAACAGCACCTTTGCTGAGTGATGAAACGATGAACATACATTACAGGGTGCTGCAACCTTTGATCGTTTGGGAAAACTACGTTTTCCGGGACAACGCACTAAGGTATCACCAGATGCATTTAATTGGGATGTACTGTTTTGCACCTCTACATAGTGTTCAGAAAGCGGGTTGAAGGTACATGTATGTTGCAGGGACAAATTTCAGTTTATTAGACTGAAGTAATATTTAACGGAAGAAACAACGCAAGCCATTTGTGTTCCTTGGTTAGCTCCAGTAGAGAGAAATCTGATTTATTGAGGGTTAAAAAATCGTATTTGCTCTGCTTAGACTTGAATTGAACTAGGGTTACTGACGTGGTGTTGTTATAATTTCTGCCAGTGGAATATGATTGTTGTACAGCGCGGAATTTAGCACTTCCCAGCGCTCCTCTTTCACATCATTTATTACAATGCTAAAAGGATGCGTTTTCTGCTTCGTTTGTTTCCTGCGCGTTTAACGCTGCAGGATTGCCTGAATATAGTGGGCTATAAAATTCACATGTGGCATGTTCAGGATGATGTGCTCAGACGTGATTGACTTTCACTTTTCGCAATCATGGAAAGAAAAAGAAACTACGAGTGGAGGCTGCACCGCTTGGCGTCGCTTGTTTTCATATTAATAGAAAAACGCCTGTCACAATTTGTTTAATAGTTTCTTGGGCTCATTTTATTACCAATCTCTCCGTGCTAGACGGTAAAACATCATATATTTACGCTTTGTGCGTAATCCACGTATGAACATTAGGGAAAATTATTTTTTCCGTTCAGAAAATATACATTTTTGTTAATTCTCACATCAAGAATAGACAAGTGGAGGTATGTAATGTAATATCACATATATTTTTAAGAAGACCAGCAAAGCTACTTTCCTGATCACAAACACGATTTTTTTTGCAGAGAGAATGATAACTTTAGATTAATTTTTCAGGCAATTGGCTGGACCTTCAAAGGTTCAAATATTTTTTCGGCTATACTATGTTGACCGAGCTACCTTTTTGTATTTCTGTCTTCTGAATTTCTTCGCCTTCCTGAAAAAAATAAAACGTTGCTATTTTAGCGGCTTTTGCCGGTGCCAAAAGCAACCAATATATTCAAATATTTGAAATACTGGTTATTTTGCCAGTTACATCACTCAATGTCTTGCCATACATATTATCTGAACGATTAGATCATAGAGTATGCCTATGAAAAAGAAGTTAATTGATGTCGTCTTGCTCAGCTAAGCTGGGCAAGAAGAATAAATTTTCGGCAAGATGCTAGAAAATCTTGGGAGGAAAATAAAACGGGGAGAATTAGTTTCAGATTGGAAAAACACATGGAAATGTTTCAACTATGTCTGCGACGGTTGTGAATACGCTGGTTGATCTGGTGTGGAATGACCCCACTGTAATGATCGGCCTTCCGAGGGTAGTACCTGCGTCGCCGCGGCGTATTAATCGCTGTCCGAACTGGGGGCCCTAACGCTCGAGCCCGCCGCTTCCGAGCAGCCTCCTTGGCACGCTGCTCGCTTGTGTGTTCCGCCAGCAACTCTGGTTCACGCTCACGTCTCCCGTCTCAAAGTTGGCTCTCGTGAGCAGCTTGTTCTCCGACAGTATACGCACTACACGCTGCCTTCCCATGGCAGCGCACGCAACTTACTGCCTGCTGGGTTCGTTGCACAGGCGCGGAAATGCAGCACATGGCTTGTTAGCAACCGCCTGTCACGTAAAATGATCGATGCACGCTGCGGATTTGCGCACGCGTTCCCTCGACGCAGCCAAACAGAGCAGCCAGCTAAATCAGGAGCTGCCGAAACGCCAATTCGTACCAGCTTCGCGACATCTCGAACCTCACTAATCACCATCAAATTGTTCTGCAACCACAGGCTGTCGCACACTGCACAGCTGAATTCAAAATGTCTGTCCGGAAAGTCTCTCGAAAATTTCGCATGCGCACAATTTTGCTCGTCAAACTTACTGTCGTGGTACCTGCGTTGCTTCGCCGCATTGTCCGTTTGTCAGCACGCGTCTTCCTTTCGACCCCACCGCTTACGGGCAGCCTCTCGGGCATCATCTTCGCTGCTACTCGTTCCTTAGCTTTCCTCTTGGTATGTCAAGTGCCATGTGCCATGTGCCATGTGCCATGTGCACATGCCTTACCGGTTTGCTACGCGTCTCTTAGAGGGCTACGTCATGTAGTACTAGGTATTTTTAGCTTTCCTAGTGCTACGCAGTTTTAGAACATGCTTTACTGGTTTGGTTCGCCTCTTCACAGAAGGCGCGGGAGTTTTGAGGCATGGACATTGAATAATCCACGGGAGGGTAGACATAAAAAGCTCCGCAGTAAAATTACGTCATACATTGGAATTATGCTATTACGTTCAGTATCGCTTTTTCTCCAATCAGTTCATAGATGTGCGCAGGAACATGAGCGCGCAAAATTCGTCTTATTTGTGACGGTGTTCTTTTCGATGTGTGGTATTCCCCGGCATTTATTCATGCTGTTTGAAATCTCATGCAAGGAGACACAAAATTTATTTTGCCTTCCTTTTTCGACACTCACGCAATATTTGACCTAGGAAGCACAGCAGATCTAGCCCTAATCAAACGCAGCTGGACTGTAGAACATATGGTTGCGTCTCATATTTGAAAATAGGTGTTGGAAAGAATTGTGTTGATATGATAGCCATCAGTCTGCTTATTTTATTTTATACACCGTCGGACATGTTTTTGTAACGACGATTGACAAAGTATCACTGTGATATACTGGTAAATAAGCAAAATGTTAAATCATGGTTGCAGCTTTTGCATTTGGTTACGGGTGCGGCCTGCCCTATCATATGGCCTCAACTTTAGTGCGTTGATAATGAACATCAAAAGTTTGGCTGACTTTAACTGCTCGAGACATGTGTCTTCGTCATGCGTTAGTTTTCTCGTTAGTTAGCTATCAACGTTGTGATGTGCGTAGACTACTTAAGAGACATGTCCTGCGGCTTGATTTTCTTGTCATTTTTTCATTCTTGAAGACATTTTCTATCTGCCTTGGACTAAACAGAAATGTCAACACTTTCTACGAAGGTTCCTGTCAACATGACAAATGGAACCATGACACAACTAGAACAAGGAAATGCAGAAATGACAGGAAAACAGACACTTATAGCATAACCCGCGACCCATTTATGCGCGTTTGTCGGCAGTACGGCTTCAAGATTAACATATTGAACGTGCATGGTATATGGATGGTGTGTCCTGTACTTATTAGCAATATTCTAAGTAACTATCTAATCACTATAGAATTACGGCTTCAAGATTAACATATTGAACGTGCATGGTATATGGATGGTGTGTCCTGTACTTATTAGCAATATTCTAAGTAACTATCTAATCACTATAGAATTTCAGCAGCCTCCTATGCATATCACCTTTGATGATCCGGAGTTAACTCTTTCTTTGCTGTGAATATAGAAATCAATCTGTTTCATCGAGATTTTATTCTAAGCGTGATTAAAGATTTCCGCAGAAATTCTTCTACTATCAACAAGCTGCATTGTCTGAAATGACGACTGAACTTTCACTATTGGAAATACTTGACAATATTTTGAAGCTTAGGAGGTCTTAAAAACAGTAAGTTGACTGTAAGTATTGTCTAAGGTAGCCTAGAGTATTCCTAGCTCTTCTCCGATAATTATACTCAAAAGTTGGGCTTAGGTGGACTCGGCAAGATAGTTTTCGAAATGACGGTAGCAGTCAAGACGCACAAGCTTCTTTCCGGTTGTCAATTTTCCCATCGAACACATCAGCTGTTTAAATGATTCCTCAACCAAAGGTAGATGCTGATGCGTGACACTTATCTTGATAATTATGTTCAACTATTATCAAACGAAACTTTATACCCCCCATAAGTTGTCTTTATTCATTGGCGCTTCAACAGCGTACGTACAAATCATTAAGGGTAGTCTTTGCCGTCAGGTGTGGTCAGACCAACTTTCGACCAAATCTTGACTAGATGTCAAATGTCTTACAATTTGGACACCGTCAGTGCAATTTCCCTTATTTATTACTAAAGAATATTTCGCAAGGACTCTACTGTACGGTGGTTTACGGGAAGTGGAGAAATAATGTGGAGACTCCAATGCCAGTTGTACGCGCACTAGAGCACCTTGCTTATGCACAAAATCCGATCGAACATAATAGTGAAGCAGGAGGAAGCTTCTGTATGATTCTTGACCTGACAAACATTGCTTTGCAAGCGTAAAAAACAGTGAAACCTAACTAAGTGCTTTGGTGAAAGCAGTAAAAGGAAATGCTTCCAGTACAATTGGAAGCTACCTGTTTTCTCAATTGTGAACCTACTGCATTGCCCCCATAGCATGGGCATCACTATGGCGAGATTGACGCCAACAAATCTTCATAATGAGTGGTGTGAACCTCTCATCTTGTCCTTTGTGTTTTTGACTGGTTTTCTCGTTCAAGTATGTACCAACTGGCCCAGATTTCAACCCTTCTTCATAATAATTTCTTTACGTGATATCACTTCGTAACTGGGAACCACGTACATGTTTAGTATATTTGAGATATTTTTCTCTCATTATCTATACTAAATATAGCCAAATATTACATTAATTCATGTCCATTGAGGTGCTTGCTTGAAGTTTCGCACCATTCTGAAAAATTGTCTCAATAATTATTACTGCTGTAAATCCATTCGAAAAACCGTAAATCATGCAATACCTTTATGTATCTCAGTATACATTGCGACTATTATGTTCTGAAAAAGAATATTCAAGCTCAAATCACCTCAAATGAGCACATTTCTAGCGGTAAAAAAGAGTTGAGCACGTGATAAATTAGAAAGGAGATATCCTAAATTAAGTAATCTTTCCTTTAGAAATGACTGATTATCATAGTTTATTTGTTTCGCACAATGCAACAATTAATCAGGCAAGTCCCGCATTTTTTTTTTCAAATGTCCGTTTTGTGCAAATGATAAGCTGCAACCTTCTGACTTGAAATTGTAAAGACTCTGGCAAACATCATTTGATAATCTCAAGCAATGCTTTGCTGCTTTGCATAAGTTGATTTGCTTCTTGGTTCTCAATTTTTGGTCAGTGGGCTTGCATATCTAGATAAGTAAACATAAACATAATATGAGCTCATTTGCTGACGTGCTGATAATGTGCATACGGAAGTTACTTTGCCAAACAAGCGGTAGTTCAGCATCAACCGCAACGTCAAACAACAGCTGTTTCTGATCCTGAAAGAAAGCGACATTTGCAATGCCGAATCGTAGAATCTCATGCGCGGCTTAGCATATTATTTTATTATTACGGTACTGTGAAAGTAATGCATATGAAAATGCAAAATAATAGTTGCCACTTTTGTTTTGCACGGCCGAATCACTGACTCGCGATTTGGAAGATGAGTTACAGAGTTTTCGGAATGTCATTGTTTGGAGTATATTCATGGTAATTCATGAATATATATATGCGTGCTATTGTACTATTGGAAAGTAGACATTAGAAATTATTTAAACTATTCTAATTGATTCATAAGTCCAAGCATGATCGACGAGCTTGTGCAAATCATTGTGAAATGTAATTCTGAAACATTCCGTGATTTCTATCAGAGTTGGAATTTAGCAGGGTGAAAATCAATTTAATATTTACGAACCGACGAGATTTAGTTTTGCATCCTGCCGAGGCTGCCTGACAGCGGAGCATGAGGAACATTGTGGCACGCAGTGACGCATGACTTCGTACGCTTAGCTGCGGCGAATAGCTTCCGAGAACAAGCACTACATTTGGCCCGCTGGAAAATCTGAGATAATCTTGCCGGAATCTACGCCATTTCTGCTAGCTTCAAGGTGCCCGCGTAAGATATACACTCGAGTGCTATGGAAATGCTGCCAAAACACACAGTCCTAGACCTACAATGTAATAATAATAATAATAATAATAATATTTGGGGTTTTACGTGCCAAAACCACTTTCTGATTATGAGGCACGCCGTAGTGGAGGACTCCGGAAATTTTGACCACCTGGGGTTCTTTAACGTGCACCTAAATCTAAGCACACGGGTGTTTTCGCATTTCGCCCCTATCGAAATGCGGCCGCCGTGGCCGGGATTCGATCCCGCGACCTCGTGCTCAGCAGCCCAACACCGACCTACAATGTCGTCAAGGTTGCTTCAGATGTATGTACCAATATATCACCGCTTTGCCTCGACAATAGTTTTCTTGCAGTTCGCCTTTGTAGCATTTTACGTTTGTGGCGTCTCCAAAATTTAACACGTGACGTTATTAGGATGCGCGGAAGGACAATGCATGAGGAGAACACCCTTGCCAGCTAAACTTTGCATCCTCGCCCTACATCCTGGCCGAGTCAACATGTAATGTAAAGCGGGAACCAGGTGGACAAGCTATGTAGTTGCTCGGTCGCGCACGCAGCGCGAGCCTCCAATACTTTGCATATGCGAGGACTGTGCTCGTGAAGCCACCAGCCTTCTGGCTTACTTTTGCACGTTGTCTCTTCCCCTTGGAAGCCTCAGTTGTTGACGTGGTCTCCAAGAGGGCGTGTGGGTCGGACGGGCTAGGCTGGTTGCTCAACCAGGGCTGCCGATGCAGCTCGCAACTAAGGGCCGGAAGGTGGCGCCGTCCGCCTGAACGTGCGTGCAGTGTCAGCACAAATAATTTTGGAAAAGGTGACAGAGCAAAAATAGGTATTTTCTTGAAAGTAGCTGTCAAAGATGTTGCTTCCGGTAGCGGTAAAACCAAATATGGGGGAGGGTCCAAGGCAACTTTTTTTTCTTGTGACAGGAAAAGACGATCGCATTTTGTTATCAACATACTGCATTTACAGTGGGTGTTTCAGCGAAAGCTTTATTTTTTTGTTATATTACTTGTGGCAGATAGCCCAATTCTAGTCCATGAGCCGGTCTTCTCGTAGAGGCCAGCATTACTTGCACAAAAAATTGAAATGAATTATCGACTGATTACCAACAGCGATAATTATATTTTTGACTAATTACCATATGATACAAACTGACGCAAATTCAAGCTGCTGACGCTGCAAAGCATGTCCTAATTAAAAAAAAATTGTGTAGACGACACCCTTTACGAGATATGCGCCGTCAAACTTGCAGCAGATATGACAGTCATTCCACTTACTTTCTTCCAAAATGTCCTTTTATGCATCATGCACGAAATTTTATGCACGAAATTAACTGAAACGCCAATGTATTTTCCCGCAAGTTTCTGGAATCAATATCTCAAAACTGGTGTCATCTTGAGAATTAGTTCCAAGTGCATGAACCTTCTGATCTCCCCTGCTAGAACTTGTGATTTGCAATATGTAGGTTAGGCAAAAACTACATAATTAATAGTTTTACTAAATCATCGATTATGCATTTCAACTTCTTGTTGTGCAAGGAATGTCTGCCTCTCCAGTAGACAAACTCATGGACTAGAATTGTGCTATCCTCCACAGGCAACTCTTGAAAAAATTTGAAACTGTCCGCTGAAACACCCAGTATATGGAACAGCGTTTATTAACCCATGGGGAACATTAGAACCCATTGTAGACCCGCTTTTTACGTTTTGCTCAATTGTTTAATTTTGGTCAATACGGTGCGCACATGCCATGTTGCTCCTAATTTTACAATAATGTATCAAGAATTTCTGCCGGAACTTTAACAGCATAACAATATATAAGTTTTTCTATTTCATTATGCTCCTGTCCGACTTGGCGTATTACTTGCCTCAACATATATTTATGTTGAACTGGAACAAATTCTCTCAGGTCGCTATTATTCTGTCGGTTTCATGACATGGTACTTAGTGTTTTATAAGACACTTTCCGGGATTTCTTTGTAGAAAATCCCGAGCAGTGCTAGTTTGTGTTGCAATAAACATTTGTCATAGTCATGGCATCGCACTAGTGGTCGTGCTCACATCCATATTTAGTCCTCATTAAAAGCTAGAAGCTCCGAGATAATTAAAAACGCTCTCTAGGAGGACACTGTTACTGGTAAAGGTTAAGTCAATGGCAGAAGAAATTCTGCTGTATATTACGGTTCCTCTTGCAAGAGCCTGTTATGACACAAAAAGTCAACCGCAAAGGACTGGACATGGTCCTTCAGCCTCGAGCGACCGGGCAAGGACAAGACACTACATCGTAAAATGTAAATTTATTTACATAATGAAAGTCCAAGAGAGAACAGGAAGACGGGAGGAGCGCATATCTTGTACACTCTTTGGCCATCGAATGCAAAAAGCGCAATCTTCTTCCAAGTAATCTTGCCCTAGTAGACTCGGCAATTAAATCAGCAACCGGAAATGCAAAACACCTGGTGCGATAGATAGCATTGATGGCGTCAAGGCGATAAACAACCCTCCCCCCCCCTGTTATCACGCTGTCACTGTCTTGGTCCTTAAGACTTCCGTTTATCTTTTTTTAAGTGTCTCTGTGAAGCTTTGTCTTTTTTTCCACAGCTGTTTTCTCACCCACTTGCAGCCTTGCGCGGCTATATGTATGGACCTGCTGCTAGCGACAATAGTTTAGCAGTATTCTATGGGCTTATTTATTGATGCTCAGTATTGTTGACAAATAAGGCAGGTCCATGATGGGAAACGCTGTCGCGTCGGTTAAATGCCGTTGTCCCCAGGTTAGACAACAATGAAATAGTGATTTACTCCGAGAGATTCAAAAACTCTCTCTAGGAGGACACTGTTGCTGGTACATGTTAAGTAAATGGCAAATGACATTCTGCTACAAATTGCTGTTCCTCTTGCAAGAGCTTGTTATCACATTGAAAGTCAGCTGCAAGGGACTGGACATTTCCATCCAGCCTCGAGGGACTGGGCAAGGACAAGACGCAATTTCTTAAAACGTACATTTATTTAAATAGTGAAAGTCCAAGAGATTCTTTTGTGTTGATATTGGTATTGGTTCATGGATAAGAAATTCTCTTTACTTTTCTCGCCTTGTTAGTGGTTGTGAAGTTTAAGCAAAGAATATATTGTTGTTTCCAGATCACTGCCAAGACGGCTTTTGCAGCCCCATCCCATGGTAGAGATAAGCTTGAACTTTCCCTGCTCATCGGACTTTGCCATTATTATATTCCTGGAATCATTGAAATAAGGCGATAGCTTTCACACCTTCAATACGTTAAATAAACTAACACTTCACTGAAATATGCGAATATCCAAGCAGTCTTGCCGTTTCTATTGTTTTATATGTACAAACTTTTCAAGAAATCGCTACGATGTCCCCTTGCATTCGCATACATCCGTAGGAGTTATTGTCTGAACATTGACTGGATTTGCATAACCAGACATTGCGGTTACATAAGCAAGACACAGTTTCACAGAATGACAGATGATTGAAGTGTGTAACGCTAGTCGAACAAAGAGTGTCACTAAAGGATTGTAGTCTTCACATGGAAATGCCTGCTTGTTGAAATGTAGGCTCCAACCCATCACCTTCATTGCGATAGCAATTATATGGGCACTCCAGAAGCAGTTTTGGTGTCGGCCTCACCATGATCTTTCGTATGAAGTCTATTGGCGATAACGTTGTCGCCGCACGTCGTATGCTTATTTGCAAATGAAAGCAGGCGAGGGAAGGCGACCATTGTGGCTCAATCTGGAGCGCGCGTAGGAGGAAAGGTAAGAGCAAACGCGCCGTCTTGCGTCGCATAAAAGGCCGTGGTGGCCTGTGTTGCGCTCCGGCGGCAGCAGCTGGTTTCGTGACCGGGACCAAGGGGAACTCGCCATCGCAACTCAACCTCGTTACCGAAGAGGAGGAAAGCAGGGAAGCAGCGCAGGAGGAAGGAGGGTCAGGGGGTGTTGGCGGCTTCGACTCCATCAACAAACTTGCACTATGCACGGCAGCACATGAGTGCGGGGGCCCTACATTGGAAGGGATTTTCAGACGCCTCATACCTTTGTGCGAGCTGTGTTCTTGCTGCTCTGGCGCTGAAGTGATATACCGCACCAAGGTCACTTCACTTGCTGCTGCAGCCGCGCTTCTTTACACCAGCGTTGTGACAGCGAGTTTCCCCGCTATTTCATTTATTGTGATGTGTTCGTATTTGATTGTGCGCGCTGACACCATGCTTGCTAATTCAGCTAGTAAGCGAACGTTTCCAACTCTATACGGCCGATGAAACTACTATCCTTACTTCGTATAACTGTTTGCTAATTTGCTATTGCAATCGGTGCTTCCCCTTTCGGGCGAAACTGTGATTTTTCTTGGAGGAACGCTGATCGGCTATGTAAAGTAGAACGTCCGTTGTCCAAACCAACGAATTTTTTTAACCTCGGTCAATTGTCCCTGCCATCGTGAAGGGTGGATGAAATTTAGAACAAATATGCGACAAGTATTTTCAAAAAGCTATAGCATATATTTATTACTAGCAATTACAAAATTTTTACAAACAGATTACTTATCGCATTAACAGATTAGTTACCACATTACCAGCGTAATATTTTACTTGAAGACCCAGGAGGGAAAAGCCTGCGTTGCTTTTACTTTACGCGCCATGTAACCTGGTGCTATATAGTGAAGCGAGTGTGGTAATAATTTTGCATATAGCGGATCTGAAAACGAAGCTTCAGGTTTTAGTAAAAGGGGGAAATCGTTCAGAAAACGTTCTAAGGAACGAGTGTACGTTCAAAAATAATATGCTGGATGAAAACATTGAAGTTATGACCTATGATGTCATTTTATCACTTTGTTTTCGTTTACATAGCTGCTAAGAGAAAGCCCACTCTAAAAGCTACAGAGCAAAGCTTTCTGCAAGGTCAAATGCAGAGGAGTTCCCAGAAAAGGGATAGTTAAAGACAGTTCAAGGCGTCAAAGTGGCGAGATCATCACAAACTACAGACAAGAAGATGTTGAATGCGGTACTGAAAACACAGAAAGACAGTTCATCCGCAAAGCTAAGTTTACAACGTAAGAGCATATCGTGCATTCTCAGACGCCTCAATATATCGTGGCTGCATCATACCGCAGATTTATCCAGCAGGCCTCGAAAAGGCTGCAGGCGCATTGGTCGACAGCTGCCAGTATTCTTCTGCTCATCACAAGACTACTGAAGTCAGTGAATTTGTCAGCGGTATTTGAGAAATCGTACTGTACTGCTTCGAACTACTATCTATTATCGTGCCATTTTTTACGAACATTCTTGCCATAAACGGTGTTATTTTCACGTCGAGTATTTTTACAGAGCTTTTAAAACATATTTCCATCACATTGATGCCGATGAATTGATTCCAACGATGAAAAATCACCTGAAAAAAGAAACCGATAGGCGCCCCATTCCCGAATAAACGAATTACATCAACTACATATTGAAGTACATTCAGCTTCATGAGAATGCTTGAAGGCTCAAGGAAATTAAATTGTCATATAGAAAGATATTTCGCAAGGTGGAAATCTGTGTTTGTTGGTTATGGCTTCATAGTAGTGTGACAGCGCGACAGCCGAAACACAGAGAAATGGAAACGTCAGGACGGCGCGGATTTACAACTGAAAGATACCGTGGCGTTTTTATATACTAAAGTTTATTTGAATGCAACGCAATCGAAAGCTGCGTGACGAATACTTCGGACGGTTTGCCCATCCGAACCGCTTGAAGAATTTACCATTGCGTCTGCCCCCTCTGACAATACAATGCCACCTAATACCGACAACACCACCATATTATAGAGTCACAGGGGGGGGGGGGGGGAGGCTGGCGCTAGGACAAATTGTTGAAGGAGCTCGGATGAGCAAGCTGTCGTGAGCATGCACACCGCAACCTTCGAGTGTCTTTACTTCTAAAGAACTTCTGTGTTTAAGCACGTGTTGATATGCTTATCTTTTTCACGCTGGTCTTTTCAGCGCAGGCTCTGAGATGTATGTATATTGTGCGGGATTCACATTAAAGTTTTATTTGAAAGTGCGCGCAAATCCAATGGTGTCTTCTGGGTTTCTTCTGCCCCGTGGTGATATAGAAATGCTATAGTTCTTAATTTATTCAATTCGATTATGCTGTGTATGTGGATACAGGAAAATATCTCACATCTAACTACTTTTCTGATACACTAACTTCTTACTCATAACTACAAAATACGGCTCATCAACCAAATATTTCGCCCAATAGATGGGCGGCGTTAGATAAAGTTCCCTTCACTTTTACATCCTTTAACGAGGTGAAGCCGATTGCAGCTTCGTGCAATTCATCATACCGCCCGATGGAGCAGCTCACCTTCCCCTACCGTTGAAATGAGTAAGCGCGTTGGAATTCGGCAGCTCCACAAAAAGGTGATCGGCTTCACCGCACATAAAGAAGGTAGCGTGAAGGCAGCTTCAATTACGCTTGCCTTTTAGGTCACTAGCAAGCGGTACTGCAGATAACATTTCGCAGTCTCGCATGCACATGCAAATCACTAGCACGTGTAAGTCGGAGAGCATCTATTAAAGTGATAGCTGTCTTTGGCAACTGTTCGCGATGTGTCAGTGTTTGCTACTCTACTGCCAACTTGCGAAACTGGATGTCACTAGGTGTCACTAGGCACACAATGAAAGTATCAGCGAACGGGCTGATATAACCTGTGTATGCTGACCTAGTATAAATGCGGTAACGTTGAGCTTAGTGTCACAAGATGGCGGCGCCGCCGCACTCCCCCTCTCCTCATCTGTCTTCTGGATTGGATTGAGGCGGCTTGCTACGTGCTTGCGCGTTTTCCGCACATATATCCTGGTATCCTGGTATATATCCTCCTGGTACTCGCACTCGGCTTTCAACAGGTCGCTCGTCCCTCCTGTGTTCTTCGAAACGGATTGGCCCGGCTCTCTTCGTGCTTGCTCTCGCATTTTCGAGCACAGATCGGTGTGAGCCTAGTTTCTGCACTGGGATTTCAACAGATCGCTTGCTACTCGGGCAAAAAGGCGATGGCTAGCCCAAGGGTGCTTTTGGCTGCGCGCTTACAGAGTAAGCGCAGATGCAGCATTGGGTTGCTGATTTGAGTGTTGTGTAAAATGGCCCTTAGCAGGCAAACATTACGAAAGGAATATTGCTAAGCGGGTTGCATGAATCGCTCGATCGTTTAATGATATACTTAGAATACGTGGAGCTAAAACGAGAGTAAAATAGCAATTCTATGCCAATGCGCTTTGTCAGCAAAGGATAATATTGGTGATAATACAATTAGCCAACAAAAGGAAGTGGATACCACGCACCGTGGGAAGTGAGGTTATGTGAAGCCTTTTGCTTATAGCTGTGGTCCCAGCATGGCTCTAGGTTATGTAAAGGTGGCTAAACCTGTTTGTGTAAGACAAATTGCCATATCTCTGGTGTGAGCGCGTGTGCAGCAGGTGCAAAGCGATGGTGACGATGATCGTGTGACACCAACGGCTACATTTTAATCCAGACTCTCGACACAAGCTTAAGGTATGCTAATTGTTATTTTCTACAAAGACACCGGATGAGCCAGGGACAGAGAGTCATCGACAGACCTGTAGATTTTCACGTCATCCCAAAATACGTTAAACAATCGCACCCGCCTTTCTCTATGTCACCGGGTGCAAGCTTCTGCTATGTGTATTTGCAATCTGACGATAAAACATTAAAGCCTGTTGACCTGAACGAAACATGAAGGCAGTACAGCGCCGTACAGTTTCTTCTTAGCCTTATCAACTACGAGGAAATCACTAGGGAATGTTAGTGGATTTCGGAGATATAGGGTGAGTGGGGTGCAGTTTAACACGTCTGAAAGTATGAGCTATCACGCTGAAACAACACGAGACAGTCACAGGTGACGCACGTGCCAAACGTCACAACGAGGTAGGCAGCTTTGGCACGGGATGAGGGCATACGCGATCGTGGCGTAGTGGCAGGAGTATGAAGCTGCTGTGCTAGATTCTACAGAGGTCTGAAGTGGCGCGAGACAGGATAGTTACATACCGACCTACCCCGCACTCCCTTGAATGAGGCCAATATTGCTTCCTAATGAAATTAACAACTAAAATTGATGACGAACTTTGCATACCATAAAATAGTGCCGCAGTCTCAGACACAACTAGTAACTTAAAGGCATCGGTGGCCGCGGCACTAAAACTGTGCCCTTTTCATGCTGCCGATGGTTCATCATCATCATCATCATCATCATCATCAGCATCATCATCATCATCCTGGTTACGCCCACTGCAGGGCAAAGGCCTCTGCCATACTTCTCCAACAACCCCGGTCATGTACTAACTGTGGCCATGCCACAATTTGTACCTGCCGATGGTTACCAAGAATAAAATATTAGCTTAAGTGACTGAGTGTGTGTGCTTGTAGAGAGGAATAGATGCTCTTTCCTGTAGCCCTTTAAGGAGCACGTCTCAGCAGCTGGGGGAAGGTGAGCATTACATAAATAGGAAAGAAGATAGAGAAATTTGATCGTCTCTGTCGCAGCACACATATCTTACAGCGGCAAGCACGCGGTGATTTACAGTTTGGGCACCAGAACCGTCTCCATTAGGAGCCTAACCATGTGTTTGAAAGCAGAGCTGTGGAGCAAGCCGGGCAACGGAAGTTGCGACACCGAGACCAAAAGAAGACCCAGGCGTCGAAAGGCCGCGAGGGAAGATGCTCTCTCCATGGAATAGGCGGCGCAGTATCAGAAAAGATGCTCACTTGCTTCCAGTGGCGTAGCCAGAAATTTCATTCGGGGGAGGTGGGGGGGGGGGGGGGGGGGCTCACGTTGCAGCTCGGCCTCCTCTTTAAGAGGAAGCGTTAGCTCGGGTTCTCCTATCTAAATACATGTAGAAGGAAAATTCGTTTTTCTCGGCAACCACTGCACGAAATCTGACGATTTTTGTTGCATTTAAAAGAAAAGCTAATTCTAGCGAGTGTTTGTTTCAAATTTTTCATTTAGGTTGTAAATTCTTTATTAAAAATTGCCGAAAAACGCAAATGATCAGAAAACGAAACTATCAAGTTCAAACTCTGTAACTCAACAATAAAAAATGATATCACACTTATGTGAATCGCATCTAATAGAAAATCTACAGCGGACAAAATTGATATGTTACACATGAATTTCCAAAAATACGTATTATGAAGATACGGCTTTTGCAGAACCCTAGTACACAACACAACCAATTCACGTACGATACAAAATGACATACCAAATTTGTCCACTTTGACTGTCATAGCAGGTACCGTTTATAGAACCACGATATCTGTTCTTAATACAGAGCTATTAGTTTGTAAACATCGTGCTTCTATTTTTTTTTCAAACTTTCGAATTTTTCAAAATATTTTAAACAAAATTCAGGCCCTAAATCGAAATTCCGCTTCCAACTGACACTAGAATTCAACTTTCTCTCTGAAATGCAACAAATTTTCTTAAATTCGATTCAGGGGTTAGCTCAGAAAAGCGTTTCTGCGTTTTACACGTATCTGAATAGATCGCGTCGGAGTTGGGCCCAAGTTAAAGCTTCCTCTTAAACAATTTGTCGAGGGATAAACTACATGAATAATAACTGCATTGCCATCGCCAAAGATGCTGCAAACAAATTCTTGAACGCTACGCACTGTCAAAACAAGTAAAATAATTTGTTTTTCTATAGAAGAATATACTCTTATGTGCCAAATATTGTGCCCAAAGTAACTGATATCACTGCTTCCATGTTTTTGTCTATTTAATAAGTATACAAAATATCACACCAACTTTAGAACTATATCAGTTCGAAATCAGCCAAGCCGTGCATGCCGCTGGCATTAAAACTGTAAATGCCATGAAATGAACAAGTTGAGGACGAATATGTTAATGAAACTTTGTCATTCAAGAACCTTGTTTACAGTCTTGCACACATGCAGCGGCCAGTGAAAAATCTCAATGACGCTGTTATTTGCTCCAATGTCCATTGGAATCTGAACCTGGCAACGTTTAACGTTAGAACGTTATCTAGTGAGGCGAGTCTAGCAGTGTTATTGGAGGAATTAGAGGGCAGTAAATGGGATATAATAGGGCTCAATGAGGTTAGGAGGGCAAAATAAGCATATACAGTGCTAAAAAGCGGGCACGTACTGTGCTACCGGGGCTTAGCGGAGAGACGAGAACTAGGAGTCGGATTCCTGATTAATAAAGAAATGGCTGGTAACATACAGGAATTCTATAGCATTAACGAGAGGGTGGCAGGTCTTGTTGCGAAACTTAATAAGAGGTACAAATTGAAGGTGGTACAAGTCTATGCCCCTACATGCAGTCATGATGACCAGGAAGTCGAAAGCTTTTATGAAGACGTGGAATCCGCGATGGGTAAAGTCAAAACAAAATACACTATACTGACGGGCGACTTCAATGCCAGGGTAGGCAAGAAGCAGGCTGGAGACAAGTCAGTGGGGGAATATGGCATAGGCTCTAGGAATAGCAGAGGAGAGTAGTAGAGTTTGCAGAACAGAATAATATGCGGATAATGAATACCTTTTTCGGCAAGCGGGTTAGCCGAAAGTGGACGTGGAGGAGCCCGAATGGTGAGACTAGAAATGAAATCGACTTCATAGTCAGCGCGAAGCCTGGCATCATACAAGATGTAGACGTGCTCGGCAAGGTACGCTGCAGCGACCATAGGATGGTAAGAACTCGAATTAGCCTAGACTTGAGGAGGGAGCGGAAGAAACTGGTACACAAGAAGCCAATCAATGAGTTAGCGGTAAGAGGGAAACTAGAGGAATTCCGGTTCAAGCTGCAGAACAGGTATCCGGCTTTAACTCAGGAAGAGGACCTTAGTGTTAAAGCAATGAACGACAATCTCATGGGCACCACTAAGGAGTGCGCAATAGAAGTGGGTGGTAACGCCATTAGACAGGAAACCAGTAAGCTATCGCAGGAGACGAAAGATCTGATCAAGAAAAGCAAATGTATGAAAGCCTCTAACCCTACAGCTAGAAAAGAACTGGCAGAACTTTCCAAGTTAATCAACAAGCGTAAGACAGCGGGCATCAGGAAGTATAGTATGAATAGAATTGAACAGGCTCTCAGGAACTTAAGGAGCCTAAAAACAGTGAAGAAGAAACTAGGAATAGGCAAGAATCAGATGTGTGCGTTAAGAGACAAAGCCGGCAATATAGTTACTAATATGGATGAGATAGTTCAAGTGGCTGAGGAGTTCTATAGAGATTTATACAGTACCAGTGGCACCCACGACGATAGTGGAAGAGAGAATAGCCTAGAGGAATTCGAAATCCCACAGGTAACGCCAGAAGTAAAGGAAGCCTTAGGAGCTATGCATAGGGAGAAGGCAGCTGGAGAGGATCAGGTAATAGCAGATTTCTTGAAGGATGGTGGTCAGATTGTTCTAGAGAAACTGGCCACCCTGTATACGCAATGCCTCATAACCTCGAGCGTACCGGAATCTTGGAAGAACGCTAACATAATCCTAATTCATAAGAAAGGGGATGCCAAAGAGTCGAAAAATTATAGACCGATCAGCTTGCTATCCGTTGCCTACAAAGTATTTACTAAGGTAATCGCAAATAGAATCAGGAACACCTTAGACTTCTGTCAAACAAAGGACCAGGCAGGACTCCGTAAAGGCTACTCAACAATAGACCATATTCACACTATCAATCAAGTGATAGAGAAATGTGCAGAATATAACCAACCTTTATATATAGCTTTCATTGATTACGAGAAAGCGTTTGATTCAGTCGAAAAATCAGCAGTCATGGAGGCATTAGGGAATCAGGGTGTAGATGAGCCATATGTAAAAATACTTGAAGATAACTATAGTGGCTCCACAGCCACCGTAGTCCTCCACAAAGAAAGCAACAAAATCCCAATAAAGAAAGGTGTCAGACAGGGAGATACGATCTCTCCATTGCTATTCACAGCATGTTTACAGGAGGTGTTCAGAGACCTAGAGTGGGAAGAATTGGGGATAAAAGTTGATGGAGAATACCTTAGCAACTTGCGATTCGGTAATGATATTGCCTTGCTTAGTAACTCAGGGGACCAATTGCAATGCATGCTCACTGACCTGGAGAGGCAAAGCAGAAGGGTGGGTCTGAAAATTAATCTGCAGAAAACTAAAGTAATGTTTAACAGTCTCGGAAGAGAACAGCTGTTTACGATAGGTAGCGAGGCACTTGAAGTGGTAAGGGAAAACATCTACTTAGGGCAGGGAGTGACCACGGATCCGGATCATGAGACTGAAATAACCAGAAGAATAAGAATGGGCTGGGGTGCGTTTGGCAGGCATTCTGAGGTCATGAACAGCAGGTTGCCATTATCCCTCAAATGGAAAGTGTATAACAGCTGTGTGTTGCCAGTACTCACATATGGGGAAGAAACCTGGAGGCTTACGAAAAGGGTTCTGCTGAAATTCAGGACGACGCAATGAGCTATGGAAAGAAGAATGATGGGTGTAACGTTAAGGGATGAGAAAAGAGCAGATTGGGTGAGGCAACAAACGCGGGTAAATGACATCTTAGTTGAAATCAAGAAAAAGAAATGGGCATGGGCCGGACATGTAATGAGAAGGAAAGATAACCGATGGTCATTAAGGGTTACGGACTGAATTCCAAGGGAAGGGAAGCGTAGCAGGGGCGGCGGAAAGTTAGGTAGGCGGATGACATTAAGACGTTTGCAGGGACAACATGGCCACAATTAGTACATGACCGGGGTAGTTGGAGAACTATGGGAGAGGCCTTTGCCCTGCAGTGGGCCTAACTTCTGATGATGATGATGATGATGATGATGTTGATTACGCAGGAGCAGCTGTCACCGGTCTTGTATAGTGAAGAATTGCACCGAAATTGCAGGCGCAACAGGGATCACGTGTAAAAAGCAGGAGTTCTGCAAAATATACAAGGGCGAGTAAGATGAAAGTGAGCCAACGTGAATATATGACAAACGGAGTACTTTATTTAAAAGTAGTCTCCATGAGCAATTAGACATGTGTCCCCTTTACTAACGAGTCGTGTGATTCCCGTCTCATAAAACTCTATGTGTTGCTGCTCCAAAATGCCTGCAACTGACTCTTTCACGTCAGCGTCAGAGAAGAAGCTGGTTCCCTTGAGCTGTTTTTTCAGTTGCCCCAAAATTTCGAAGTCGGAAGGCGTCAAGCCCCAGCGGATATTGGAGCGTTTCCAAATTGAGCTTCGCCAGTTTTATATTAACCAAATCAGCGAGGTGAGGACGGATAGTATCGTGAAACAAGATGACCCCATTCGTAATTTTCCACGTCGTTTGTTCTTGATTACGACACGTAGCCGATCCCGCGTTTCACAATATCGGAAAGAATTGATAGTCTCTCAAGATTTACCAAATTCTGTCAGTAATGACCCCTGACGATCGAAAAAAGAAAGTCAACAACATCATTCCGGCAAAAATGACGGCCTTTTGTTCCTCGGGGGTGGTGAATTCGATTGTTTTCACTGTAAGCTTTGCCGTCATGTTTCAGGCTAGTAGAAGTGGCACCATGGTTTGTCCCCGATCACAATTGAAGACAAAAAGTCGTCACCTTCATTGTGATACCGGATCAGATGAGTCGCGGCTGCGCCAAACTTCTTTTTCTGGCGGTGGGTCAAAATCTTGGGCATTCATTGCGCACACAAGAGCCGAAAACCGAGATGTTAATGATTTATGGCATGAACACGCTCGGCCAGTTCATCGATGCTTATCTTCCGTTCTTGTCTCATCAGCTCACAAACCTTTGAAATTTTGTTCGGGGTGATAGCACGGTGGCCTTGGCCCTGTCTTGGATCGTCTTAACGCCCAACTATCCATCCTAACGTCTTTGCAACTTTCACGTCCTTCTTTGTACCGTTTGCTCCAACTCTTCACAGTGGCCAATGAAATGCAATGTTCAAGGTAGACGGCAGCCATACGGCGACTAATTTCTTGTTAGGAAACACCTTCAGCTTTCAAAAACTTCACTTGAACAAAAAAACCAGTCAAAAACACAAAGGACAAGAGGAGAGGTTCACACCACAAAGACTGGTCGTTGTGTCGTTGTGGAGTGAACCTCTCCTGTTGTCCTTTTTGTTTTTGACTGGTTTTTTCGTTCAAGTATGTAACAACTGGCCTAGAATTCAACCCTTCTGAAAAACTTCATGGCACCACTCTATTCAACTTCTGGAGCGTCCTTTACGTCACGCAACCAAGTTCAACCCAGTGTGTGAGAGCAATAAGGAACATTTGTACTCACACCTGCGTGTCACTTTTGTAAATAAAAGATTCCTCTGTGCCACGCGCATGCCTCGCAGATAGTGAACCGAACCATTATTGTGCAGGGCGGGCTGGCTCACTTGCACTTGACTTGCCTTCATGCGTAAAAATGTGTAGATACAATGGAATTCACAAATGCGAAGGTACAGCTTGATAAAGGGCAAAAATGTGTCACTGAAAACAAAGTTCGCTGCACGTACACACAAAGCCTCGCACCAAGATATTTAAACATACATGTAAGTCTCCAATAAACCTGCGTATCTAAGAAAAAGTCACTGCGTATAATACATGAAATAAGGCAAATAGACATGTTGCGCCATCACAGATGCACGGAATCCTGGATCCTGCCGCCATTTCACCCACACCCCCGTATGTATCGCGCGCGACTGAAGGCGGCGCGCTTCCTCCTCGCTTTTCTCCTTTGCGCACACAAGACTTAGCCACCATCGCCGGCCCACCCATGCCACTTCGCTCCCCCATACGCTTTAACTCGCACATACAACATGCGGTGCGTAGTCCCAAAGTTATCGCCCTTGGACTTTATACGGAACATGAGGGCCACGGCAGGAATGCGCCGGTAGTTTCCGTATAATTGCTATCGCTACAATATAATAAGAGTAGCCGGCGGGTGAAGCGTCCCGTGGCCAATTGCTTTCTTTTCCGCAAAAGAAGAAGTAACAAAATCGCACTTTCACCATGCGACAATTTGCTGCGCCGCAACAAAGTCTTTTCTTTCCTTTTGTGGGGCGGGGCCACCGAAATGAAAGAACGCAAAGGCAAATATCTTGGCCACAATCAAACGCCTACGTTGGGCCCCTAATGTGGCTACCGAAAGAATATTGAAGAAAACTTGAGACGTTTGGTTCACCAAGAACCATACGCATACTGCTCGGTATCCCACACCGGCTGGACAAGACTTTCCGGAGATGTTGCTCTCGAGCGAACGTGGTGCAGTCCGTCGAGTTCCCGCAGTGATGACGGGGGTTGACCAATGTTTCGTTTTCTCGTCTGCTAGCCAGGAAGCGTCCAAAAACTCTGTTAAGCGAAAATCCACTCGGCCAGAGAAAACCGAACGCGTAACAAAGTGCGCCGCGCTGTTGTCGGGGCAACACGAGAACAACGCATGCGCTCTGCCTGGCTGTGGCAGCCCGCGGGTAGGGAAGCGAGAAAAAAAATTGAAGAGGCTCAATTCTGCCCTCGTAAATAAAAGTCAAAGTAGAAAAATAAATAAGAACGTAACTACCTTTGTTGGCTTTAGTGTCTTGACATGGATGCTTTGGAGCAGGTAACAAAAATGTTAATATTTTTTTTTCGTGAGATGGCGGCACAACTGAACCACCACAACGCTTCGGCTTATCGAACATCGCTGCGTGCTTTGTCAACGTGTCTGATAGTGTCTTGATTTGGCTTGCCTTGTTTTATGTTCCGATGTACAACTTTAGAAAAGTGAATGCACCTTTGGCGTCAAATGTTTACAACAGCATTAAACCCACAATGTTCCGCAATTAAGAATCGAAAACACAACTTTGGAAATGCCAATGCATCTTCCACATCAGAAGTTTATGAGAAGTTTATGCACACAAAGACTCGGTATTGATATTCATGCGCTCCGCAGATTCCTCGGCCTCCGCGAGATGCCGCGCCGAGCTCGCTCGCCATCAAAACGCCCTTGAAACTTCGTGCTCGGCTGGGGCTGCTTGGCGTTATGTGACTCCCGGTTCATGGACGTTGTCACCAAATCATGCCCGAGTTCACAATGTTCACGGTGAAATGTTTTTTTTTCGAGCGTGAAAAAGACCATACTAGACAAAATCCAGAATGATTTCCGGCGCCGGGGGTTGTTGTTGTCGGTGGTGCTTGGACCGCACGAAAAAATTTTGGGGGGGGGGGCTGAAGCTCCATAAGCCGCCCCTCCCTGGCTACGCCTATGCTTGCCTCTGCCGCTCCGTACCCGGTACAATCCTGGTATGAAGCCAGGCCCTTGTGACATTTCCAGGATGCCATCCAGAAGCAGCCGACCCGATAGCAGTAGAAATCACTCCTGTCTACTAAGGAGGCGATGAAGACGCGAACGAGGGGCTCACCCGCTGCATGGCGGCGCAGTGGTACGCATGGAGTATTGGAAGGTGCCGCGGCAACGTGCGGCTCGCATAGCCCAACGAGGTTGTGGGTGCGTTGGAGTGATAAGCTGCCTTCACCAGAAGATCCGCCTCCTTGTTGCTCGAGACGCCGACTTGCTTGGAGCGAAAGCTCCAAGCGACTTAAGCCAAGGGCACGATGCTCGGCCGTCAGCAGAGTGATACTAAAAGCGGGAGCTTCCAATCGTTGCAAAGCTAGGGGCGCGGACTGCGAGTAGCGAAAGGTCATGACCGGCGAATCCGTTAGGTTCGCAAGCAGGTGCAGTCCAGACAAGTTTGCAGCGGTGGAGCTTGCCGTGAAAGGCAGCTGACACACTCCCGCGCGCGTAGGACTGGGATCACGCTGGTGTGTGTACCCGAGCCAGTGTGCGCATGAATGAAGCCATCTTCGCAAATCTGCATGTGTTTGTCCAGCCGGGCCTGCAGCATGGACGCCGACGCCTGGTACAGGACGCAGAATGGGGCCGCTTCCTTGAGATGCCTTCCCTCGTGGTAGAAACGTCCTATGGTGGTTGGTGTAGAGGGAGTCATGAAATGACTAGTGAGGGAGGGCATCCAACAATACTCGCGCACAACCGGCGTAGGCAACGCAAGTAGGAGCCTCACCGGTGCGGCAACCTGGAGAACAGAGTCGCGCAGCCTGAGATATGGTGGAGCCTGTCGTAATGGGGGAGCCCACGCTATAGCAGGCGCAGCGGCATCGGCTAGGTCCTGTATTTGACCTGAGCAGCAGCAATGTGTGAGCTCATTGGAGACCAGAGAAAATGCCGATAACTTTTCGGTGCTGTAGCTCAGGGTGGTTTAGTCGGGATTGTGGTGGGGCTGCAAGAGGTAGCGCATGAAGGTTCCTTGACACAGCCGGAACGATGAACATGCAGAGAGACCACTCTAACCCGGATCCTCTACTGCGGAGCAGCAGGCGCTCAACTGCCTTCGCACTCTCATAACTGAGCGTTGAGGGCCGCCGCCGCGGGAGCCCACGAGTGGAACTGATCGGTCTGAGATCTGCTGCAGAGTTAAGAAGATCGCGGCCTGCTTCGAAACAATAGGGTTGCACCGAGGACCATCGGGGTGGCTCGACCCCGTATGACGAGGCAATGCAGGACAAGGAGTGCCTCCCACGCATTCATCTTTAGCTGTACTTTTGTTCCACCACGCTTGCCACAGCGTTCCTTTTGAGACACGTGTACCTCTGGGACAACAAAACTAACCCCTATGTAGGACTGGATGGACCACCAAGTAAATCTTGTTTGTAATGTCTGAACATGCTCGATTTACATTCCCTTTCTTGCCTAATACAATATATTGCTTTTGAATAAGAATTTACAAAATGAAATAGGACCGAAGACCTCCGACGACTGGAGTGGTTTTGTGGTTGCAAACTTTCTACCTTAAATACCAAATTATCCCCGGAGTCCTATAGAGACCCGTTCATTGTTCCGCAGTCATCTGGCCTGCGCAAAGTTTGCGCAGTCTATAGAATAGCGATGATGGCCTGACACTATCTTTAGTGTAGAGAATGCTAATATAGACATGTACGAATGACTGTTGCTACTTGCCGCAGTAATCACATTCAGTGTATTTTAGAAGTGTAAAATAATGTGGGTCCATGCCACATTTTTTGTGGGGCCAGTGGCTCGTAATAAGTCGTGCACCAGTACAGCGATCACGGCGAACAACGATTTCACGGCGATGTGCTCATCATGAAACAGTATTATATGACGCTTTACATTACAAATATACGATATGATCGCGAGGCACGCTGTAGTCGGTGACTCCGGAATAATTTTGATCACATGGGGTTCTTTAAGTTGCACGAATGCACAGTACGCGGGCGTTTTTGCATTTCAGCCCCACGAAACTGCGTCCGCCATGTCCGGTATTTGATACAGAGTCTCCAAGTTCTGCACTGCACTGCCGAAGCGAATATGGCATCGCGGCAGATACGCTGTAATTATGTGGGAGATTACTAAATAAATGAGCACAGCATTGCTAACAGCAGATGAGGAAGCGCAAAAAGAAGTTCATAATTGCAGAGGAAGCGAGTATGTAACAGACTTGTGGGCTGACTTTGCGATTTCAAATGGACGCATGGACAAAGCTGGAATGACGGTGATGCAACAACCACGATTGCATGACGAGCCGAACGGATACCTTGTGCATCAAGCTCCTAGGCAACTTGAACAACAGGTTACGAGTAGTAGGCGCGATGATGACATCATGACGAGGGTCAGATCATGTAACTGGAAGGATGACGGTTACACGGCCACGTTGGCACCCCTGCATTGTCGGGGCAACGAATGCACGACGACTGCATGATGACAATCACGTGACGACGCAGCGATCACGAGTGTCGGATAACAAAGATCGAATGACGGCAAACAATTACAAAGACATCATCACGAAGCGGTCACACCTAATTTTAGTGGCTCGAGTTATTCGTCATCTAGGGCCACAGGGTCCGTTTAGAGAGCTTGACGACGGCCCCATGGCGAGAGTAAGAGCACAAAGCTGGAATAACAACTATGGAACGACCACGGTGGCTTCGCTACATAGAGCCCAAACCTCGTGTGCCAAGCAGGTAGGCAATTTGGCCCACTGGGTGGGTGTCAGAGACTAGATACAGACAGGCTCGACACGGCAGTGGGAGGCGCAGAATGCTATTCGCATTAAAGTATGACTATAATTTGTTGTATGTATTTTCTTTCCTACTGCTTTGCTTATAATGGGCCCAGTAAGTAGTATTCTTTGCAAATTTTAAATTGGTTATTATATTATACTCGACGAGTGTCCAAACACACCACGCAGGTACCATTGAGAGGCTTGATTTGCAACTACACCTAATTTTTGCTATGGAAAGCTAGCATATATTCGGTTAGAGACATAACACTATTATTAACTCGTTCATTTTTACGTAATTCCTGGGGTATGAAAATGCCGCGTCATAAAGCGTCGGAAGCAATAAAGCTGCCACAAATGAATGTAAAAGAAGTACATGCCGGAGCTTTGAAATTAATTTCGATATGTAAAAACTATTTCAGGAATCGTAAAAAGAGTGGAAGAAGCTCTGTGACGGTTCTGCGTGCATGTGCATTTGAGCTAGTTGGGAGCAGGTGTCCTGAGAACTCTTGAGCTACACAATGGAATGATCCAATAAAACTGATGTCTCCCACAGCTGTTGCTGCCGTGTTGAACTTTCATCTATAGTGCATGTATGTTTAAAGCATGAGAGCCAGCAGCTGAGGCAAGCACAATTGCCGGCATTGTCGTCACTACTTTGAGGCTTGAAAGCTGTTTCCGCAAATATTTTTTCTTGCAGTTTTGTTGCAGTTTACCGAACATATTTATGCGAAACTATAAAGTCGTATCTATTCGTGGGCCAGAAGCAGTGGCTTCTTTACAATGCCACTAACAATGACACTTTTTGGTGCTTTTTTGCTGCTTTTTCTAAAGAATCGAGCGAACAACTAAGGCTACAGAAAGGGGAATGACTGTTTTAAATATCTGGATGTCAAGAAGTTATCTGTTTCAATAAAATATAACGAGGTCACATTCTACCACTGTGCTGAACTAGAACTCATGGCAATGAAAGCATCTATTATTTAAAGATTTGCAAAATCGAATCTTGCTGAGCCAGTTCTAAACGCTTCTAATATTTACACCTAGAAAACAGAATTCGCCAAACTCCTGGGTTGTCATCAGCGTTTGGGGTCGTGTCGTCACTATTTTTGATTGATGACATATGTGAAAAAAACTTGTCAGTCCACCAACTGCCACATCGCATTCTTCGACAACCATGAATATGATAAAGATCGTAGAGCATGCCATTCGTTAGTAGTCATTGCCGACTTATCTAACATTCCTTGTTTGGGAACTTCACGGGAAACTTGAAGTAAGTAATGTTTTTATAAAAGGTTGCATTTGTTTGCTTAGGAGGACTAAATTGCCAGTGACGTGCCACTGTGCTCGTGGACAATTGTCAGGGGCAATGAAGGAAAACGCATACATACGCAACACATGGACAAGAGCGCTCCTTAGAGATGTCCCCTGTTTTCTTTCGCATTAGTTTAATGTGGGGCAGAGAAAACTTAAAGGCACTATAAACAACTCAGTGCCCTTCACCTCTGTAAAGAAGACTGATCAGCGAAGCTGTGTATGTGGGTCCCTCGATGGCGAACTGCATTTCTACCGCGGGTCGGCCCGGCATTGCATTATCTTTGGAATCGGCCCACGTATGGGACTGCTGAACGCCTTCCTCACCTCCGCCGCGGGTCGGGCCGGGATTGCACTATCTTCCGGATCGGCCCACGTATGGTGACTGCTTAACGCCTGGTTCACCTCCACCGCGGGCTGACCCAGCATTGCATTATCTTCGGGATCGGCCCCCTTATAGGAAGTGCTTAAGGCCTGCTTCACCTCCACCGCGGGCCGACCCGGCATTACACTATCTTCCGCATCAGCCAACGTATGGGGAGTGCTTAACGCCCGCTTCACCTCCGTCGCGTGTCGGGCCGGTACTACACTATCTTTGGGATCGGCCAACGTACATAAGAAGTGCTTGACGCCTGCTTCACCTCCACCGCACCTCGGCCCGGCATTGCACTAGCTCTTGAATAGGCTAACTGAGGGGGGTTTTGTGTACAATGACACTAAACTTTCCTTGGATGGTAGAGGTATACAGCTTCGCTGCAAAAAATAGCAAACTATCATAGAACAGTCCATTGACAGTTCAATTGGGCTACTTCTTCCAGCTTGGCGTCCAATCCTGGGCAAATCCCAAAGCGATAAGCATGTATGCTACGCTGACTCAGCGTCTCTTCCAGGAAATCAAAGTGCTCTCAATTTCGCTAGACTGCTTAACACATTTGGAAAAGAACCACTCCAGTACTTTCCTTTCATTACTACAGCCAGTTGTGGAGTACAAAGTTAAAACAGAGCATCTGGCTTTCTACTCATATTGTACAGAAAACGGTGCTTTTTCGTATCTCATACGTGGGGCCCAGAAGGATTCATTTAACAATAGTAATTGTGTACGGTAATTTGTTATATATATATGTGCTAGAAGAGAAACTTGGGCGAGTTGGTGGGGATTCATGTTTCGTAAATTAATAGTGCAAAGCCGGCAGGAACGAAGGAAAAGAAGAACACGACACTGGCACTGACTCATTTGCGAGTCAGTGCCAGTGTCGTGTTCTTTTTCTTCGTCCTTGTCTGCATTGTTCTGTTAATTTCCGAAACATGTGTGTGCTTTTTGGATGTCACTGGTAAGCATTCTCAGAAACGAACTTCAGACACAATCGAAGCATAGGTGTCTCTACATGTGTGACAGCAGTAACTGAGGTATAAAAGCGCAGATTTCAACATATATTTTCAACTAACCTCCAAGCCTGTTTTCATTAAATGCACCTTTATGCCCAAACATGGAACAACTGTGGATGATATGTGCAGCATTTTTGACTGTAACTTGCACTTTTGAGACGACAGCCTATCTTTTCCGTCTTCAAAGAGCTAGGCATCCAAGTCCACGATATAACTTAAGTCTTCGGCAATCAAAAAACAGCGATGCTTTACGAAGCTAATTGCCCTGTGTCTTTGATAACAATTCTCTGCATATCTGAGTGACTGTCGTTTTACCGGTTATGTACTGACCAACAAATTTTTAGGACTGAAATAACGGACTACATCTGGATGAATATTATTATTCACACAATGTTGCGCACAATTGCAAACATCAGCAGTAGTCATTGCAAGCGACCACAAAATTGATCGAGGAGAAAGTGATATAACCGGTGCTTGACAATTTTTGAGTTGGAACTGTGCATTCGGAAGCCCGCGTGAAGCCGACGAAAGCCACTTGAGCTGGCTCATCTATTTTATACTTACATATCAGGTCCATGTAACCTATCTAACCTACTATATGTAACCTATGTAACCTATATTGGTCCGAGTTCAGCTAAGTTGACTGAGCAGGCCTTGCTGATTAGGCCCGATCGGCTTAAACGTTTCGCGAAAATAGCTTTGGACAAAAAGTGAGCGTGTAGTTGGAGTACTGCACTGCTCGCACGCATGCGCAACAAAACAGTCAGGTTTTCATGTTACCCGAACAAGTTGATGAGAAAAACCATTATTAGCACTATTATCTTGACCGATGTTATGACTAGATACGACCGCGTGCATTTTCTGCTAACGCTCGCAGAGAGAGCAAAAGTCCAGGAAGGTTCCCCTAATAAAGTGTGACCATTTTTATGGCCGCATAGGAAACATAATAGCTCACTCTGCTACAAAATAATTCTAACAGCAAATGAACTAAATATGGCTTCTTAATGCTGCCAGTATTGACCTCGCATACGCAAAACATTCTAGGATAAACAAAAACGCATGGCACTATTTGAATGTTTCAAAACATTCAACTTTCTGCGTCAATATTGTAATCAATTTGCAAGTAGTAGCCGACGAACTGCATTTCCCTGCTGGCCATTTTCTCGTACTTCAGCTGTTCTACACCATGGATGTCCTTGCATATGTCGATTTCTTCAAGCAAGAAAGTAAGAACAAGCAACCTTTGCACCAACAGCAAGAAATGATATTATGGGACTAATAATCAGCCATGAACAATGCCCTAAATTTCTTTCGACCGGGAAAAGCAAAGCGTGCGAGGTCATCTGATTTATTCATTTGCAGTAGGCGGAGCTAGCGCTAATCGTTAAATAAGTTTCAAATTGTTTCATGTGTAATTTTACGTTTTCCTGGAACTTTTGCATTTGCCTTCGACATCAGTTGTCCAACGTTTTAACTTCTTAAGCCATAAATTTTTGCCATTCCCGCCATCGTCATCGAATAGGTGTAAATGCTTGGTTTGAGCCTTCGTGTATAGTTATACACAAAGATCAAAATGCCACGGTAGTAAACTATACGTTCGCTTTCAACTTCCAGAGTGTTTGATTTGGAATACTTTGCCCCACTGAAATCTCATTAAGTACATAGGACATTTCTGTCAACAAGTCGAACGCTTCATTTCAAGAAGCTCTTCGAAAACTACGCGCGTACGGAAATAAATTTCTTACTCTTTATTCATCAATTGGTTAGCTCACTGAGACTAATTTGGATGTTGAGATGCTTGCAGCGAAATGACGGGGATGTGGCCCGAACGTCTTACTGATTCGTTATATGGCAGCAACAGAGAAAGCCTGAACTCGTGGACTCTGCTCCTGCTTGGCATCCTTTTCGACTTTATTCAGCTTGCCTATTAATTTGAATCCATCGATCTTCACTAAGAAGTAATTTCTATGAGTGCTTGTCTGGTACTGGTCCCAAAAGTCTTGTTGGAACGCGCTTCTAGGCCGAGCTAAGCGAGTATTAGCAACCACGCGTCCCAAAGAACAATTCAACTTTTATAGACTCCGAAGCTCACGAAGAAAAGTCACGTGGGCGCATGCGCTCTTGGCATGGCGCGCGGAAGTGCCGTTTCGCGGCGCTACAATACTCCCCCCCCCCTCCCCCCCAGTGACTGGGTAAACAATTGTCTACGGTTCATAAGTTCATTCGCAACGGCGGTCTTGTGCGCCATGCATTCCGTGTGAACCTTTCGACGACTTGTTTGCTGGTAGTCCTTGTGGCTGTGGAAATGGAGATGATGCACGCACTTCACTGTTGCTGTGTACGTGCGCCGGTTTTACGTGGACAAGCGAAACCACGTCATGACGGACAGCTCGGTCGACCGTGATGTGCTTTTCTCCTGGTTTCACCATCTTGACCGGCCCATCATACGGGGGCTGGAGTGGATGCTGTACGCTTCGTGCCTTACGACCACGTGGCAGCAGGAGGAGAGATCACTGTGGACGTGCAGAAGCCGTGGGCCCGGCAGACGGGGAGGGACAGCGCGTAGCTTGTTCATAATGTCCCGCACTCGCAGGGCGTAATCGTTGTTGGCCTGGGCGTTTGAGTTTTTACTGTCAGCGACAAAGTCCCCCGGAAGGCGAAGTGTTGTGCCGTACATGACTTGAGCCGAGCAGCAGCCAATGTCCGCTTTCAGAGCCGTCCTAACTCCCAATAAAACCAGGAGTAGCGCCTCTACCCAACTGTGACTAGAAGTTGCCGTCAGGCTAGTCTTCAGCTGCCAATGTAACCTTTCCACCATACCGTTGCTGATGGGATGGTAGGCCGTTGTTCTGATGCGCATGATTCCTAGAAGCAGCGTGATGTTTCCAAATAGGGCCGACTCGAATTGCGTTGCGCGATCAGTAGTCACTGTTGATGGAACTCCGAATCGCGCTACCCAATGGCAGATGAAAGCATGGGCCACAGTATCGGCAGTTGTATCTGGGATGGGGATGGCCTCTGGCCACCGCGTGAAGCGGTCGACGCAAGTTAGTAAGTAGCTTTGCCCTTTGCAATAAGGCAAATGGTCCCACAAGGTCCAAGTGCACATGGAAAAATCGAGTATCCAGCTCGGGGAAGGAACCTAGGGGGGTCGCAGTATGGCGCTGCACTTTGGAGCGCTGACATGATAGGCACATCCCGTGTCCAATGTCAGACGTCCCGGTTCATTCCGAGCCACACGAACCTAGCTGTGCACAGTCATTGAGTGACTGGAATCCCCGGATGCGAGAGGCCGTGCAGCCATTAATAAATGTTGCGGCGAAGATCGGGGGGGCGGGGGGGGGGGCAGGAATGGCCTGGCGCTACCTGTGGACATGTCGCAGCATACAGATCTTGTCGGTCCATCCACCCATTGCAGCTTCAAGGCGCTGGTTATGGACTTCAGTAGGTGTTTCAACTCCCCGTCGCTGCGTTGAGCCTTCGTTAGTAAGGTGAAGTCGATGCCGCTCGGTAGGCTGATGGCGTTCATTGCGCTGCGCGAAAGTGCATCTGCCGCTGCATTGTCCTTCCCGCTGAGATGGCGTGTATCCGTCGTGAATTCTGCGATTTGCGACATTTGGCGGAGCTCTCGTGCCACGTGTGCACCCGTATCTGAGTTGATCGCGCGCAATGCGTAGTTCAGCGGCGTGTGAGCAGCGTATATGGCCAGGAGCTCCCTGCCAAAGGAGCTGTACCGTCGTTCGGACGGACTGAATTTTGTGGAGAAGGAAATCGGTCGGCACCTTCCACTCGACTTCTACTGCAATACGGCTCCAATAGCTGCGTCGGAGGCGCCTACCATTATGCACTGCGGAACGCCGGGCTGCGGATATGCGAGCAGTGCAGCATTTGCGAGAGCCTGCTTAATATCCAGGAACGCTTCTACGGCTTGGTCGTTCCACTGAATGGCGCTTGCATTAGTTCCTGATGCTGCTAGTAGGCGGTGCAGCGGGTGAAGGATGTGGGCGCACTTCGGAACGAACCTGCGGTAAAAGGTTACTAGTCCCAGGAACTCTCGGAGCTGGCGGATTGTTTTTGGCTGTGGAAACCGTCGTATTGCTTCGATCTTGTCCTGATGTAGTTGCACACTCGCGCTGGAAATGCTGTGGCCCAAGAATGGTAGCGAGGGTACCCCGAACACGCACTTGGCCGTATTGATAACAATGCCGTGCTCTGCTAGTCGCTGTAGCACGCAGCGTAGATGGCCCTCGTGCTCGTCGGGCGTGCGACTAGCAATGAGCAGGTCATCCAGGTAAACCTTGCAGAAGTCGAGGCCCCGGGCAACGCCATCCATGAACCGTTGAAAAGTTTGGATTGCATTTCTTAAGCCAAAAGGCATCCGTAGAAATTCGAACATTCCATATGGCGTTGTTGTTGCAGTCTTCGGAACATCCTATGGTGCTGCAGGTATCTGATGATATGCTATCACCAGATCTATTTTTGATATGTTAGCGCCATGCAGGCAAGAGGTTAGGTCGTGGACGTGCGGCACTGGATATCGGTCCGGTACAGTCACACGGTTTAGTGACCTATAATCCCCACAAGGACACCAATCGCTGCCTGTTGATTTCGGAATCATGTGCAGAGGCGACGCATATGGGCTGGACGAAGGGCGTATTATGCGGAGTTCCATCATATGCGAAAACACCTGTAGGGCTAGCCGTAGCTTTCCGGGTGAAAGACTCCTTGGCCGCGCGTTGACCGGTGGTCCTGTTGTTTCTATGTGATGCTGAACATTGTGTTTCACTTCGGCGAATGCCCGTTGCTGTCGCGTCAGCTCTGGGAACTCTTGTACTATGGTGGCGAAGCGCGATTCTCTGGACGGACGGAGTAATGTCGGGCTGAGAGGAGCACGCAAACACGGCTTACCTTGTAGTATTGCACTACATGCAGGATCCAGAAACCGTTTGTTCCCAACATCAACCAATCGACCGAACTATCGCAGAAAGTCAGCGCCCAATATGGCGAACTTGGCATCAGCGGCTATGAACACCCATTTGAACGTTCTGTTGAAACTGAACTTCAGCGTGAGTACACGATATGCGTATGTTTGTATCACCGTGTTATTAACGGCTTGTAGTAGCGATGTATTAGGGTTCTTCCTTCCGGTTTGTGACGCGGGCATCACGCTCACCTCGGCGCCTGTGTCGACTAACACGCGGGCCCCGTTGTTGCGGTCGGTAACAAAAAATGCTGAGGGAAGACTTGAAGGCAACATAGAAGCACTGGTCGCCCTCAGCGCTTGCTGCGGTCATTTCCCTAGCGCTTGCAGGGTGGAGCCCAGATACGCGCAGCATTCCTGAACCGCCGATGATACCAGCATATATTCTCCCGCTGGGGTTGTGATAGCGACATGTTTTGCTCACTTAAATTTTGTGCTATCTTGCATGTGCGCAAATGTGATAACGTCTCGGTAAGTCGAGAAATATCTTCGCGCATTTGCTGAAGTTCGTCCTGAGCCTGTGGTCTCGCTCGGCAGCCAGTGATGTGGGCGCAGTGACCGCCATGAGCCGAGCGGCAAGCTCGGCGACCGCAGGTAGGCCTTTCTGCTCTGACGCAACGACAACCAAGCGGACACATGACGGCAGCTTTTGCAAAAAGAGTTCTCGGAATAATGCTCCGTCTTCAGTGTTTGTTGTTTCGCCGCGCAATTGTTGCATGTGCCGCTGACTGTGAGTACGGTCGCCGAGCTCCGTATCGCGAAGCAATTGCTGTAGTCGCTGCGACTCGGGGGGCGTGACACGGTAGATGAAGGTTTCTTTTAGGGTTGCATATGCTTTTTCAGCTGGCGGGTCGATTAAAAGATCCCGTATTTCACCGACTACGTACGGCGGGAGACTGCTTACGACGCAGTGGTATTTGGTAAGGTCTGCTGTGATGCGTCGTGCTGCTAACTGCGCTTCTACTTGAATCAACCAGAGTGTAGTGTCCGCAGTGCAAAATGGGGGCAGCTCACCGTCGACTAAAGACACTGTCGGCGTAATGTCCGTGGTCGACGTCGAAGTCATAGTCGTGGAGTCCGTCGACGACGTCAAAGTCATAGCGACGTTGATGCTCAACCCCGGTGGCTGCTTATCACGTCCGGGTCGCCAATGTAGGAACGCGCTGCTAAGCTGAGCTAAGCGAGTACAAGCAACCACGCGTCCCAAACAACAACCAAACTTTTAGTCACTCCAGAGCTCACGAAGAAAAGTCACGTAGTTCCTCGCACATGCGCTCTTGGCATTGCGCACGGAAGCGCCGTTTCGCGGCGCTACAGCCTTGTCGCTTGCGCCACTCCCCTAAAAAGCTTCAGATACACAGCTTGGCCGAAGCAAGGTGGAATGACGGCGCCGGCGGGGACCCTTCGGACGAGGTGGTAGAGGAAGCTGTAGAGTCGACGGAGATTTGAGGAGCTGAGGTGCGTGGCTCGTTACCGACGCGCACACTTCTTTTGGTGAAGCTGACACCTTGCTCGTACTACAGCGCTGTGGTCATATCTGGTTCCAGGTATGCATCCATGAGCGTGTCTTGAATCGTGTCGTCAGACTTGGTGAACTGCGCCTGCTTGACTAAGATGAGCTCGAGGTACTGGTGAAGCACCCGCACTTGGGTGGCCTCATCCGCTGTAAGGGCGTCGATTGTAGGAAAGACCTTGCTGATGTCCCTCTTGATGAAGCCACGTTTTATACGGAGTTGCTCCAATGTGGCAAATCAAGCGCCAGACGATAGGGTCGGTTTCGGCACCATTTGAACTGTACGAAGCGGAATGGATTAAACCGGGACTTCTGGCTGACTGGTCTTCTGGCAGCAACTAAGCGAGTGAGCGCCCGTGGCCACTACTCCTGCTCGGCGCAACTCCTCGTTTTTATTGCGATCATTGCTCGCAGGAGCATTTCCAGGTTATTTGTTCCCCTGTCAAATTATTGCTCCACTGGTGAGTATGGTATAAAAGGTACACGCCTCACATTGGAAAAGTGAAACATCAGTTTCTGAGAGAATGATAACAGTTGTAATTGAAAGACATTGTCAAACCGGTTTGCTGTTATCACTTCTATGTCCGGATGAGCTTGGCAAAAAAATGGAGTAAAGTGACTGCAAATTCACCGACGAATAAGATAGTCCCTAATGCGAAATTTAAGCACATCTCCATATGTGTTTTTATTTCGAGATATATCCGCTGGCGTAGACCATCTGTTTTGTGCGGCACTTCGAAAAGGGAGTGAGGTGTGGGGCGACTGCCTCGCTAATCTGGAGATCGCGAGAGCCCGCGCGTAGGTGATGCGTGGCGCGATTCACAGCAGCCGCTGCAGAGGGACCAGCCGGACGACGCGCGCTGCTCTTGCGCCATCTCGTAGGCATCGTCGCCGCACTACGCTTTTCTTGTCAAACTATTGCCATACCCTCATCCCCCGCGTTCCGCCTCATGGTTCCGCCACATCCCCCCCCAGCACTTTTCCTCTTCGTGCCTTTTATCCACCGCTGCACTCAGTGTACGCTCTTTCGTACTTTGCCGGTTCGCTCGGTTACGCTGACGCTCGCTGCAGGAGCGCGCATGTAGGAGCTGCAATATAAAGTGAAAAATTAAATATAACTTCCCGTGATGAAAAATCTGTTGACGCAGTCTAATCACGGAATAGTGCTACTGCTCGCCGGCCACATTTGGTGCACAGCATAACTTGAAGGGCCACCCAATTTAACAATGTACAACATATTTAACGAGAGACATCAACACCAGCCCTTTCAGTGCCATATTATCATAGACTATGGATACATATGTGAAAAATGAATAAATTTATGCCAGGGTGCTTGAGACTACTGTAAGCAAATCAGGGTGATAGAATGAGTCTGTAGATTTTACGATGAGTCATTTTAATTATAGAGCAAATAAACATTTTGGTATTGTAAAGTGATGAATGCCACGTTTCTTCATAGAAGAGTATATGTCACCCGATGAAATTTCATGCACAAGTTATCCTTAATCGCAAGCATTTCAAGAATAGAAAAAATATTTCGAGGGTGCTACCGAAAAGTCGCACGTCAAATGGTACGTAAAACACGGTAGTGCCCTCACCAAAGGGGTACTCTTTAACGATACATATCACTCGGAAGTAACTTGGATTATCACAATGTCCCATTTAGCCTAATCCTAATGTTTGTGTTCATTTCTTTGCTATCACGTCGCAGAAATAGCAAAAATAGGTAGCGTACACAAGTGTGGATGCCGTGACTGAAGGGGTTAGAAATAAAAAAAGCTGCAATATATATCTTTGGGGTATGTGACGGCACTCAGATAATATTGCCTAGAAAGCCAGTGAATACATTGCCAGAGGTGACGATAACGAAGTGGCGGACGCCCCCTTTGCGATATATATATATATATATATATATATATATTTATATATAAGGAAGTGCTCTGTTTGGTCGAGTTTGGGTGGAATAAACAAGATGTTCATTCGAATTTTGCCGGCTTTAGATGAAACTATCTGTCCGGGTCTCAGCAAAGTACATTTCTGGAACAATATCCTCATCACTTCTTAGCACAGGAAGCTCCACTATTATTGCTGCAAAATTGCGTATCGGAAATGTTTTTTAATATTAGTTACAGTTTTAGGAGTTTCTTTACCCAGAAAGAAATTTGTTTGGTAAATATGACAAAATGCAACGTCAAAATTCGGAGCAAGATATTACTGCGCAAGATGCACTCAAGTACTTTGGCACGAGAATGCCTCATTAATGGACTCCACGAAGCGCGCTAAATTCGTGGCAAAGTGCCAAACCTTCTCCTGTCACCCCGCCCCGTTGCTGTTCAATATGAGCACTTCTAGGTTCAAGCGCGACGACAAGATCGCCTCTTGGAGAATTGCATATTCAGCTTCTTGAAGCTGCATGAAGTACTAAAATAATGTGCTGTGTTCTTCTGCCTGTGCAAATGCAGCTGAAACAGAGGCGATTGCCCCATAAAAAATGCAGTTGTTCACTTTATTGTTATCTTTCTGTAAGCTTAAATACGAAGGAAAGTAGCCTAAAGGGCTGGTTGTTAGTAAATGATGCTTAAACAGTCTAATAATCTGTAGCAGCTGCGACGACGTCACCGAATAAAGGGCCGTCGTTCCAATCCAGGCGACATTAATGGCCGAAAATTTTAATGCGTCGCGGAACACATAATTCTCAACAGTCATACTTTTTATTTTTTTTTTATTTTTATTTACAAATACTGCTGTCTCAGTTTCTGAGACATAGCAGGAGTGAGTACAGAGTAATAAAAAATACATTGACAAGTACTTTCAACAAAATTCACCAGAATACAAGAAAACATTAACAGAATGCATAATTACGCAATTCATTTTCAAAAGGCTCAGTACCGAGTCTGCGCAGAGACCCATCAAGCTTATTCCACAAATCGACCGTCCGCGGAAAGAAGGAAAACTTAAAGGAATGAAGATTCGGCCTGAAGGGCACAATGTTCAGGGGAGCAGATCGTCGAGTACAGCGTGCAGAAGCTGCAACAAAAGAAATCGGCGCCAGAACACTCAAGCCGGTGTGAACTATCTTATGAAGAAGGATAACGCGATCAGAAGTACGCCGATGTTCGAGAGATTGCAGCGTTAAAACGTGCGCATGCGAAGTAGGCGAGAATTGCCGGTCATAGCGACAAAAAATGAACCTGATTGCTTTTTTTGGACAGATTCTAACATAGCTATGTCGTGCTTGAGGTGAGGTGACCAAACAACCGATGCATATTCTAGTATGGGCCTGACCAAAGTTTTATATGCAGTCAATTTGCATTCTCTTGTTGGGTTGCTTAACGTGCGTTGGAGATACCAAAGTTTTCGACGAGTCTTATTGCAGATTATTTCGACATGCTTGCGCCATCTTAAATTTCATGTTAGAGTTGACTGCTCAGATCAAAGTAATGAATTTTCGCGCCAGAGCAATATGTCACTATCTAAGAAAATATACCAAAATCTGTAAAACAAAGTGGTGCTGCCGTCCATCTTGCTTATGAGGTCGGTCCTCGCCGCCGTGTCTCCACACCTGTGCAAATTTTAATTATTTGCTGTCGAGAATTATTTTGCGCTTGGAAAGCTAAGAAAGAACCTACGTATCAATTGTGGACTTTTATTTTACAAGCGCTAACTAGCTTAACACAAATTCGCAATGACTATAATAAGCTGTATTGAGCGAGTTTTCACGTGTCTTTGTTTTGTTAATGCACTTGCCGTATTCACTGAAATGTTTTGGAGCATATTGCGTTTCCTATACGTCCTCACAGAAAGGAGCGAGAACAGAAAACAAACAAGCAATTACAGAAGAAGCAAGACATCACATGTGCTATATATAATATGGGCAGATTGTGCCGCACAAATGTAGCGGATAAAACATGATGCAACTACAGTGCTCGCACAAGGCTGTTACGTGTAAATTATGCTCTCGTATGTACTTACTCGTATGTGTATATAATTCGACAGCAGCCGCCAAAGAAATGGGTGATTTTCACGTATTCAAAAGCGGCCCTACAAAGTATGTGGAACAGTCACAAGCGTGGCAATAATCAACCTGCAGCATTTGACATTGCTTATCTTGACCACAGGGCTAAGATTGCTTGGCATTGCATAAAGTTCCAGTGGATACCTGGCCATGCCGGCATTTCAGAAAATGTAAGAGCGGATGAAGCTGCCAGAAATGGACTCCAGTACCGCAAGTTCAAAATAACATTTTTTACAAAAGCTGACGCTTCAATCATGGCAACAAAATATGCCTATCAAGAAAAAGACCGCATCTGGAATCTGCCGCTTCACCAAGATCACTTCCTGCGTCACATTGGCACAGAAATGAGACCGAAAATTCCACGACCACTTCCTCGACACTTAGAGACATTGTACCATCGTCTTCGACTGAACGTGGCATACACGAACAATTATTTGTACCGCATAGGGCTTACCACTAACCCATACCGTGATAACTATCGCAACTTAGTGACAATGGAGCACATATTACTAGAATGTCCCGCGTACCGCGGCGAGAGACAATTGTTTGAGCAACAAATGGACATGATTTGCCACGAACCGTTAACGTTACCGAGCATCTTAGGTGCAATGCCCGGCCGTTTAAAACAATGACGGGTTTTAGATTTATTGCTCAAATACCTGTCAGAAATTGGTCTAATAGGAAATGTTTAAAGATTGCACACTTCATATACAAAAGTTTAAATTTACCCACCATGTCACCTGTAAATATTAGAATCAGGTCCACTCGGACATTTTATATATATTTTTATCCTCTTTTTCTGCCGCTCTCCTCTGGAATCTTTTAATCCCATTCCCCATCCCTATACAGAGCAGCATGCCAGCGGTTATATACGCGCCGGCAAAATGATCTGTTTTTCTAAAGAAGAACCCCCCCCCCCCTCTATCTCTCTCTCTATGCTCTCGATATTACCACATGAAATGGAATCACCACATGAAATGGTTTATGTTCCTTGTGCTCTTGACAAGGGTTCCAACAAAGGAAATGCAGTAATTAGCCCGAAGGTGGGGGAGAAACAGGTACAACAACAAGTCACGTTATATCAGTTTCTTCGCCGCACTTAGAGCCGTCAAATGCATTCGTTATGCGTAACCAATTAGCTCAAGTCCAGATTCTCTTGAAATATATTTTTTTTCGTCTCGTGTTCTCACTATGAACACAAGATTTTTCATCGAGCATGTTCATGTTGGGCTGGTGGGAAGGACACACCCCACCGTCTTATCGTCCGGACTTCTTCACCTATAAATTTAGGAATTGGTGAATGAAATTATCAGAATATTTAATTTCGGAATTTCGCAATATTCAGTTTATGTGACGCCTACAAAATAATGGCAGGTAAACGACCAGTGCGCGGTGCCCACACTTGTGGATTTCTTTTCTTTTGACCAGTTGTGTCCATTAGCAACCTAGAGAAAAGAACGGACAGTGAAGTTAAATGAATTGAACCCACGCCTGCCTATTTTCGGGTGAACGCGGTTGGGAAGGTGAGGAGCGTGACACACTAGAGCTCCAGAGCCGCACAGCCCACTGGCCTCTTTGGGAATTGCCTGCGCCCATTCTCGTTCAACATTCGTGCGCGTGGGACACCTGTTGCAAGCGCTCCACTCCCCGACACGTGAAACAATGCTGCGAAAAAATGCTCTTCTTGGCTTGAAACATCGTCGATCTATTTCTTGCTCACACCGACCCCATCGACTTACTTGTAGAAATTCATACCAGATCATCTACCTTTCTGAACCTTGCAGTACGCCAAGGAGCAGTGAAACTGAATGAACTATATTAATCATAGTTTTCGGCGATCGTCTCAGAAAAGCTGCAAGTGGCACGAATGAACATACCTGCTATCAGTAGATCATTGTAGAACATACCTATCAGTAGATTTATGCAGTCTGTGTATGCATGTTTGTTGCTCTCATAAGGTTTTTCTTGGTAATAGTAAGTATATCAGGTACATTATTGATATATCTAAATATTTTGGAATGCACTATATTTTATCCAATGAATCTCAGATAAATTTTCGCCTGTTCTAACGGAGGCAAAGGATTACAAAATTTATACCGTCCGCCACCTGTACTCGTTGTTTTCCTTTCATGTGCAGCTCTTGTTCCTCCAACCTTGCTATTCAAACGGATAAACATTCGCAGAGCTTGTTTTCTTTTGTTACTTGAGTGAATTTATGCACTCACAAAATATTTAAGCGCCTTGTCCTGCCAAAATAACACCACGAACACCTTTAAAGACCCCAGAAGTAGTATCCCTTTAAATGCTTCCAATGGGAGCACAACTGCGCCTACCTTGTCATTTCGAGGTTGGCACCGTCACGTGGCATTCACCGGGCACCGTCACGTGGTTTAAAAGTGAAGCCAATTTCAAGGACTTGTTGTCGACTTTTCGTTACCTTCAATGTTAACATCGCAATACGCCGTTTCCGTAACGCGCTACAAACGAGATGAATTTCATGGAATGTCGTCAATAGCACGACCGCACCTATGTGACATGGACGCATGACATGCCATGACAATAATACCATGAGATGCACGACGTGAATGAAGGACATGATATGACACGTTTGACATGATAAGAATGACGATACCTGCATGACATGAAATGCAGACTGACATGTTTGACATGCTTGCATGTCATACATGTCACGTCTTGACCTGACATGCCTAAAATTCGACGAGCATGACGTGACATGCATGTCACGTCATGACCTGACATACATAAAATTCCATTCATAGCATGGAATGAGCTGCTCGACCATGAGGACCTACCTACCTAGTAGCCCAATATAGCAATATATGGCATGATAAAAATGACGTTACATAAGTACGAAGACACAAATCTATGTCAAGTAATTGATGTCATAATATACACGTGATGACATGCCTGTCACGCCAGTCATATATTTCATGTAAGTTTTTGATAAACACGTGTAATAAATATTATGAATCTCACGACTGCATGATAATCTTGACGTTTTTGATGATAGTCTTGATGCATGTCAAACATTGTTTCTTATGTCATGCATGCAGGTCATAAACATTCAGATATGACACTGCTATAGAAATAAAAAAGATGGCATCATGACTGCATAAGAGACTAGGTTATGTCATTGAGGTAAAGAAAATCGTGGCATGTGATGAAGTTAAGCAATGTGATTCATGTGATGACCAAATTCAGTTAAAGGTGGCTTATTTAAACAAACGACCGCTGCGTCTTCGAAACGACTTAAGGTAATAGATGGATAGATAGATAGATAGATAGATAGATAGATAGATAGATAGATAGATAGATAGATAGATAGATAGATAGATAGATAGATAGATAGATAGATAGATAGATAGATAGATAGATAGATAGATAGATAGATAGAGTTCAAAATGAAAGTGCATGGGCAAAGAACTGGCTGCAGCTGGGAGAGGAGCCCACGTATTCGCGGTACGCGTGCAATGCGCTTACCAATTAAGCTGTAGCGGCGCCTATTTCGCATCCAGTTTCCGGAGTATGTATAATAGCTCTATGCTCTCACAATTTGGACAGCAGTGGTTTTCTCTTTATTACAGAATTCAACTTGTCAGCAAGAACGTGTCCCACTAAGCTTCAGGCTTAGCTTTGCAGCTTCTAGTAAAACGTTCCATCTGTCTGCCATGCGTAGAAAACGACTTCGGTTAACACAACTCGTCCACAGTCTTGACTACTTCATTGTCGTATCAGAACTTTTTAAACACTTAAGCTTACTGAGGCATGCGCTTCTGGCTTTTATCTCGTGCGCTACCGATCTACAGAATGCCTGCTTACCGAGGCGAATGCCTCTGTAAGCCGAACAGAAATTCCTTAAGAATATCCCTTGTGCGCACCTGCGCCCAGAAAGGCCTGGCGTGTTACCTTACTCCACGCAATTTTTCACCGTCGTGAAGAAATGCGGAAGAAATACTGATTTTTTATGCACTCACGCTTTGTGATGTTTTCTGACGCTTTGTGAAGAACAATTCTTCTTATTTATTACGCAGCAAATCAGTACAGGAAGATGGCCCAGAGTTCAAGACTGCCAGGGGGAGAATGTACATATCCAAGCAAAGGGCAACCCAATATTTGTACAGAACGCACGAATAAGGTGCTATAGCGTGAATAAAACAACATGAGTGTTAATTATGAAATATACATATGTTTCTTAAAGGCATACTATACCAGCTAATCTAAAGATATCTGCATGAACATAACTAAAGGAATCATGGATCATGCGAAACTATAAGCTTGTGCATTATGCATGTGCATGCAGAAACATTATTCTGTGCGTCAGAACTGGAAGTGGCGAAAGGACTCTAGGTGTATTTGGGTTGCAATCACAGACTGGCGCTATATTCTAAGACCTCAGGTCCCACAGCTTTGCTTGCTTGAGCGAATTGTAACAAAGCCTATGCCGTCAATGCACACGATGGCGGCTTCTGCTATCGGTGCAACGCAACACCAGAGACGCCCAAACTGCTGGAACAGGAGGCCGAAACTCAGCGACTACTTCGAGTAAACCCTACAATTAAAAAAATTGGAGGACGCTTAAGCTTCGCCTTCAAGAGTGGAACGCGACAGCCTTCCCGTCGACCCGCCAAGGGGTGTAAGACAATGAACTACGGCGCAGCGACTACGCGCCCCGCATCGGACGCGGTGAGCGTCGAGCAACGCAGCGTTCGGCGCGACAACGAAATGTGCGCCTGAGCAAGCGACGCACGCCTGAGCCTTAGAAACAGCTCGTTTCTAAGGCAACACCGCGTTCACTAGAGGCGCTTTTGTACCGCTTTGAAGCATTCTTCTTCCGACTACCGTTCGGTGCGGACGCGGAATCATGTGCTCCAGCGGAGCGGCGATAGCGGCTTCTGCAAGCCGCGGAAACAGGATTGAAGACAATGACGATCAGGACTACGAGATCATTTTGCCTACATTGCCCACCGGACGTGTTGTGGCTAACACCGTTTTTTTGCACGGCGACGTACGAGTTAGGCCCTACAGGGTTGAGGATTTCCGCGACGCCCTAGCCAGCGCTGGTGCGCTTCGCGACGTTGTGGCGTTGGGGGCGTACCAAATCAACCATGTTTGGGCGGTGACTCTCAACAGCAACGGAGCAACTAAGAAGCTGGCCGCTCTCAAGGAACTGGAAGTAAAAGGACGCCGCTGCATTATCTTCGATCCAGATGACCAACAGGTGAAACTGCGGCTGCACTGGATGTTGCACGGCGTGGCGGACGACGACATTCGGACAGCTCTCGCTGCTTACGGCAACGTATCCGAAGTGACCCGGGAGCGTTGGCGTGTCTCAGGCGTCAAGGAGAAAGGGTCCACAACGAGGACCGTGCTCCTGAAGCTGAAACCCGGTTTGAAGGTCGATGACCTACCTCCCCAGCTACGCGTTGCAGGAGAGTTGGCCCTTGTGGTGGCGCCTGGGCGGCCTATGCAGTGCTACGCTGCCGTGGTACGGGCCACGTTCGACGTGAGTGCAAGGTGCCACGGTGCTCAAAATGCAGACGCTATGGTCACGTCGAGAGCGATTGCGTCCGCACATATGCGGTGGCTACGGAGCCGGCATCGCAAGACAAGTCGACGGAGCTGCTGATGGACGTCGACGAGGCGGAAGAGGCAGCGAAAGGAGCCGAAGAAGTGGTCAAGCAAGCAGGAATGACCAACCCGTCGGGACTTGCCAGTGGTGACACAGGCACGTCAAGCAACGGCGAGACGCACCCCGATGAGAAGGAATTGCCTGCCAGCGGTGACACAACCAAGTCAAGCAACGGGGAGACGCACTCCGAGGAGAAGAAACTGCCTGCGTCTCGGGCGAAGGCATCGGAGAATGGGAAGAGCTTTCCGGCACCCAGGGTCGTCGAACCAGCGAACAGCTCGCCGAACGCGGACCCGAGCGGCGGCCGCGCAGTCAGCGTCTCCGCGCCAGCCAAGCGCCCTTATGGCCACACCGGCAACGAAGGGGATAAGGTGGCAGCCACCAGCGTCGAGGAGCCGCCTGCGAAAACAACTCAAGCCAGGCGGGCCAGTCTCCGGCAGCGACCTAACGTTTCGTCTGAGAGGCGAACCGGCGATACAGCACCTATGGTGCAAGGTTCGCAGCCTGCACAGGCTGGCTCCGGCATCAACGATGGCGTCTAACCACGCGCTAGACGCGAAGGGTAAGCACCATGCTCTCGGCCTTTTCACTTCCTTGCGAAAATGGCTCCTGCATCTCCGTTGAAGGTAGCTACACTTAATGTCAGGGGCTTGGCAGGAAAGAAAAAGCAAAGTCAGGTGTATCGGCTTTTAACGGAGCATGACATTGATATATTGGCCGTGCAGGAAACAAAAGTTCACGGTGAGGAAGAGACCGGGAGCATGGTGCGACGTTTCACGTCTAGATTCTATGTTATTGCAAGCCATGCCATTGGCACATCTGCTGGTTGTGTCTTTTTTATTAAGAAGTTGCCGGCTCTGGTCGTGCATGCTGATTTCTCGTGCTTGTCAGGTCGGTGTGTTGCTGTCGATTTCACACTCAGCGATACAGAATGGCGTGTTTTATGTTTGTACGCACCAAATGTTGTGGATGAAAGGGTCGATTTCTTCAGAAGCGTTGAGCAGCGTCTCAGTTTCGATAAACAGCTGATTATCATGGGCGACTTCAACTGTGTCCTGAGTGCTTGCGATAAGACTAGTGATCGTGGGTTCAGGGACGCAAGTACTGAGGTACTGTCGCAAATCATAGACAAATGGAACCTTGAGGATGTGGCGGAGTGTATGCAAGGCGCGGGTGGTGTGAAGTACACGCATTTCCAGAGTGCAAGTCATGCCCGTCTAGACCGCATTTATGTAACGCTGGACGTGATTCCAAAATGCAACAGTTATCAAGTAGTGCCGGTGTCTTTCTCAGACCACCGTTTAGTAGAGTGCGGGATTGGGGGAAAAAAAACGTGGCAGTGCTTTTAGCTGGGAACTGTGGAAGATAAATAACAAGCTGATTAAAGACGATGCTTTCAACCGTGCGGTAATTGAAGAAATCGGCCAAATAGAGCCGAATAAAGAACTGAAAACATGGCAACAGTGGGAGCTTTGTAAGGAACAACTTAAAATAAAAGCAATAGAGCGGTCTTGTTCCATGGCGTACGAGGAGAAACTAAATGAACGTAATCTAAGGTATATGCTTGCAAAACTGCTCGAGAAAGAATGCGAAGCGCCAGGTAAATGGATCGATGACATTAGGAAAACGAAACAAAAAGTTGAAGTGATAGAAGAGGAGCGTTATCGTGGTGCACTGGTCCGGGCGAGAGCGGAACATGTACCTGCTGGGGAGACGCCGTCTAAACGAGCGCTCGGAATTGAAAAAGCCCACGCTCGTCGAAATCACATAGACAACATAGAATGGGGGGGGGGCGTCTTATCGGATGATAGCGAACATATTAAGCGTGCATTTTTTCAGTACTATCAGGCGTTGTTCGCTTTACATGTTGCCGACACGAACACGTATAAGGATAAGTTCCTTGGGGCACTGCCGCGACTCAACGATGAGCAGGATAGGTTAGGGCTGCCAATAACCGAATCAGAGGTAGAAACGGCGATAGACATTTTAAATCCTGGTAAATCGCCAGGGCCGGACGGGTTAAGTGCGGCGTTTTACAAAGCTTTTAAGCGTGGAATCGCGCCAATATTGACGTTAGTGTTTAATGAAGCTTACGAAATTAACGAATTGCCTCCGTCTTATGCAAGATCACACACTGTCTTAATCTCCAAAACTGACGAAGCAGAGAAGTTACGACAAGTAACAGCGTACCAGCCAATCGCACTCACGAATGTGGATTACAAAATTTATATGAAAGTTTTAGCGCGAAGATTACAGTCAGTAATCCAGGAAATCGTTGGACCGCATCAAACGTGCGGGATTAAGGGACGATCTATTACGACTAATATTCACACAGCAAGATGCGTGCTGGAGTGCTGCGATATTACAAATAGCCGCGTGGCCATCTTGCAACTAGACCTTGAAAAAGCTTTCGACGGTGTCGCACATGAAATTTTGCTTTGCATACTGGACCATGTCAACGTTGGTTCTGTTATTCGCGAGGGTGTCGCCCTGGCGTATCGGAACTGCACGACGAGATTGATCGTTAACCAGAGTCTGGGGGCACCCATTAGCGTGCAGCGGTCGGTACGCCAGGGTTGTCCACTAAGCCCTCTTTTGTTTTGCATCTACATAGAGGCGATGTGCTTAAACATTGTGAAAAAACAGACAATTCCTGGCTTTCGGTTGCAAGCAGCGGAAGTCAAGCTGTTGGCATATGCGGATGATGTGGCGGTTTTTTCAACAAGTAGGGGAGGTGTAACTGAGGCTATTAAATGTCTAGAGAACTTCTGCCAAGTCACAGGCAGCTGAGTGAACTTAGCAAAATCACTAGGGCTCTGGCACGGAGAATGGCAATCGACGCCCGACCGCTTTGCAAACGTGTCCTGGGTTACGACCCCAACGAAGTACTTGGGAGTACCTCTAGGATGCTACCGTGATAGCGCGACATATCGGACAGCGCAGACGCATGATACACGTGGAAAGGCGGAAAGGTGGAAAGCAACGAACTTATCGATTTTTGCTAGAGCTACCGTGTGCAATCTGTTCTTTATTAGTAGGCTGTGGTATGTAATGCAGGTGTTACATTGTGCAAGGCTCAATGTACAGAAGCTGCATCGAATTTTCGCCTTTTTCGTGTGGGATGCGCAATGGGAAAGGTGCCGCCGAACTAATTTGTTCAGAGGAGTCAAGAATGGTGGATTGGGCCTGGGACACCTTTTTTTGCGGCAGATTGTTAACAGGTTTCTTTTCCTTCGTGACGTCAGCGATCCTTTTTTGCGCACCGCATGCCAAGTAAGGCTTTGGCGCGCGTTGCCAGACTTTGTTGTTTCAACCGAAACACTCACGGGAGGCATTTTTGGATATTTTAGAGAAGTTTTCGCAAGTCTACGATTCCTTGCAACGAGGTTTTCAAACGAATATTTATCTACTGTCAAAAAGAAAACATTGTACAAGGATTTGTGTGACGTTGTTCTGCCGGAGCCAATGTACAGAGCCTTGTACAGTGGAGGCCCTGGTAGGGACGTGTTAAAGAGAGTAAAAGGAATGCAAGTTGCGCCAGGGGTTAAAACCTTTTTTTTAAGGTACACACTGGAACGTTGCCAGTAAAAATGTTTTTACAGGAAAAGGGCTTATTTCTTCCATGGGGATCTCACTGCCTTATCTGCAAACAACCAGAAACAATAGATCATGTCTTTCTTCATTGTTGGGGAGGGGTATTTTTTTGGGACGTACTACAAAGAACGTTAAAGAAACAATTTCCTCTCGACCCTCATGGGATACGGTATCTACCCATTACTAACGAGGATGGTTTTCCGTTTGATTTAATAATGTTAATTGGCCTCCACAGTATTTGGCGCTCTCGAATGGCAGGATACTACTGCGATCCCGACGCACGACCTACGCGAATTTATTTCCGTGAAACTGTCCATCGGTTTGTTGAGATTTTGAAGGCCGGTGGCGATACCCCCGAGTGGCTGTCAAGGATGGAGCCGTTGATGGCTCTAAATGAATATTAATGTGGCGAAGCCAGCCCCCTACCAGGCTGTTTATGTCAATACGACGTGTTCATTGTATCTTTTATGTTTTGTTGTGTGTATTGCTATTGCTGTTCTTTCTTTGTCAAAGTCAGGCAATAAAGAAAAAAAAACTCGTGGCTCAGTGGTAACGTCTCCGTCTCACATTCCGGAGACCCTAGTTCGATACCCACCCAGCCCATCTTGCAAGTTGTTTTTTATTCATGAAGTGCCTGCTGGGATTTATCGCTCACGGCCAACGCCGCCGACGCCGACGACACCGGCTTTTCTGCGGCACGAGCTCCTTAAGGCTGTCGCGTTAAAAAGCGCGAAGTCGACGCATACATTCTGCCTGCCGTGAGCACGCGCAGGAATGCGAGGTGGACATAAGGCGAACACCTCGATAGCACTCTGCCTCTCTAATCAATGCTACTCGCGGGCATCGATGCCTCTGGTGATGCATCTGTACGTTCCACATGAGGCGCGTTTACTTAGCTCATATTTATTCAAATTAATACTGCCACACATCTAAAAGCCTTACGCTTCGTGTAGCTTTGTAGCGTGTTGTTATCACGTTCACTGCGTCGCGCCTATAGCGCGACTCACGCATTTATTATAAATAGATCAATAAGATTGTGCACAGGCCGGATTCTCACAGAGAACAACCAGCACGGAAGCCCGATACCGTAACCATTAGGATATTATCGCTTTTTACAGACATCCGCGTGCCTCATAAACACATCGCAGTTTCGACATCGAAAACGCAGGCAAATAGTTTAAAATATAAGAAAGTTACGATACGTCAAAATATTAGCTAATTCCTAAAATACGCCAGTGAAAAAATTTAAGCCCATCATGAAAATTGCGCAATATAAAATTGTGGGCTGATCCCAAGGATCCCGCCCTTATCTATCCCTCAAATCGCTCCGCAAGAGTTTGTTCCTCATCGACTTCAACTTCAGATTGAAGTATCTTCCTAGTTTTTTTAATTTGAAGCTGTCATGATTTAGAACAAGAGACACGCAGTATAGCTTCCTAGTTCAAACGGCTACCGATGTAGTTGGAGGTTTTCTGAACGGTTAGAGCCCACGACAAACCACGACACAATATTTGCATTTATCACAGAGCAACAGAAGACACAGCCGAAAGGGCGAACGAGCAGCTACCCATTATAGAAAGAAAACTTTCTATAACGATAGAAAGAAAATTATAGAAAGAAAAAAAAAAACGCAAGTTGAGAACTTTGGCCATCCTGCCATTGTGAAGCCAGTACTCGGAACATATGCTCGAAAATCCTGGCGGTCCCGCTTAATTCAGGACGATTGGCAGCCCTATTAAATCGGCTGCATACCTAATGTCTTAACATTCTACTTCACTGCAATGTATGCCACTTTCGCTGAGCAATGGCGAATAAAGGATTCATTTTTCCAAATTTTCATGCCGCAATTATTAAAATATACGTGTGCTTCAAGCTTGGGAGTGATATTGGTTTAAGTGAACACTCAGCGTGACTGATTGTGCAATAACCGTATACATTTATTTGTTTAATGATGATAACTGAGTAGTAAATGCACAAAGCACAATTCAATTACGCTAGATGTCCTTTCTGTAGATCGTTGGGGGCCTCAGAAAAGAAGTTTTCATCACATTTATATAGAGACCATTATAATTCACTTCTGAAGGATTTTAATCTAACAAATGTACTGAACGCGCACTTTAAGTGCTCTGTTCTCCATTGTGAGATCTGTTATTATGTTTATTGCGCTCAAATATATACCAAATGAGCCTGAAATTTGTAAAACGTTTGTCGCAAATGAAGCGTGGCGCCCTGCTATATTTTTCTTTTGGTAGATCGAATGAGTATTTTTTTTTCTGCGCACCCTCGCCCATTCTAGGCACCCCAGCCCATTCTGGGCTGAGGTGCGTTTGGCAGGCATTCTCAGGTCATGGACAGCAGGTTGCCATTATCCCTCAAGAGAAAATTGTATAACAGCTGTGTGTTACCAGTACTCACGTGCGGGGCAGAAACCTGAAGGTTTACGACAAGGGTTCCACTTAAATTGAGGACGACGCAACGAGCTATGGAAAGAAGAATGATAGGTGTAACGTTAAGGGATAACAAAAGTGCAGACTAGTTGAAGGAAAAAACGCGAGTTAATGACATCTTAGTTGAAATCAAGAAAAAGAAATGGGCATGGGCAAGACATGTAATGAGGAGAGAAGATAACCGATGGTCATTAAAGGCTACGGACTGGATTGGGAAGGGAAGGGAAGCGTAGCAGGGGATGGCAGAAAGTTAAGTGGTCGGATGAGATTAAGAAGTTTGCAGAACAACATGACCACAATTATTACATGACCGGGGTAGTTGGAGAAGTATAGGAGAGGCCTTTGCCCTGCAGTGGGCATAACCAGTCTGATGATGATGATCAAGAGTTTACTTCATCACTGCATTCCTCTGCTGTCATAGATAAGGACAGCTATATCGTTGATCTTGGATATATAGAAAAAAGAAATGCTAAATATCTATTTCTTTGCTATATGACCCAAATACTGACTGTGGTGTGTTTTTGAACCTTTCAGATTCACAACCGAAACTGCTTGCAGATTTTTCTTGTGAACTTAAACTACTCTAGGGATGAGACGCCGCAGTAGAAGACGAACGCTGACATCTGCGTTCGTCCTGTCTTCTTCTATCTCGGTGTTTCGTCCCTAGAGCATTTTAAGTTCACAAAAAAATGGCACCCCAACACGCTCTCATTGAGTTCATTACTTGCAGTCTTATGTGCCTGTGCGCTAGATACACAAGAACAATAATTACGAAGTCGATAATTCCTCCAACTTTCTGTCTTTCACAGAGCAGAGGTTACGGCCAGAACTGCCGAAATTCAAGTGAGTGCCGGTATGGATTATGCTGTGTTGATGGGCATTTAAAAAGGACTTGCGAATTCCTGGGCGAGAGAGGCCAAATGTGCACGAATGACCAAGTAAAAGGAAATTGCTATTCATTTTATTGCCCTTGCAAGGCTGGATATGGTAAGAAAGAAGTTAAAAAAAGTATTATTTCGCCTAATTTCGTGTATGTAGCAGTGTTATTCAGGAACTTCTTTGGTTTACCTAGGAATGTAAATCACTGGCGTGTGTCTCTTAGTACACAACTATTTATGCTTACTTTCTTTAACCCCGATTCCTCGGTTGCATACTATGTTCTTCCTTACTTAGTGGTTTCATTGAGTTGCTGCTACACACACACACAAACACAGCTATATATATATATATATATATATATATATATATATATATATATATAGCTGTGTTTGTGTGTACGCATTGCGCGTACGCATTGTCACGGACTCAATGACCCAAGTTGTTGAGACCATTGCTTTCGGGCCGCGTTTCGTCCGCACGACTGTCCAACGTGATACCCGTTGGACCACTCACTACCGCTTTGCGGGTAAATGTTAGAGGCATAGATAGACAGGAAGACAGAGGAAAGCCATTTGGCCTCGCGATGGAATGTGAGGTACCGGAAGAATGATAATTGCATTAATAAATACCAATGTTTGCACAACGACAACAACGCTTCTTATGTTAGTTATTGCACGTCTCTACAAACTTAGTGCTGCCTGAAATAGTTCCGTTAGAGTATAAAAAGAATGAAAGGATTTGGCGTCAGTATTTCCTAAATGATGTTCTACGCAGAACTGTACGTCCTAACAAACTGTGTAGGACAGTGCTCTCAGTAGGTTGATTAGTACGGCTTGCATAGTAATGAGGAAAGCAAAGTTCATTTGTTAATGGCAAGGAAGTGGTAAATAGTGAAAGATGGCAATGTTTTCGGAAAGGTATGAAAAAAAAATGATTCTCAATACCCCGAGGACCTTGGGAAGGCCAGCTCTTAATTAAGAATTATTATCATAAAGATAAATCCGTTATGTGGCTCTGAAATGAAATACAAGAAAAACTGGCTCTCCCTACAATGAAGTAGTCGTCTTATTCTAAGGTTACAAGTTATGCCAGGAAATAAGAACTACTGTACTATACTATCTCGTAAGCTCAGAGTTTTATCTTCATTATTATTTAAATGGTCGTCATGAAGGACTAAAGTCCAATGCAAAACAATTGCATCTTCTTGACAATATAATCAGTAAACATCAGGTTGCGTAAGTGTTCTCTGTTAAATCTCAAACCTAAATCTTCCGTGTCTATGAGCTTGGCTATATATTCTAATCACGCAGGGAAGACCACTGGATAGAATTTCTCTGGTTGCCGTCCGCAATTCTCAATGCATCTTTTCAAATTTTATCGTGAAGACAAGCGGCAGCTGTGTAATAAGCAAATATTTCTTATAATATTCCATTACGCTTTCATTACTTTATAAGTACGCAACTCTTCTTTGCAATTCGTATATCTAGTGGATCCACCCATTCTTAAAGTCTGAAAACCATATAGAAAGGTTCTAGCCAACCGATTTCTGAAATTCCTCATTGTTCATTTCGGTGTAAATAATTGTTGAGTATCTCTTAAAAATGGCCAGCGTATCCTGTAGGTCTGTTGAAGTACCTCCTTTATTCTACTTGAAATGATCCTGTTGAACGGTTTACACACTACAAAAAGGAAGCTGCGTGCCTGTGATTTTTCACTCCTTTACCGAAACCGTTCATAGAATGGTATATATGCCTACGTTGTCCCACGTTCTGCTTGATTTAATAGCCAACAGTCCATCATGCACACCAGCCAACAGGGTCCACGCAAACATCTCAGCAATCCGATGTTTGCAGACTACATTGTCCTGTTAAAGAAGGCTGAAGATGACATGTAATATGGGGGTTTGGAAGAACTTTGTCAACAAGGCCTAAGAGCAGGTCTAAAAAAGAAAGTTGCTCGCTCTCGAGTAATCGAGAATAGATGTACGCATGAAACACCAACCGACCAAGCAGATTGGTTGGGGATGATACATTTTTACTATTGTTGTAGTTCATGTTCGCAACGGCACACCCGACCACACCACACCGCATCACGCCATATTGTACACAGTTCCATATGGACGCTGCGCAGCTAATAGAAGAAATCAAGCTGAATGCAGCACGAAAGGTTGCAAAAGACGCCGGAGAGAAAGAGCACATTGCCCAGCTAGATGAAGAATGAATTAAAATCTGGGGTTTTGCATGCCAAAACCTCGATTTTATTATGAGATACGCTGTAGCGGAGGACTCCGGATTAATTCTGACTACCAGGGGATCCTTAACGTGCCCCGAATACACGAGTCACGGGCATTCTTGCACTTCTCCTCTATCAAAATGTGGCCGCCTCGGAGGGCATTTGATCTCTCAACCTCATGCTTTAGAGCGCAACACCGTAACCGCTATGTCACCGTAGCGGGTAAAAGCGCGTGAAGCAGGTGCCACGCAGCATGGCGGCATCTCTCGAGGCGACCCAAAATGCGCGCCGCGGAGCTCGTGGACCGCTGGCGTACAGCACTCCGTGCTAAAAGGTGACCAGGAAGTGTAAAGTCCCTGCAGCTGCCTCCTGAACGCCGCTAATCGAACTGAAAAATAAAACTTCAGTGTACTAGAAGTTACAGCTTGCATGATATTGTGACCAAACATTAGCAAAACTCGGAAGCAATATTCTTTAGCTTGTTTGGGCCGTAACTAGCGTATGGTATGCGTTCCTGTACGAAGCGGTCCTATGCAAAAGGTTGGAGGCCACAGGCCGCATTTAAAAAAAAATGGACGTGTTGCCCGGAATATCTCGCTTTGATCTCGCTACTTTCCCGGATGTTCTATGGACGCTACCAAGCTAGAAGAAGAAAACCGCTTGATGGAGGTACTGCACGCAGCGAAAGACGCCAGGGAGACCTAGTGCACTGCCCAGCAAGAAGAAAAGCGCCTGAAGGAGGCGCGACCAAACGCGTCAGCAAACCTTGATTCTTGGTCGGTGATCTCAGCCAAAGAGTTCACGTGCTAGGCCGCCACTAAGCAAAGGCCATGTTTCATGGAGCGCTCGCTTGCGAAGGCTGGCTACATGACGCAACGCTCTCTCCTAACTTATACCTTCCTCCTTGAATGTAAAGCAGCGCATCAGATGCCTCCGACGCCTTGCTACACTGCAGCACGACGGAAGCAGTGGATGCCCAGCAACTTCCATTTCCCTGAATTGAAGAGCATGGTTTCCTATATTTGCCCTTTTAACGTGGCTATTGGAAATTACTAATAAAGCTTCAGCGTACTAGAAGTTACAGCTTGACTGACATTATAAAGAAACAATAGGAAGAACTCGGAAGCAGTACTTTTGTAACTTGTTTGGGAGTAACTAGCGTAAGCAAGGTGGTCCTGTATAAAGGGTTGGGGGATTTCGCATTGTTCTAGCAACGTGCCCGGATTTTATCGTTTGAATGGCCCTTGATTTTTAACTCAAGGTCACTTCAATCTCGCTGACAACGGGAGCTAAAAAACATTTCATGCTAAAAACTTAGAAGACCCTTAAGCTACGCCTTTTAGAGTGAAACACGCTAGCGTTATCTGGCACAGTTGACGCCGAGGCCGGATATTCGGCGACACGGGACCCGATAGAAAACAATGGCGGTCCGATCCCGGTGGCCGTGCTGAGCAAGGCAATGGCTCGTACAGCCGTAAGACAGCGGCTACAAACAGGGACTCACAAGACGCTCATACCCCGTAAACAAGGAAAAATGGGTTTGTTTTTGAGTTCCCGCCTCTGTTTCCTCATGTGAACACATTATTTCCGCGTATATTCAAATTACAATCCAACGCTACCATTTTTTTTTAAAGTTGTGTGTAAGGCGGAATTTACAAATTTTCTGATGGAATTTACTTTCAAAAATTCAATTAGTTCACGCGGAGGGCCTGCGTGGTTGCGGTCCGGGATGATTTATTCTGACGGAGAGCGCCACCTACGGCGCACGCCAACACCATGTTTTCTGAGACACTGGGACTTTAACGCTTTGGTGTTAAAAAAATCAAGACCATTCTGCCGTGCGAATAGGGATTACCAGTGGAGCTTTGAACAATGTGGTAAGAAAGCTTGAGGGTCACACATTGTCACGTAATGAGGACGGTTACAATGGCTTTGTGGTCGCAATGATATACACTGATCAGCATACTCGCAACTGCGAACACACACTTTGATAACGTGAAATCAATGCACGTACGCCGCTGGGTGGTCGGTTGGGCCGGATCGGTGTGACATCGCACGCGATATGTCGGCAACACTAAACCCTTTTCGGCCTGACGCAAGCACAATGAGATCACCAACAACGAACACGTGCTTAGTGCCCAATCGCAACTAAACCACGAAAAGTGAGTAGCCATAAACGTCATGGCAATGTGAATGACTGCATTTTTTGCTTGCTTACGGTGGGGTAAGTCACTGCTTATGGGGTATGAGCCGTTGTAGGTGACACTTTTCCACGTGCTGTTCTGTGTGTTGTATGGGTGACTAGAAAGCATGTAAACACTGTTCGCTTCACTTGTCTAAGTGAGTGTAGGTAGCCTCGTCATTTCGGGGCTAATAGTCATTCCATTTTTTGCTTTCTTACGGCGGCATGATAAACAGATGATGATAGTTTTGTGAGCAGATTAAAAACTCTAAGTGCCCTTGCCATATGCAGCTCCGGTGTAAAAATACTGCGCCACTCGTCTCACCATGAATGTCGACGGTGATACGAATATCTTTCGAGAATGTGCGAGAGACCTCATTCCTGAAGTCGTGTTTATTTAATATAAGTACAGATATTTCTGAGATTTTTCTGGCTTCGATTGCATCTTTGGTTAGCAGCGCGACAACGAACGTCTGAAGTGAAAGAAGAGAAGGAAAGAGCACTTTTTTTCTGTTTATTGTCCCTTATCTTGCTTCCTACGCCGGTCGTTGCGCTGCTAATAATATGTAGCGGTATCAACACACTCATTATTCCACCCCTGGAAATTGCAGCCCAGCTATATAAGGCATACTCTGATAGCTTCCCGCTGTGGTGTGGTATTCGCTTGCCCAAATCGCCCATGAGCATGGAAGCATTACGAGGACTGTGTGACGCCAAAGCAGTGAATTTAATGAGGAATAAGTGATCATATCGATGGAACAACAAAAGCGGTATGACGACGGCGACATGACGATAATGGGGTGTCGATATTTAAACTATGATAACGGTATAACGCCGACAGCCGGACGGTAATGACACGAGGACGATCAGGTGAGGACAATCGCGGGACGATGATAGTATAACGACAACCGAAACAAATAACTGCAGTGACGAGGACGCATTCAAGACGACAGTGTGACAACAGATTAGTGACTGCGCCTTACTGACGACGGCACAATGACGACGATCGCATGACAATGACGTCATTGTCACAATTGAATGACGGCGTCATGACTAGGAAAGAATGATCAAAAAGGAATGACGTCGATGGATCGACGTTGCTGGTATGCCGAAGACGGCATGACGACAAGGGGATATCATTACCAAAGTGACGACAATGGAGAAACGAGAGCCCGACGATGTTGGAATGAAGACAACGGTGTGATGACGACCGCGTGTTGATGCCATGATGAACGCCGCATATCGAAGTCACAATCATGACGATGGACAGGCATGAAAACGACTGTGTGGCGACGATATCCTGATAATGATGGCCTGACGAGAATCGGATGACAAAGCTCGAATGACGACGATGCAACCACCACAATGCCATCACGACCCCGAACACATACCTAGTAGCCAAGCTACTAGAGAGCTTGGACCGACAACTAGCAGGCGTGAAAACGACTGTGTCATGAGACTAAGATACCGAAGCAGGAATGACGACGATGCAGCTACCAGGATGCCGCCACGACCAGGGGCGGCTTGCATGAAGATTCAACAACGAAAATAATAACGAAATTAACAAAGCATTCCTAAATTTTCCGCTGACGACGCCTAGTCCGCACAAGAACGCGTTCTTAAATTCGTTATTTTCGTTAATAAATGTTCGTTCAAGCCACCCCAGGAGCTCATATATACGACCAAGCATATAGACAACTTGGGTCACTGAGTTGGCGTAACATCGTAGGTAGATAAACTGATAGGCTCTAAATGGCTGAAGTCGGCAGTAGGCAAACAATCCTATTCACTATAGAATAATATGTGGAGGACAAATATAGCATTCAGTAGATGGACAAGAGAACTAAAATTTATGATTGGCAGGCACCCTTTGGAATATGAACAAGAGTACGTTAATCTAGATTAAATGTCGCAGATAGCGTGGGTTGTGAAAACAAAACTTACGGAGGTGTATATTAGGGCAGAGGCGGAATTAGTAGGCATTACCGAGTCGTGGCCACGTGTTGGCCGCTAACCCTGAAAAGGGAATTTGGCGCCATGCTACACACCTGCAACATGAAAAGTCCGAAGCCTGCTGCACACGTGGCAATGCATAAGGCTATACAATTTGGAGAGGTCACACTTCTTGCAACACATAATGAGCTGTGTCATAAAGTAAACTTATGACGCCGTGATCGACTTCCTCAGCGAGACATGCCAGCATTTAATGTAATACCTCAAGGTTGTGTTGTTGTTTCTTTTTTCCTTCGGCCTTTGTCTTATTCAGTTTTGTTCATCCATTGCATCTTCGCTTCTGTCATCAATGCTACATTGATAATAATCACATTTTTACCTCATTGGACTAAGCGCCGCTTTTTTCGGGTATGAGCCTTTGCAGCTTAAGGCGTTTGCCTTACAAGTGGGCCATCGTTACTTGCAGCAGTGGTAACGTATGGTAGAGAAAAGGGGCTATAACACAAAGCTAAGCAAAGTGTGGAACACGCAACGAGCTATGGAATGAAAGATTTTATGCTTAACGTAAAGCGTAATCTAAGCTAATGTGTTAAGCACGACGTAAAAGTATAGTTTCTCCTAACGTCTGTTGAGACACGTGAGGAACTGCTGTGATCATTTGTTTGGCCTAACGCATTACTGCTGTATTTCTTCTCTAGATTTTTGCGAGGAAGGAGTTTGCATGCAATAACTTATATGAAACTCACAAAACGTAAGTTTTTTTCTCATTGATATTGAATAACGAAGTTTGTAGGAGGAAGAAATGTCTGCCATGTCCACTCAAAATGTCCGCTGTTTGCCCTGAATATTATCCCTCACACTAACGTTTTTGAAAGTTTAACTCGTTGAAGTGTTTATGTTAAATTTTAAGTACAAAATTAAACCTGTTTAAAGGGAATTCCTATAATTTTTGGTTGTGGTTTATTTCAGTTTCCGAACAGTACCGAGGGTCGTGAGAAAAAACAACTTTCGGCTACTGCCTAACTAGCTTCGTCACTCCGTAAATACGCATAGTAGAAGCGCATGATAGAAAGAGATGTATGATAGTAAATATACAGGAGCGCAATCTATAACACAAGCCCCGTGAGAGGACAGGCCCAGCGCTGTTTGTTAAATTACTAAGCTCCTTCTACGGAATAAGTGCCAGCAAGTCCAGCTATAAGTACTGTTATAATCCATGACAGTCGATGTGCATTTCAGCTATACCACAAAATAGTAGATTAACGGCACGGTGCAAAACAATGTTGTTTTACAGTTAAACAAAATATATACTAATCAATATATAAGAAATGTATATGCATCGGCAAAAATAGAAGAGCACAAATAAAAATTGGGTAACTAATGTAGATGTATTAGGGAAAGCAGACTTGTAACTTGTGTCATGCACAACAGGCCAAACAAAAAACGATTAGTCCCTGGAACTCCCCACTTATAGTATTGACACGCGTTTATCTTTGTTGGGTGACAGCGTTCCACCATCTAGGTGTGTGCTTGAGCTCCGCATGCCGTCGTGGTCATTCTATCGTCGTCATTCCAGCTTCGGCATGTGACTCTCGCCACGCCATCGTACTCACACACTCTGGTCGGGCCCGGTGAACCAAGGTGTCTAATAGCTTGGGCCGCTATGTATGTGCTCGTGGTAAAGTTGTCATGGTTGTTGCGCTGTGATCACGCCAGGTTCGTTGTCGGACTGTCGTCATCGTTTCGTAGTCACGCGATCATCGTCACACAGTCACGGGAAATTCGTTTTCATACCGTGGTCATGGTGCTATCGGGGAGATTGCATTGCCTTCATTCCAGCTCTGTGATCTCAATTTCATCGTGCCGTCGTCGTCACACATTTCGCGGCCACATAGGGACCCAAGTTGTTTATTAGGTTGGGCACTAAGTGTGAGCTCGTGCTGGTGACACTATATTCATCGTGGCATCGCCGTCGTTCCAGCTTCGTCATCGTACTTTCATTAGGCCGCCGTCATCACATCTTTGCCGTCATTCGTGCATTCATTGTCCTACATTCGTCGTGGTGCCATTGTTTTCACACCTTCACGCCTACCCGGTGAATCAAATAGGCTAAATGCTTGAACCACTAGATGTGAGCTCACGGTTATGATGGCAGCGTGATCGTTGCATTGTCCTCATTCAAGTTTCATCATCAAACTCTGGTCAAGCCATCCACCATTACGAAAATTGTCATAAAATAGTCATTAATTTGTTGTCCTACCCTTGTTGTAATGCCGTAGCCGTCGTTCTAACATCGTCCCTCCAGTTTCGTAACCCAATTCTCCTCATGCCCTCGTTATTATGCCGTCAACGGCCTACAGATGTCACGCACTTGTCATACATCCGTCGGGATGCCGTCGTGGTCGTTTCATCTTCATCACTCCACCTTCGTCATTCAATTATCTTCATGCTGTGGTCAGCACACCATCATCGCTATAGACTTATCGCTATGCCAGCGTCTTCATACCCTACTCGTCGGGCCATTGTCCTTACACCATGGTCATGTCATTGTCGCAATTGTGTACTTGTCATACAGTCGTCTAGATATGGCTGTTACTATAACTTTGCCATCCGGCTCGCCTCATACTGTCATCCTTACAGCATCGTCATCAGAGAGTTGTCGTAATACCCTGGTCGCAATTCCGTCGTTCTGACGCCTCCGTCACAGTGTAAGTGACACAATCGCCATCACGTCACTGTCCTCACCCGATGGTACTCATGCCGTCGTCGTGAAATTGCTTTCGTGAATTAAATTGGCGTCATTCCTTTTTCAGCACTGCGTCAACATCATGTAATCATCTACATGACCTCCATTGGAAAGCGAGAGTATGCGCATATACTTCAAAGAATTCAAGTCACAGAAAGACTACAACTTCGAAATAAACGTGTGTTCAGTGACCGTTGTGTCGCTACCTTTCTTGAACGCTAATCGTGCTAACGTTGACTGTCATCAGAAAATGAGCTCTGTCAGAATTTTTTTTTGTAACGTTGAGGTGGTGCATTTTGAAGTGCGTTCATATTGGTTGTCAAGGGAAAACACGGGGAAGGCGGGCGATCAAAATTCAAGACGACGAGAAAAACAAGAACAAGGTGAAAGCTGAAAGCTGGAGCGAACGTTTCGACAAGTGTACTTGTCGACACGTGGACCTTTCACTCCCTAGGTTAGTTATCACGCTCAACTATTTTGAATTCAATTTTATTTACTAGCTGCAAACTTTCGGCAATAGCATGGGAACACCATTCGCTCCCACACATGCGAACATTTTCATGGGATAGCTTGAAGCACGCCTATTGAACTCCCACCCTCAAAAGCCCCACACTTATCTTCGTTGCATTGACGAAATATATATAATATGGGAATACGGCGTAAGCGTGTTAAGTCACTTAATTAGCTATGAATCGTTTTCACCCGAGTATTAAATTTACTCCTCACCACTCTCCTAGTCAGATCAACTTCCTCGACATGACGGTCTACATTAAAAACGGAAAGCTGAGAGCGACACTTTACCGGAAGCCTACATATAGCCAGCTATATTTAGACTACAACAATCATCACCAGCGACGCTGCAAGCAAAGAATTCTAGTCGGTCAAGCGAAACGAATAAGAACAAATAAGAAGAATCTGCAGTGAAGACCACAACTATATCTACCACCTAAATGACCATAAAACAACGATAGAAGAAAAAAACTATCCACAAGTTGCTCTCGATAGAGCTTATGTTGTGGCGTCAAGATTGGAGAGACAGCCGGAATTAGCGAATAAACAGCCTACACCAGAATCTTACAGATGGCCAGTCTTTAGAACAAAATACATTTTAATAGACGCCCAAACATAAAGAACATCCTACGAAAATACCACCCACTATTATCAAATCACGAGCGTCTGAGAAAAGCGGTCCCCGATGTACCAAGAGTTACCTATCATTGCATCAGGACCTTTAGAGACATGTTAGTGCACGCAAAATTCCATCATTCCACTGCAGTAAGAGCATGCTGTCGCCCCAGGAGGAAAACCTGCAGGCGCCTTCAAAGTGACATACAAATTATTATCAGTCATTAAAATGGTTACACACACGAAGTCAAATATAGCTTCACATGTACAAGTTCGCAAGTGATTTATATGCTTGAATGTTCCTTCTGTAAGAAACAATATAGAGGTGAAAAGGGACAATATCTGAACGTGAGATTAAACGGACATAGCGCGGACACATCTAAAGCTCTTCTCAAAGCCGTTGCGGAGCATTTAAACCAACCAGCTCATAACTTTGATGAACTTAAACTCAACATATCACAGTGGAATTTCCGTTTTGAACGAGAAAGAAAATACACAGAATCATACCTTATCCATAAGTTCAAGACATTGCAACCAACAGTCATTAACGTTTCACAGAGAACTTTGGAATCTATTCGCTATGCTAAATTGGTAAATGTTGTTAAATGTAGCAACCATTTCATACGTCTCCAGCCAGCTCTTCGGGTTTTCAAATGTTGATCTACGGAGGGTCGATGGCTCTCTGGGCTGCTGTAGCACAATACGTGTTGGTGACACTGCGGCTGCTATTGTCGCTGCCGTCGTGACCGTGCCTTTTCTGGCCTTTTCAGGTAGAAGCCCGCCCTCCGGTAGGAGTCCTTGCTGCCTACGGCTGGCTCACTGGCCTTTGGCGACGTTGGTGTTGTCTTCCGTTTGTGGGGCTTTGGGTGCGTTGGGTACATAACATACTAGCACCTCCACCAGATGTCATGTAGTAGAGACAGTGAAGAAAGCAGCAAAACTGGTACTGGTAATGATGAAACGTCCCCTTTATTGAGCGAACATGTGCCCTCAAAAGCACGCTACACTAAAGAACAACAGTAGCGGCGGACACAGTCGGCGATCGTGGAAAACCTGCTCAGCGTGTCAAGCGCTTCGGCATTTTTACACGAGTTGTGGAAGGTTCCACAGTAAACGTAGGTGCCCAAGTGTCTTCCAGAAAATTCTACACAATTCGCCTCAGGCATACATGCACTCAGATTACACAAGGTACGGCGACAACTGACAGCGGATAGAGCCATCGGTAATATTTGAGAAACTTCCGACACATGCAGGCACGCCGCCTGAGGGATTGCATTTCTTAGACGGTGAAACGCGGTCACCTAAGGGCCCGTACTTGGTCAATCCGCCCGTCCGCTCCGCCCTCCTCCGCACGCTTACTGATGGCTCTTTACTGGTGAGCGAGGAGCGGTCGCAACTTTCCCGTCCGCACGCCTGCTCGTCTCTCATTGTTGGTCCCAGGCGGACGGTTCGGCTGTCGTCACAGCAAACATGGCGCGTGCTCGAAGCGAAGCGAAGTGGGGACGTAAGGCCTAAGTTACAGCCGCGTCAGAAACAGTATATTTTTCTCCTTTTTGTGATTTTTACTAGAGCTATTTGGCACCCATGGAGATAGTCATCGAATGCAGCAAGCCGGTGTACCCTTCCAGACCTCATCAGTGCGTGCGATCGCCAACAGGAACAGATGGAGCGCCGAAGTGTGTGTTGTGTTTACGAGAGCGTCGGAAGAAATATTTGAAGCCGTCGACTTCGTGATTTCTTGTGCCATGCTTCGCGTGTGCGTCGCAGACGAGTACTCCATCACATGCACGTGCATTGCGAGCAGCACACGTGTTCAAGGCGTGGCGAAATAAGTAGCGTCCGATTGGCGCACCCAGCGAACACGTTTGGTTTCTGTTCTGTGTATGCAGATTGTTGCCGCGAAGTGGTGAACGCCAGCCTTTCGCAACTTTCAGAAGTAATGATACGATCAGTAGCGATAAGTTTTTATTGCCTTGCTATCGTTGCCATTCCGCGTGCGCTATACTGCGCGTGAGCCGTTTTGCCGGCTGCGACGCGCTGAGGTGACCGCGACTTTCGAGCTGTGTTCTTGCTGTTACGAAATGTGTTCGCAAGCTACAAGCCGTTATATGTATGTGCGATGTGTCGCAGCGTTGCTGGGTGTAGAAATGCTCGTTCTACGCGATGTGCGTGTGCTCAGAAGTGAACTTTGCAGAAGTGTTGCCGATCGCGTTTCCATATTTGGTACCCTTACAGATAAGCCCTATCACACCGGCATTTTCTGCTTCGTACATCTATCATTTCTTTCGAAAGTTGTTACTGCGCTGTTGAAGATGCTTCTATCAGTGGGGGGAAATTAGGGAACATCATAATAATTGCATACGTCAAGACGTTCAGCGCTGTCGTGAAGTGTGGACGCGCCTGAGAGCACTGTCATTAATGCAAATTTATGACAGCCTTGATTTTCATAATGTGGACATTAGTGCGAAGAGCAAAAATTTCTACATTTCACGAAGTAAATTGCTTTATATTTTGTGATGCCATAGTCAAAAATCTGAGCTGCTTGTTTTTGACTAGTGACTAAGCACAGAGTCTGTTTGTGAAGACACCAGTGGCATGGTAGATGAATAAGTAATAGGTAAGAACTGGATACTACCTTCTTATTAAGTAAAAATTCTACGTTTGCTGGCAAAAAGCAGCAGGAATCTAAAAATGAACACGTAGGACGAGTAGTAATAAGTAAGTAAGTGTCACAGATATGGTGTTATATAATATTCCGCTAGCAGCCAGCAGAAGTGCGTGAAAGAAATTTTGCCCAGGGTTCTTCCTCACTGGCTAGCTATGGTCACGTTACTAATGCAGGCAGAATTGGGTAAGGGAAAGTTTGCCGTTACTTTGTTTATCCACCCTATTTGATTATCTGGTTCGTGTCTCCTATTTTGGCACGAGCCTTCAGTGTAAAGCGAACAATAGCACGAGTACCACCATTATATGCCTGATAAGTACTTTATTTTCTTTCTTCGTGTTCATTCTGCCAACAGTCATTAGCAAATAATGTGCATTAAACTTACTTGGGCCTGCAAAGTATGTCCATAAAATGTTTTTCCAGTGCAATTTCATCTGCCAGTAAGCTTACTGCTACCTATCATTCGTGGGTGTGGTATGTTGGACGCTATAAGTGGCTATCTGAGTGATCACGAATTTTGCATATGCCATGGTGGCACTCATTAACTGAACTGTTTTCAGATGCACTGCCAGACTATAGAAAGGGGGACCCCGCCTCTTGTCATTCTTTGGCCATGAACATACTGTTCACGGCCACAGTGCATTGTTCCTGAGAAGTCAGCTGCTATCACAATATAAAACGTGCCTATTGGCTGCTATGAGATAATCCTGAACACAGATTTTCACAGTTATGTCAACATTAGTTATGTGACCGAAGCCAGCCAATAAGGACGAACTGCTGGCAAAATTTTCATGTTACTCTGCTGGCAGAGTGTCTGCTCTCTATACTATGTTAGTCACACTGCTTTGTCAGTGTGCTGAATTGTTCTTTTTTGACAGAAATTTGCTACCTAGCCGGACAAGATATTGCCAAACCATCAATTTTAGGCCCGTACACGTGGTAACTTCTTTATTTTGTGATATTCTGGACATGACAGCCCCGTCTAGCTTAGATTAGCACCATCAGCTTAACTTATGCACGGAGTTGAGTGGCTGCATGTGAGAAATAAAATCACTACGTAGCTAATAGGAATTAGACTGGTATGGAAAAATTATTTGTCTTTATGGCTTGTTGCATAAGTGGTGCTGTTCATTTGATGCACAGAGTAACACGTAAACACAAATGTATGTGTACCTTGCATTTACGTACATGTTTGTGTGAATAAAACAGCACAACTTCTAATATCAAGGCATGTTGCACCAACTGTACCCATCAAAGATGCTCTATGTGGTACTCAGCTGATCTTATTTGATTTTTATCACACGGTGCACTTACAACATTTTATACCTGTATGTAAACCAATTTATGGACTGTATCCGCGGCATGTGAGAGTGCACATTTTAGACCAATACAGTACCTGAGGCAACAGCTTTTATTTACCTTTTGCCACAGCTTATTAGAGGGATCTTGTTGATTATGCCATCCGAACAACTCATATAAAGGTTTGTGTTTTGTATACCAGCAGTTAAATACTGAATGCAGCTGAAAGTCTTTGCATACTAGTGAGATGAATTCCACTGCTCATTTCACGTGTTGTTCTTCAGTCACACATGGTGACTGTATTTGGCGTCATGAGTGCTAGGCTAATTTTCACATGGGCCTTTCGATGAAGTGAAATCTGCCCCTTCAACAGTCAGTTTAGTGGAAAGCCACCACTGAACCAATAGCTCAAAGACCAATTCCTGCATGTTTTTCACCAATCGCGTAGTGTGCGGAAACTATGTGGGCTATATCACTTCAGCTACACCAATAATCACACAGCTAAACCTTCCACATATCGTTAGATCATAGATATAGGCCGAGGAAGATGTTGCACGTATGTAAAAGTTACGCATCTCTTGCAATGTGAATGACCTAAACCTTCGCAAGCATATCAGTCACAACCATACAGCAGCACAAGTGGGAACGCTCGTGCTATCACAAGCGAAAACAAGTAGATTAGTACCACCATCTCAGCTAGTTTGTCGTGATTACCTTGCCTGCAAGTTTGTTGTTTATATTGGATGGGCTTCCTACTTTATGAATTAACAGCTTTCACAACATTTACTGTGCTAATGAAGGCACATCAGAGATACCAGTACTGAAGGAGGTATATACAAGCAGAGCAGAGAACTTATGGGTAAGTTAAAAAATAAACAGTTAAAACTGTGTCGAACAAACTATTTTCACATTAGAAGATATACCATCGGAAATTAATGTACATTCAGAACATGCAATAAGTGCCCTGTGTGGAAGATTGAGAACTGTGATGCCAAAAACCTGTTTGCCTTTTAAATATTGACATAAAAAAAATTCCAGTCTGTACTTCTGCGTCGGAGGGTAGAATATCAAAGGAGAGGTGCAAAACGGATTTTGCATGTAGTAGTGCCTTATGAATGTGCTAATCAAGTTGTGCCAAGCATAGCTATCTTGTGAAAAGCATTGGACAAGGTACCATGTGTATGTCTGAAGCATTAAAAACCTTTTCCATTGAACAGTCTGAGCTCTAAATGTGAAATTCATGCTGTTTTCAGCTATAAATAGTTTGTATACATATTTGACCTGCACCACAAAGAGCTGATGTGACAAAAAAATGTGTACACCTTAGTGTTATGTTGCTTTTCATGCTGTCTCAGTTTACTTAATACAGTTTTGAATTTACAGATTGCTTCACATGTTTGTAGCCAAAAACCGCAGAAAACTACTCGCATTGTGACTGCAAGGTCACAACACGAGGATTTGTGTGGTATCCTTCCTGTCCATCGGTGTGACCTTGCACTATAAATGTAAAACCTCACACCTGCAAGCCTGAGCATCCACCCTTACATTTCACACTTCTTTGAATGCTCGGTAGTTATGCTTACAAGCAAAATGTAACAGCAAATCTATACCACCTTAATTTAAATGCGATGAAAGGGTTGTTTGTGCATAGCCAAGCTGTCCTAGCGTGCCTGCAGGAATACAGCATTGTCCAGTTGGCACCGTATAGTTCAGGCGTAACAGTGGACTCATAAATAAAGCGTCTGATAATACTAAGCTGACCCATGTGTAGGAGCATTATATTATCTAACCCACACGTAAAGTTACTTTTAGTGTACTGAATAACCACAGCTTTGATTTACCAAGTTATATTACTGCACACACATAGCGTTGAAACAAAGTCTGTAAAATGGTGAGCAGTGCACCAACAAATGAAAGATTACTTGTGATGTGTGGATTTCAATACTAGATGTGAATGCATACCCAATTCACCAGTTTGCATGTTTTCTTCTGGAAGAATTTTACATTTGACACAGAAGCTGAGCCTCTACGCCCTCGTGACTGCAAATTTCTGTGCTCTCACAGTGCTAATGGGAGTATCATTGATTTGGCTACCCGAACAGTGAATAGGTAATGGAGCAAAACAATCTTTCAGTTTTACGCAGAACACCTTGTGCATTATTCACAAAACTGAACCTAAGGAACTATTCGCTGGTTTGTTATGCAAATAAAGAAATGGCAATGAATGTTTCCTCACTTTTTGTGTGGCCCTGTCTTCTGCCCAATGGGCCTTCATTTCATTGTCATGTGCATGTTAAAACAGCAATTAATTACGAAAGACAAACACAAAACTACTAACCACATCTTTTTCACACCACAAGAGGTGACTGAACTCACTGCTAAGCTACACTTGATAATCTCGGTTTGCTTTCAAATAAATACAGGCACTGGCCAGCTGTTTATGTTGTGCTATGCATTTTTCATTTTCCTAAAATATGGCTGTGCATGAACTAGCTAGGTTGTTACTGCATAAATACATAAACAATATGCAGCCCATGCCCACCTAACTCATATAACCTGAGTAGAGCTTACTTTTTATATGTAGAGCAATCAAAATAGAACACGCACGTACGATGCTGACAGTATCTAACAGTCTCAAGTCGAACATCCTTGTTTGGTGCCATGGGTGAGAGAGGGAGCATGCCTGTCAAGGTACTGGTTAATTTTGTGCGCTTTGGTAATGCTTGTACATTGTTGAAATGTTAAATTAGGTATGTTAAGTAGTAAGGTGTTAAGTAGTTGCCACCCTGGCTGGCAAGAAAGAATGCAATTGTTCGATTTCACTCAAAATAAGTTTTCTTAGCAGCAATGTAAATTATATGCTTTCAAATAAATACTCCCCTTGGAAACATCTCATGAGTATTCATATATTGGCACAAGGTCACCGCTATACATACATATACAGTCATAGTGTATAGTACACTCACTGCTTATCCTTCAATTCCTTGCTGCATGAGGTTAACCACTTATGCACAACCTTTTTGCGCACGGTAAGAACTTCATTAATCGCTGAGCACATCATTTAAGGTTATATTTTGTTTGGAAAGTATACAAGCAGCAAGTATCAAATTTCTAAGGTGCATGTTTCACACCTTATCTTTGATGCCTTTATATCTGTAAAAAAGGAAAAGGCATTCCATGCATCCAACTGCTTTAAGCACTCTCTTAAAATTGGCCGAGTGAAAAAAAAAAGCACGAGCACGGGTATCAGCAAGCTGTACTCGGAGCCTCACACGCGTGCTCAGTGGTAAAAATGTGTGTCTTGGCGACCTACGCAAATGCATTCCGCGAAAGATGTGCGTGTGTTCCGTATTCTTGCAAGCTGTCACTAGCACTACAGATTCGCGTGACGCAGTACGTTGGATAAGTAGATAGTTTTTGTTCAACCAGCCAAGACAGCGCGCACTGAAAGTAATCATCCGAGAATACGTCGCGTGCTACGACGTGGTCCGATTGCAAATACATGTGTAAAAGTTGGCGCAGATAAGACGACTGTGCAATGTTTTGAAGAAGAATGACGGTGCCAATGCAATAAGTACGGCTGCAGAACAGAATGTGGCAGCCTAGAGTCGCATTTTTACCGGGACGCAGAAACTTGAAATCACATCTGCAAAAATATGCCAGTGCCATCTGCTGCCAAAGGTCGTTGCAAACCTTGAACACCTTTGCTCCGCCGAATGGTTGCCAGCTGTCAACAGGTCGCGTCGCCCAAGATGAGTGCGCGTGCGATCCGCTCGTGCGGATTGAGCGTGCATCGAATTTTGCGACACCATCCGCCTTTTGGGCGTCCGCACGCGGGCAGGCTAGGGTGGAACGGACGGGCGGATTGACCATGTACGGGCCCTAATGCAGATGAACAAGTAGACGTATAATATACATAGAGCCAGCAACAGCGAGCGGCTTCGCTCTTCAACGCGAAACGGCGAGAACTGAGCGCACGAAACTATCAGCAGTTGGCACACTCTGTCTGCATCACGAATCACGTTTAGCATATGGTTCGCGCGGCACATAATTGTTCGATGCAGGATGAATAAGGCGATAAAAAGCGATACCAGCTTACAATGATCGGAAAGTCATCAGCACATCTGTCACCACCTCTGCAGCAGTTTGCTTGCATCATCAATTTACCTTGCGGCACCGTGCACAGCAGTGCGTGTTGCCGCAGGGCCGTTTGAAGATCGTATCGAGATTCATAACATCGGAAATGATACCGGGCTCCGCCATCGAAATGCGGCCGCCGTGGCCGGGATTCCATTTCGTGATATTTGGCTTATCAGCCCAACACCACAGCCACTAAGCAACCAGGGCAGGTATAGAAGAGCGCGAGCAGCATCCTGTACAAGTAGAGGGTCCTATCGGCGTTTTGAATTTGTTCCGACCTCGTGTTCCCGTACAAGCTCGCAGCGGGCCCGATGTGTACGTCCACTTTGCGCTTTTGAATCGTAGGGCTTTGTCGAAGTAATCGCTGAGCCTCGGCCTCGTATTCCAACAGCGTCACGTCTGGACGCGTCAAGCGTTGAGCTGCTGTGTGTGCAGCGCGCGCTGCACATTCAACCGTCTATTGCTTCTGCTTATCAACCAAATGACTGGTATCGGAGCGTATACGGGTCCGTCCTGTTTCTGCACGATCAGCGTTTCCATTGAGCTCCTCGACCGGTGTTCTCAGAACATGCGCTGGGGCATGTTTGCACGATGCGATGAACGCAGCGTTTTCGCTGGGAAAACGCCGTACCGGCAGGTACTTTTCTAGTCAGTGTACCGTGGCTAATACGTGTGAGAAAGCAACGGCAGAAGCTGGCAGGGCATGCATTGTCCTCATAGGCTATGTTAAAATTCGTTCTAGCTAGCAAGGTTGTCAAAGCGTCAAAGCAAGAACAGAGCGTTTTCTGTGCACCAGTCTCCACTATTGGAGCACGAGCACGCGTAGAAATCTTTGACGATCTGGCGTTCAAGTTCTTACGCAAAGGGAAAAAATTGCACATCTTCTTTCCCTAACTTACACGTTTGCCACTTCGAACGGTCTGTTATTCCTATATTTTTACGTAGGCAGATTGTTTTGTGTACGCTGTTATTACATGCTTTTGGGAAATAGATACTTTTTTAGCTGCGTCAAATTTTTAAGATTCCCTATGGCAAGTCGCCTATTTATAACCCATTATATAAATTTCTCAATGAGGTGACCATTACTTCAACGAGAAATCAAAATGTTGAATTGCATAATTTCTCTAATTATGCTAATTAACACTTTAAGTAAATAATGCACCACACATAATTTACCATACGATTTATAGCCACTGTGTTCGCAAGGCTTAGAACAAATTCTATGGACTGCAACAGATCTGACACATTCATTTTGAAAGTGTTCGACGAAATTCACTGCTGTTGTACTTACTTTAGCGCTTCAAAGCATAAAAGAGTGGTTTCTTGAAAAAGTAACTGGAATGCCAATGCATATCGTCCGACAATATGAAAAATATTCGGAACGAGATATAAGATAGGTGGTAGTTTATAGTACTCTTCTTGGTGGCGTCTTACACGCGTTGCTTCGCGGCGATAGTTGTTGATTCCTTTAAAATAAAACATTTTACACTTCTTTATTCAGCTTATTTTACCTAAAGCGGCCGTAACGAATTGCAGTCAGTGCGCAGAACCTGTACTGCGGATACTACACTCGAAAACAACACAGCCGAGCCGCTCTGCACTCGCACGGTGCGCTCTCGCATGCAATGTGAAGCGTTAGACAGCGCGTGTTGGTAGTGCACGTTGACGTCACGGGTAAGCAGTCGCTTTATTTATCGAACGTGAGTTTCGCGGCGGTGAAACTTTCGCGGAAGGCGAACGTTTCAGAATACGGCCCCTGCTTTTTAGAAGACGGACTGCAGTTTACTGTCACAGGAGGCAAGCACTTTTCAGCCATAAAGGTGACGCCCGGTGTCCTCCAACGCTCGGTTCTTGGCCCGGTGCTTTTCTTAATACGCATTAATGCCATGCCTAACGGAATTTCATCTACACTCCGTCTATTCGGTGATGGCTGCGTACTTTACCGCTGCTTGAACAACGACCAAGATCACGTACATCTGCAGAATGACTTAAACCCAATCGAAAACTGGTGCTCAAAGTGCATGATGAAGCTTCTAGGCTCGAAATGTAAACTTATGCATCTGCCCCTAAAACGCTTCGACTCAATTTACATATACACGTTGCACTCGACACCGCCATCGCAAGTACAGGAATACAGGTACCTTGGTGTCTTAATTACCGAAAAACTAACCTGGGCAGAACATACAATAAAGGTTGCAGCAGACACGTCGAGGTCACCGGGATTCACCAGAATAAATCTTTGTCAACACCCTGTGTTAGACAACTGGCCTACGAAACCTGTATACACACACAGCTTGAATGTGCTGCGCGTATTTGGAACCTCCTCAAATTTACCTCATTAACACCACTGAAACCGTCCAAAACATTGCTGTAAGTGCAGCACAATTTTGTATGTTCTAATTATGAATACAAGTACAGAATCAGTAAAACAAAGATCTCCTTCAGCCACTCTTCTCTACCATACCGACGTCGAATCGCTCTACTGTTTATTTCACAGTAGAGCAATTTTTCACAGTGTTTATTTCCCAGTTTTCAACTGCTCGTCGTCTTTTCAATTCTTTGAGCGTGCAGCATCTTCAGAATACTACTAACGGCTTTAACAACTTGTTCTTGCCCGTTGCTATAGCGTAAGGAAATGAACTATGCGAATTGGTCGTCCTCTAACCTGATCTTGTAAACTTCTTTTATTTATTATCCGAAAAATGTATGTAATCCTTGTATAAACTACAGTTCACAATTCTTTTGTTTGTTTCAATCATGTTTTACCTTACAATTCTGCTTCTCTGTAGCAAGCATTATTCAACTGTGTTTCGTTACACTTTATATAGGCTGTGTATTATTCTTTCTCTGGCAGTTCTTAGTGATCCCTGTTTGACCACGTGTACCATTTTGTATTTTAATTGCTTTTTAATAATTCAATCACTTCTCATGTTTTCCCTACTTTGTATTACTGGCCAATTTTAGTACTTTCTGTAAATGTACTCCTCCCTTAGGTAATAGTTCGAGCAGGGAATAAGTGAAGACGATGATGATGCATTTGTTGTGCTTCAATCTTCATGGTGGTGTCGTGGTCGTTGCATCTTGTCACACAGTAATCGTCAACCATTCAAGTCATCGTCGTCACGTTGTCTTTTTGCCATCGTCATCACTGTAGTACCATGATACTGTACTCATCCCTTGAGTACAACGCCTTCGTTTTCATACACCTTCTCCGTTTTATTTGCGTGAATGCTTCTTCGCCATTCTGCCGCAACCGCGCTTTCGTCGTTCAATCATTGTTATGCCGTCGTTGTCATGGCGTCATAGTCATCCATTCGCTGTCATGGCACCGTCACGAAGCCGTCGTGTTCGCTGCATCGTCGTCATACCAACTACTCGATGCGCGTCTGTCTATGTCATTGTCATCAGGATATAGTTATCAGAGAGTGTCATGCCATAGTCACTGAACCCCTTTTACTACAGTCATCAGGGGCCCTATGACGTAAAGCTATTCTATCATAATAATAATCATCATCATCAGCCTGGTTACGCGCACTGCAGGGAAAAGGCCTCTCCCATACTTCTCCAACTACCCCGGCCATGTACTGATTGTGGCTATGCTATCCCTGCAAACTTCTTAATATCATCCGCCCACCTAACATTCTGCCGCCCCCTGCTACGCCTCCCTTCCCTTGGAATCCAGTCTGTAACCCTTAATGACCATCGGTTATCTTGCCTCCTCATTACATGTCCTGCCCTTGCCCATTTCTTTTTCTTGATTTCAACAAAGATGTCATTAACTCGCGTTTGTTCCCTCACTCAATCTGCTCTTTTATTATCCCTTAATGTTGCACCTATAATTCTTTCCATAGCTCGTTGCGCCGTCCTCAATTTAGGGAGAACCCTTTTCGTAAGCCTCCAGGTTTCTGCCGTGTACGTGAGTACGGGTAAGACACAGCTGTTATAAACTTTCCTCTTGAAGGATAATGACAACCTGCTTTTCCTGAGAATGCCTGCCAAACGTACCCCAGCCCATTCTTATTCTTCTGATTATTTTAGTCTCATGATCTGGATCCGCAGTCACTACCTGTCCTAAGTAGATGTATTCCTTTACCACTTCCAGTGCCTCGTTACCTATCGTAAACTGCTGTTCTATTCCGAGACTGTTAAACATTACTTTAGTTTTCTGCAGAATAATTTTTAGATCCACCCTTCTGCTTTGCCTCTCCAGGTCAGTGAGCATGCATTGCAATTGGTCCCCTGAGTTATTAAGCAAGGCAATATCATCAGCGGATTGCAAGTTACTAAGGTATTCTCCATTAACTCTTATCCCCAATTATTCCAAATCCCGGTCTCTGAATAGCTCCTGTAAACACGCTGTGAATAGCATTGGAGGGATCGTATCTCCCTGCCTGACGCCTTTCTTTATAGGGATTTTGTTGCTTTTTTATGGAGGACCACGGTGGCCGTGGAGCCGCTATAGATATCATTAAGTATTTTTACATACGGCTCGTCTACACCCTGATTCCGTAATGCCTCCATGACTGCTGAGGTTTCGACTGAATCAAACGCTTGCTCGTAATCAATGAAAGGTATATATAAGGGTTGCTATATTCCGCACATTTTTCTATCCCCTGATTGATAGTGTGAATATGTTCTATTGTTGAGTTGCCTTCACGGAATCCTGCCTGGTCCTTTAGTTGACGGAAGTCTAAGGTGTTCCTGATTCTATTTGTAATTACCTTAGTAAATAATTTGTAGGCAACGGACAGTAAGCTGATCGGTCTATAATTTTTCAAGTATTTGGCGTCCCCTTTCTTATGGATTAGGATTATGTTAACGTAATTCCAGGATTCCGGCTCGCTCGAAGTCATGAGGCATTGCGTATGCAGGGTGGCCAGTTTTTTTTAGAACAATCTGCCCATCATCCTTCAACAAATATGCTGTTACCTGATCCTCCCCAGCTGCCTTAACCCTTTGCATAGCTCGCAATACTTTCCTTAGTTCTTGCGGCATTAGTTGTGGGATTTCAAATTCCTCAAGACTATTCTCTCTTCCATTATCGTCGTGGGTGCCACCGGTACTGCAGAAATCTCTATAGAACTCCTCAGCCACTTGAGCGATCTCATACCTATTAGTAAGGATATTGCCGCGTTTGTCTCTTAACACAAACATCTGATTCTTGCCTATTCCTAGTTTCTTCTTCACTGCTTTTAGGATTCCTTCTTTCCTGAGAGCATGCTCCATTCCACCCATATTATACTTCCTTATGTCAGCTGTCTCACGCTTGTTGATTAACTTCGAAAGTTCTGCCAGATCTATTCTAGCTGTAGGGTTAGGGACTCTCATACGTTGGCGTTTCTTGATAAGATATTTCGTCTCCTGCGACAGCTTACTGACGTCCTGTGTAACGGAGTTACCAATGACTTCTATTGCACATTCCTTAATGATGGTCATAAGATTGTCTTTCATATCTTCTACGCTAATATTTACTGATTGGGACGTATTTCGAGGATTGTTACCCGAGGAGCAGACCGAAATCACAGACATTGAGAAGTGATCCACCGAGATTGTAAACAAGGTCGAAAAGGCCACCAAGGAAGTCGAGACGGACGAGCGTGTCCACAGGGTCGACAGCCGCCTGGCCCACGTCATCGCAGGCAGGAGTCCATCCTGTCAAGGTGGAAGACGCAGCGGACAAACAGAAAGCTACGCAAGAAGGTCGCAGAGCTCAACCGCGAGATCGAGCCCCACAGCAGAGTGCTGTAAACTCAGCGTTGGAACGAGGTTTGTAACGCAGCGGACGGCCAGATGCACTGCGGCAAGACGTGGAGTATGCTGAGGCATCTTTTCGATGCGACCACGACCAAGTCTCACCAGCACCACAACCTGGCCAAGATCATCCACAGGGCGCTGATCGAGCACGGGGAAGACGAAGTGAAGAAACGCCACGAGGACAAATACCTGCCGGTCACTCCCACAGAAACGCGCCCGCACTACCTAGGTTAAGCAAACGAGTGGCTAGATCGAGACATTGAAGTATGGGAAATAAGTAACCGCAGTTTTCCTGATGTCGCGTGACAGGCAAAGTGGGGGTGGTCCAAATATTTTTTTAGAAATCGGGGAGGGCTGATTGCAGAATTGGAATAGCTTTACGTTATAGCGCCCCTGCTTTATATAGAATAAGAAATTGCTTGCAACATTAAGCGAATAATTTTGAATTGGCACATGGATTGTTTTGCTTTACACAGTCTACTAGGATTGCGGAGACTGTTGTGCTTAGAGAAAATTTTGGGGCTTTTTATGAAAACCGCGATTTGATTATGAGGTACGCCTTTGAATTTCTCTCTCGTAATACAATTGTCAAGATAACAAAACTAGAAGAACTTGGCGTCAAGAGCTTAGATTTAGAAAGGGATATTGTAAATGCATGTGTGATACGTTAAAATGCAACGGTTGATCGCAAAAAAGCAACGCTCCTTTTCGCCGCCTTCCCCGAAATCAATTTTACAACAAACCCGTGAATATAACACTAAAAAATAACAAGAAAAATGACCATATTAACCATGCTCAATATCTTGGCGGATGTTTATTAATTATGAGCTCGCACTTGTCTGTTTTGCGGTACCTCTGACAACAAAGCGCAGGTGCCTACCATTGCTAGTGCAGGCTTAACTGCACTTGATAAATTTGGTCTGTATTTGGCGATTGACATATTCGTTATGTGGTTCTTGATGACAGCATCTGAAAAAAAATTATTACATGGGTTTACGTGTGCACTAGGTCGTTAATGGTGTGTCTCACGAGGAGATTGTACTGAAAGTAAATTAGTAGTGCGAAAAAAATAATTGTTCTAAAGCTGTTAAGATATTTGTAGTATTTGCTATTGCGGAGCTGTAAGGACATTTTAGTGTTGTGTTCACTTTTACAGTCGAGAAGCATAGAAAGGCAGACTTTTGCAGATCAAGGACGGAATTCAAAAAGCTTTTGGTTCGTCAGTTGGCTTCCGCATTGCCTTTTATGCTTTGGTAATATTATGTCCATCATCAGGGTTGCTTTCCATTCGTTCTAGCGAACAATTCTTGCTCTATACCTTTATGTGAATTGGGCCCTTCGGGCCTTACGATTTAACTGAACAAGCCCCGAACGTCAACTGGGGCCTATGTCGAGAAAAAAAAAGACTTTATCAGTGCAATGCACTGAAACGTGTTGGACCACATTCACAAAACGTTAACCTTACATCCTAGCCTTTCTGTCAAATTATATTGCACCCACTGTGATCATGCTATGATTATTAGCGTTCCTTTAACGAGTTTCCTATGCCCAATCAGATAAGGCGTATGCACCAGTGAATTTCCCAATGCCGACCGTGGTTGCACTACGGCATCACCGAAAACAGATACCGTAGTAAGTAGGGTTTCTACTTCACGATAAAAAAAATTAAGTACATGATCGTCACTATGACTCACGTCCAATTACAACTGATAGTCATGAAAAACATTGAAATACAAGTTGTGACAGACTGCAAAATATGCGAAAAATATACAAAGACTCATCACTAGAATCACAAGCAAAATGGGAGGACTGAAGAAGGACATCCTACTCAGGGTCTTCCAACCTTTCTTCATCGGTCATATTACTTACAGGGCACCTTTCCTCAAAGAACCTCACCTTTTCTCACCTTTTCTTCAAAAGAACGTACTTGACACACTCATCTGGTCCAGCGTACAAAGAATACTCGGTATTCCACAGTCCGCTACCACGGTAAAACTATTCGAACTCGGAATTCGCAACACTACAGACAAATTAATGGAAGCACAGTTTATTGCACATATCTCCAGCGTCGCGTCAACTAAGTGGGGCATTAAGTTTCTTTCTATACAGGCACTGCTCGACATATACCCCCTGTCTAAATGAGCCCGGGACGGTATAAAGGTAGATCGCGTAACGACGGACATCCACCCGACATTTAACGAAGGTCGCCAAAGAGCATGGGCTAGAACCATCCTTCAAGGAATCGATCCTTACGGGGCAAATACATTCTTCATCGACGCCGCCAAATAGTGCAGCGAGGACAGGTTTGCAATCTCGGTCGTTCAGGCGCGGAGCACTTATCAGTACCGCGTCATTCTACACTAAACACGTAAACTAGGTGGCGGAAACCGCGATAGCCTCGGCTCTCCTAGCCGCAAAAGGCCTCATGACCATTTTCTCCGACTCGCTTGTGGCGGTCAGGGATTTCTCGTCTGCTCTAGTTTCTAAACACGCAGCCGGCATCCTCAACAGATCCTTTTGTAGTACAACCGGTGAAGCAACTTGATGTCATAGCATAGCGTGGTTCTGAGAACACGTGAACGGTATAACTAACCAAGCTGGTTGCAGCCCTAGCGAGTTCATGAACCGCGCCCCTGCTAATGGCCCAGCTGTCTCACAGGATTCCCCCTTCACACCCACACACACACACACACACACACACACACACACACACACACACACACACACACACACACACACACACACACACACACACACACACACACACACACACACACACACACACACACACACACGCACACACACACACGCACGCGCGCGCGCGCGCACACAAACACACGCAATTATGCCCAATTATGTTCTTCAGGACACTTCAATAAAGCTCTTGTTCATTTTCAATTGTTGCAACTTTTGAAATTCTTTCTTAGACCATTTCTTAGACCCTTGGTAGTCATTCGACTAAAGGCGCGTCGTCCCAGCCTATGTTGATTCTTTGTTTATTTACATCTGCTCTGTTTGGCAGAGATTCACACGTGATACTATCATCAATACTTCACTCTCTATTTTATAACCTTGGAACTCAATGTTTACTAAGGCCCGTTAATTATGCAATGTCACTTTTTCCATCGTAACCTTGTTTCCGTAGCACTGTGCCAGCACACAGGCTGCCTGCCACCACCTGCTTCGCATTTGTTATCGACACAGCTCCGCTGCCACCAAAGCCATCGTAGGTATCTTTTTCAGTTTGAGCGGACTGTGGAGTAGTTAAGTAAACAGTCTCAGTGGTATGCATCGGGTCATAGTCATCCCCCTTGATTATATTTTTTTTGTCGTCGGAAATTTTTGGGCGTCGTTGTCAAGATCATTCACCCGACTGGCGCCAGCGCGCAACCCAAGTTCTCTGTGCTGTTTTCAATGTGGTTCGGCTCTCGCTGATTGCGTCTTAAAGAAACCGCGTTGGCCCCACTGGACAACGGCTCAGCCGTCTTGCCGCTCGGGGCAGTTTTTGTATATTAAGTCGGCGTTTTTAGACTGCGAAATATTTTTACGTAGCGCGTATTGAGCAAGAGAAAGTATTATCGGGAGTTTTTCATGCTGTTCTGCAACATTATTTGTGGCACTTTTTATCAAATTGTAATATTTGAGCATTTGTGCATTCAAATGCAATCCTGTAGTTAGCCCTAAGGCGAAATATAGTCTGAGTATTTCCACGCGACGTGGAGCACCATTCTGACCAGCAACGTGGCATTTGCATATTTTTTAAAACTTTGTGCATGTTAGTTTGTACACGCTGTATAGAGAATTCAAAAACATATCGATACTACAACGACGGCGTCGGACACTATCCAGCAGATGTCGCCAAAACCGTTCGTAGTCCCCTCTGGCTGTTTTCTCAAGAATGATGCCATGGTTTCTAAATATAAGGTTGACCATGACAGTAACAACTGGCTGTCTTCTCAGAAACATGGGACCCTACAAAATTGTTTGGACGATACGGCCTAATAAATAACGTCTTCTACAAAGCACCTTCACTTATTGTCAAATTGTGTGTTCAGCTGGTAGCATCAGTTGTAAGGATTCAAGTGACATAGAGGAAGAAAAGCTGGAAACCGGAGCACCTCAAACGCCCGCCAAATACTTCCGATCCGGCTAGCTTGTGGCTGCACTGCCTCTTTGGAAGATGTGGCTGTAGTCTGTGCGCTTTTCTTTCATCGATAACAAATGCGAAGCAGATGGATGCCTGCGCCTGCGCTGGTCACCTGCATGCTGGAACAGTGCAACAGATACAAGGTTACGATGGAAAAGTGACATTGCATAATCAGTGGAGCTTAGTAAAGATTGAGTTCCAAGGTGATAAAATGAAGAGTGAAGTATTGGTGATAGTGTAACGAATGACTTTCTGCTATACAGACCAGATCTAAATCAAGAGAGAATCAACGTATACTGGGACGATGCGCTTTTAGTCCAATCGCGACAAGACGGGCAAGCGACGAAATACAGCAGGGTAGAGAGATAACCTACAAGTGGTAAAGTGCGCGTAGAATATTGCAGTGACTTACGCTGAACTTGTGTCAACTTCATACGCGATCAAGTTTCACAACGCCCCTTTCAAACTGAGAAGACCGTCATCCTGAAATCGCTTTACAATATGTCTAGAGAGCGAAAGGTATGATCTAATGAAGGATTGCAGGAGATGCTAAACGCCAATATAATCCGACCTTCAGCATCACCATTCACCTCTCCCATAACAGCTGTGCCGAAGCAAGATGGAGCTTTCAGACTGTGCACCGACTAAAGGGTTTTCAATCCTCTGACAGAACTCATCCCATTTGCCGTGCCAATGATAGACATAACTATACATGAGACTGGTGGTTGCGAACCTTTTTCACGTATTTATTTGTGAGAAGGTTTGTGGGAGATCCCTCCTACTACATAACAAAAATTCACAATGCGTTTGTCACACCGTTCGATCTGTACGAATATATCCCCTTTACTTTCGGCTGGAAGAACTCGTCAGCGTATTTCCAGAAGATCATGGTCCAAGTCCTGAAGCCTTCCACAGGTCTATATTCCAACGCATACATCGGCAACATTATCGTCTTTGGCCTTAGAGACGCAGAGCATCAGAAACAGCTGTCTCAGGTAATAAATGCCTTGAGCTTTGTATGCCAGAAGGTTAATTGCAAAAAAGTGGATTCTTGCAAAAAAAATTGTAGTTCTTGGAAGAGTCTTTGGCCGTAATGTCAAAAGCTCGACATTAGACTTCGCACAGAAGATCTCCCGAGTGGTAAAACTATAGGAAGTCCGCTCATTGCGTCTGTTTGGGGATTAACAGGACATTTCAGACATTTCATCAATGACTTTGCCGTCAAAACAAGGCCGCTAGTGCGCATAACGCAGAAACAAGTTCCTATTGAGTTAAATGACGAAATTGAGAGAGTCTACCGAGATGTGGAACACAATCTCTCTGCTGACCATATTCTACGAAAACGAGATTTCGCTTTACCTTTTAAACTCAGTGCCGACGCCTCACACTATGGGACAGGTGCAGTCTTGTATCAGAAATGGCGTCTATAATTGATTCTTAAGTGCAACCGGTGGAGCTGAAATTTAGCTTATCAGCAAGTACGAGTATACAGCAACTTGAATACAAGGTATCAAACCCATTATTCCTTAAAAATGTTTCGCGATTTGCACCTGCTAGCAGGAATTAACAATGCTATATTACGAGCTATGCCATCAAAAGAAATTGTTGATAATTTCCGATACATAGATTGCTCCCATTTGAACAGTCTTGAACAACATTTTCTGGACAATTGCACGATGGCATCTATAGGACACATCACCAGCGCTGTTGATACAACGTCATCGAATTTCAATGCTGTGCTTCGTAGCTTTGTAAACAACCACCTGCTGGCTGAGTGAAAATTCTTCATTTGACGGTGCGCAAACATACCGCCAAAGCTAGCTTATCAAGCAACAGCATATATGTCGCAAGCGACCCCATTGCTTCAGACACTGCTGTGTGGATATGTTGACATGAACTCTTTCCCCTGTGAACTTCTTCAGGCAGTTGAACTTCAGGAAATAATATTTCTAATGAATCTTCGGGTATGTGCGTCAGCACATGGCACGTGCATTAAAGCAACGCTGGGAGCAACTCACCAACAGTGTCATACATGCGAATGCAATGACCTCTTTGATACATCACTTTAGTGGCTACATAGATATATGGCTAACACGTAGAGCTTCGCTAGATTTACGCAAGTCACTGTTTTTCTAGGGCCCCATATATTAGAATTGTATTGATCTCTTACCCATCGGATGAAGAGTAACACAGACTCCTTATTCTGAGGTAGCCCAACCTTCATTGCACGTTTGAGCGCAATTACAACCTTAGTTTTATTAGGAGTCGTAACATCACATCTATGGCATAAATATAGGTGTGGCTACTAAAAGAAAGGAACGGTTGTTTTTTACAAGCACTGAAAAAGTCACAAAAGGAGCCGAATACATTATGGGATGCTTGAAAGGGTCAACAATATGAGGTCGGTTAATAATTTCGAATGGCTGTAAAAGTTCAATATGGTGTTGTCATAAATAGAAAATGTGCACTTCTCACACGCTGCGGCAATGGACGTTATGGGCAGCATTTTCCCAATACCTGGCTACCTAGCATTGTTTGTGGTTCCTAAAAGCTATACTTGGTGTACCAAAGTGCTGATGTACATGTGAGTGGTGTTGTTCACGGGTCTAATGCATACGTGTTTGTAATGAAAGCAGCATAAAGACGGCCCCGCCGCTGCTGATGGTATGATGGCGACGCTTTTATTTTGAAGTTCATGTTGGACCCGTGTTCAGGAAATCGCCACTGTTGATTTCTCTGCATGTAGTGTACGAGCGTAAACGAAAAAAAGCACAGTTCAGGACATTGTGATACAATCGCACCTGCGATTGCGCGATGCAATTATGCGATCCATTATATTCGCGACAAAGCTTCTGTACATATTTTAATTTCTCTGCAATGTGACATATATAATTCGAAATGGGCCAGTTACAAAAAAAAGTGCTTTGATAATTCCGTTGTTAAAGTAAAATTCTTCATATGCATACCTAATCCCCCGCGCCTATACTTCTTATGAGAAAGCAATGATGCTATGAGAAAGCAGTAAGCATTATTGCGAAAGCATTAACGTTAATTGCAGTACCTTCTCCGGAACCCGCAAGAAGCAGCAGCCTCCAGTGCCGACGCCACACGGCAGGGCAGCAGCCTGCGATTGCGAAGGCGTGAAGGTGACGTGTCGACGCTGCCAAGACATTTGCGTGAAGCAACACCTGTAGCGCTAGCGCTACAGCAAGTATTCCGTTTGGCCCTCTCGGCTCCGTCGAGGCGCGCTCGTGATGTGGCAAACTCAATACTTGGCGACGCAGCCAATGGGAATAGAGGTGCTGCTTCGCAACCACCGACACTGGTTTCTGCTTAACTTGAATTTCATGCTATCATCAAATGAAATGCGGACTGGAGAGAACCTCGGGATGAACATATCAAGGTACTTCACTTGGTACCGCAGATTCCGGCTACAAAACTGCCAAACATGGCTGTATGTGTGTGTATCGCCAATGTTAGCGTACGGAATTAAATATGTCAATCTGAAACTTTTCTAAGATGAACAATTACGCAGAGTCCACCTGCCTTCACGCTAGAAAACAAGGGAATGGGGATGTCCTGTGGCCTTTGGTTAGGAAAGCAACCATTCTCCGTAACCAGAGCATAATAACGAGTCGAAAATGTGTGAGAACTGCAAAGGCCTTTATTAGCGGCGTTTGTGACCGACTCTTAGAGCAGGGCACGGGCTCTCAGTACGAGCGGAATTCACAAGCAAAAGCGCTGAAGAGCACGAACCACTAGAATGCGCTGGGGAGGACGACCAACTGTATCGATTCAATCCTTCCCTGCAATTATCAGAGGGAACGGAAAAGGAGCCACCCGGCGACCTAACCGCTTGTCACTATGAGTGGGTCATCGTAGGTCTTGAGGCCATGAACTTTGAGAATGTCTCATCCACGAAGGCGGGCTCGATCTCGTAGTTGACTGGAGATGTGTATTTGATGACGTGGCAGGGGCCTCCACACTAGGGCCGTTGTTTCAACGAGCGCACAGGTGCAGTGCACGAGGGCGAGAGCCACACAAGCGATTGCCAATGCCTCGCCGCAATCTGACGACCAGAAAGTAAGGGGCCCGCTGCTTCCAAGGAGCTTCATGAGGGGCGATATAATGGTGGTGAAGTTTCGCGTGGAGCTTCTAAAGTAGGAACACAGACCTATGCAACTCCGCAGGTATTTGACGGATGTAGGTTTAGGGAATTTGGCAAAGGCCCGGGAAGAATTCCATACTTGAAGACGACGTAACTGAGTATGATCAGCTGCCGGGCTGAAAATCGGAGGTGTTCAAGTTTAGTTGTAGGCCGGCGTTTAGAAAGCACGTCAAAACATGCCGAAACGTCGACAGTGCGCGAGGAAATGCGGAGCGAAAACAAAGACGTCGTCAAGGTAGCACAAGCGCATATTCCATTTCAACTTTGCGCACAACGGTATCCCTCATGCGCTCAAAAATTGCGGGCATATTACAAAGTCCATATAGCACGACGTTAAATTCGCACAAGCGGTCGGGCGTGACAAAATCTGTCTCCGGTCGATCATCGTGTATCATGGGTACCTACCTATGCTCTGTGTGCTGATCAAGGGAAAAGAAATTTTGCTCGTTGTAGGCGGTGAATGACGTCGTCAATTCGTGGTAGCGGGTAAAGGTCCTTGCGTGCAAATTGTTAAGGCACTAAATACACATAGAACCACACAGAAGCCTCTTTTTTCGCAGAAAGGACTACACATGATGCGCATTGACGGTTTGAAGGTCGAATCTCTCCGGCTCAAAGCATGTCGACTTGCTGGTTAATTACATGTCGTTCTGCGGGATACAGGAGATGCAGGCGTTGGTGCAGTGGCATTTCAGAGCCAGTGTCGATGCGATGGGTAAAACTTGACGCTCGGCGAAGGGAAATCTGCCGGGCGTCGCTAGAAAAACGAAATCCTTCTAAAAGGCACACAAGATGGGAACGTTCGGCCGGCGTAAGTTTTAGCGATAATGACCAACAAAATAGATTACAGGGAGACGTAGCAGACCTAAAAATAGCACTGACCGTACTGTAGGAGGCGCAGTGCGTGCCATCGGGCATGTCCATAACTGGCGCGTCTTCGATGGCTTCCATGCTGCCAAAACATTTCCCTTCCACCAGCAACACAGTGCATGGGGGCGGCTTGCTAACAGAGATAGCGCTTGATCCCTCAGTGACTTCTACAGCTGCGAAAAGTAGCAGCAGATCTTTTCGGGCAAAAACGCTTTGATGGAGACAATAATGCAGTGGAGTCGCAGAAGCTCCTGAAAGAGACGGACACAATTGTTGACGAGCTCTGGGGGACTGTGATGTCGTCTTTGTCGAATAGTTTATGCGAAATCGAAGGACTGACGGTCAGCGTCAAGTCTGACAATGGCGAGAGTTCTATTTCGGCACTTGCGCAATAAACCACGGCAGTGACGATGAGAAAATCTCAGCCTCAATGAGGTCATGCGAGCATGAGGAAATCATGAATTCCACGGCGTATAGAACGTCGGCAATTCAGCACGAGCAATGCAAGCCGCCAAAGGGTGAATATTTCGTGACTATACGCCGAAGCTTAGCGTACATAACACATATCTCGGCTACTATGCCTACGAGTGCAGATGCGCGAACACCATCAATAAACACCTCGATTACGTTCGAGGGACTGCGTTGAGGACTTTCACATTTCGTCGTTGTCACAGCCCTCGCCTCTTGCACTGCGACGATTAGTGTTCCTCGCCCCGAGTGACGGCGTGAGACCGTATCGGCGACAGAGAGCGACGGCGAGGACACGGCGAACGGCAGGTAGTTGGCGTGGTGCAGAAAATTGACTGCATAACCCATGAGTAGTCGTTATATGGATGGTTTTGGGGAATGGTCACGCTTACTGCAGCGCTAGGTGGCTACACACGATTACAAAAACGCGCGACGTGAATGGTGTAGGCGCACGCAAAGCATATGGTCTGGTTGTCAGGAGAACGCCACCGATTCAATGGCGTTGGTAGTAGGGGTCCGCTGCTGATATGCCTGAATGGAGGGCTGTAGTTGCGACTTAGCCACGACGTCGGTATTACGGGCATGCATAATTGGAGATAGTTGTTGGGTCCACGTGACGAATTCAGCGTAGGTGAGTGGTGCCGCCACTGCGGACAGTTGGGGCGGTGCAATGACTTCAGCGTAGCTTATTAAAGCTGCCGCAGGAAAATGATGGCGCTGGTCTGATATGACGTCGGTGATTTCCTGCGCAATCGCGCAATGGGACGGATGCAGAAAATTTTAGGCTGTTGTATGCGCGGTGGCTGAGCGAAGGTCATCAAGGAGAGGTACCGTGCAACTTATTCCAGGATGAACGGTCTCATTTCTGCAAGCACCGCTGGCTGGTCGAAGATGGTAGCCAAACGGGCAATGTGTTTGTCGCGCGATAAAGGGCGACGTGTGAACAAGCGCGGCCGGCGTAGCTCCTTGTAGCTTTGCCATAGAGTGACGATGTCGGTCACGGCCTGAGGATTCTTTAGATGAGGCATGATGAAAGCATCATGACGTGTCAGATTTTTTCGGACTCCAACATCGTCGCGTTGACTATCTTACAGAAATCCAGAACATCCTCAATGCAGCTGGTAAATGATTCATCCGGTTGCTGTGCAGGTTCTCGGAAACGCGATCCAGCGCGCAGCTTGCGCACTGCTGGGTGACGAAACACTAATGAGGTCTTGAACGGGGATCCCTTCGGAAAATCGGACACATTTTTTTTGTACAAGACACTGGTCACAACCGCGAGATAGAAAAACACGTTGTTCAGGTTCGTGGGTCGTCCTATTTGTTGTGAGCTCTTACCCTCTCATACGTCGTTAAGGCAGTATTTGACGTCGTTGTCGTCCACGCACCTGAAGATGGCAGGGTCCCCGTGTCAAAGCACACCAAATCACATGATGGAGAGAGGAAGCATTTGCTTGGATGGAGTAGGAGGGGTTTGCTGGTACACGTCTTCAGGGATGGTTGAGCGTAGGGTACGGGATCGGAGTTCCAGGATGGGTGTCGGCTGACGCACCCTTCCAGCTCTTGTAAAGGCGTTTATTAGTCCCCGGTATTTCGGACTGACCGTTAGAGCAAAGCACAGACTCTCAGCACGAGCGGCATTTATGAACAAAAGCCCTGGACAGCCCGACCCACTAAATCGTCCAAATCCTCCTCTACATCATCATCATCATCATCATCATCATCATCATCATCATCATCATCATGGTTACGCCCACTGCAGGGCAAAGGCCTCTCCCATACTTCTCCAACAACCCCGGTCATGTACTAATTGTGGCCATGCCGTCCCTGCAAACTTCTTAATCTCATCCGCCCACCTAACTTTCTGCCGCCCCCTGCTACGCTTCCCTTCCCTTGGGATCCAGTCCGTAACCCTTAATGACCATCGGTTATCTTCCCTCCTCATTACATGTCCTGCCCATGCCCATTTCGTTTTCTTGATTTCAACTAAGATGTCATTAACCCGCGTTTGTTCCCTCACGCAATCTGCTCTTTTCTTATCCCTTAACGTTACACCTATCATTCTTCTTTCCATAACTCGTTGCGTCGTCCTCAATTTCAGTAGAACCCTTTTCGTAAGCCTCCAGGTTTCTGCCCCGTAGGTGAGTACTGGTAAGACACAGCTATTATATGCTTTTCTCTTGAGGGATAATGGCAACCTGCTGTTCATGATCTGAGAATGCCTGCCAAACGCACTCCAGCCCATTCTTATTCTTCTGATTATTTCCGTCTCATGATCCGGATCCGCCGTCACTACCTGCCCTAAGTAGATGTATTCCCTTACGACTTCCAGTGCCTCGCTGCCTATTGCAAATTGCTGTTCCCTTCCCAGAGTGTTAAACATTAGTTTAGTTTTCTGCAGATTAATTCTTAGACCCACTCTTCTGATTTGCCTCTCCAGGTCAGTGAGCATGCATTGCAATTGGTCCCCCGAGTTACTAAGCAAGGCAATATCATCTGCGAATCGCAAGTTACTAAGGTATTCTCCAGTAACTTTTATCCCCAATTCTTCCCACTCCAGGTCTCTGAATAGCTCCTGTAAACACGCTGTGAATAGCATTGGAGAGATCGTATCTCCCTGACTGACGCCTTTCTTTATTGGGATTTTGTTGCTTTCTTTATGGAGGACTACGGTGGCCGTGGAGCTGCTATAGATATCTTTCAGTATTTTTACATACGGCTCGTCTACACCCTGATTCTGTAATGCCTCCATGACTGCTGAGGTTTCGACAGAATCAAACGCTTTCTCGTAATCAATCAAAGCTATAATAAGGGTTGGTTATATTCCGCACATTTCTCTGTCACCTAATTGACAGTGTGAATATGATCTATTGTTGAGTAGCCTTTACGGAATCCTGCCTGGTCCTTTGCTTGACAGAAGTCTAAGGTTAGCCTTTACGGAATCCTGCCTGGTCCTTTGCTTGACAGAAGTCTAAGGTATTCCTGATTCTACTTGCGATTACCTTAGTAAATAGTTTGTAGGCAACGGACAGTAAGCTGATCGGTCTATAATTTTTCAAGTGTTTGGCATCCCCTTTCTTATGGATTAGGATTATGTTAGCGTCCTTCCAAGATTCCGGTACGGTCGAGGTCATGAGGCATTGCGAATACAGGGTGGCCAGTTTCTTTAGAACAATCTGCCCACCATCCTTCAACAAATTTGCTGTTACCTGATCCTCCCCAGCTGCCTTCCCCCTTTGCATATCTCCTAAGGCTTTCCGTACTTCTTCTCCGTACCTCCGTACCTCCTCTACAAAAGTATTGTAAAGAAGGATTTCAAGAAAAAAAGGATTGGAGAAGGAGTTGCTCATCGATGGTGGACGTGTCTTCTTGTCGGAAGTCGTCGAAGCCATCCTCAAAGGGCGCCACATCGTGCACCGCACAACTACTGCTTACCGTGCGCAGAGCAATGGTCTCACACAACGCTTTAACCGTACGCTTGGCGACATCCTCGAAATGTACGTCGCCTGCGACCACAGAAATTGGGATGAAATTATGCCCTTCACAACATGCGCCTGCAATACCATTTGGAGAATCTCGTTTTTCACCATTTTTCTTATTTTACAGGACGGCACCCGTCGCACACAATCGACAAAATCGATAAGACGGATGCATCTCAGTGTGTTCCTAGTTCTGCCACATCCAGGCATGCCGAAGACTGTCGCCACCTCACACGGGTCTTTACTTCAAATGGCCAAGAGACGCATTTTTGCGCCCATGTTGCTCCTCGGAGCGCTGGTGTGGCTTTCAGTCTCTTCCACTCCACCTGGCCTCTCGTCGAAAGCACTACCCACGTATGGAGGCCCCTGCCACGTCGTCGAACGCACATCTCAGGTCAACTACGTGATCGAGCTCGTTGAACCGTCTTCGGATATGCGCTGCCGTAGACGAGACATTCTCAACGTCGACCGCCTCAAGACACATGATGACCCACTCACCGTGACAAACTTTCAGGTCACGTTCGTGGGCTTAATTGCAGCGAAGAATTGGATCGATATTGTGGGTAATCCTCGCCAGCCCTTTCTAGTATATCGTCCTCTTCAGCGCTTTTCCTTCTGAATGCCTCTTGTACTCCGAGCCCGTGCCCTGGTTTAACGGTTGGTCACAAACGCCGATAATAAGCGCCATTACAATTCACTCACATTTACGGCTTGTTATCATGCTCTGGTTACGGAAGATGGCCGTTTCTTAAACGAAAGGCCACAAGACATCCCCATGCCCTCGTTTTGTAACGTGCACTTAGGTGCACTCCGTGGAATAGTTGATGTTACATAAATTTCAAATAAATATATTTCATTCTTTACAGCAGCATAGGACATATGCACACATGCGGCAATGTTTGCCTGTTTTCTTGCGGCAATGTGCGATACCAAGTGCGGTACGTTGATATGTTAATCCCGGCGTTCTCCCTAGTCCACGTTTCATTTGATTACAGCAGCAAATTCAAAGTTGACCAAAAAGCCAGTGTCGGTAGTTGCGAAGCGGCACCTCTATTCCCATTGGCTGCGTCGCCAAGTATAGAGCTTGCCACGTCACGAGCGCGCCTCAACGAAGCCCAGCGGGTGAAACGGAACACTTGCTGTAGCGCTAGCGCTCCAGATGTTGCTTAAGGCATATGTCTTGGCAGCGTCGACATGTCACCTTCACGCCTTCGCAATCACCGGCTGCTGCTCTGCCTTGTGGCGTCGGTACTGGAGACTGTGCTTCTTGCGGGTTCCAGAGAACGTACTGGAATTAACGTTAATGCTTTCTCAATAATGCTTAATGCTTTCTCATATCATCATTGCTTTCTCATAAGAAGTATAGGCGCTGCAGATTAGGTATGCGTATGAAGAATTTTACTTTAACTAAAGAGTTACCAAAACACCTTTTTTTGTAACTTGCACATTCCGATTTATATATGTAACTTTGCATTGAAATTAAGATATATACAGAAGCTTCCTCGCTAATATACTGCGTCGCATATTCATAGACACGTGCGATTGCACAATACCCAGTCCCTCACAAAGTCACGAAATGTGTTTTTCTCGCTTCCGCTCGTCTACTACATGTAGAGAAATAAACAATTGCGATTTCCTAAACACGGGTCAAACATGAGCTGTCAAAATCACCGTGTCGCCACCATACCATCTTCAGCAGAGTCAAGACTCGTGCTGCTTTCATTACAAACAAGTATGCACTCGACCCGTCAACAACACCACTCACTTGTACATAAACACTTTGGTACACCGGGTGCACCACGTACAACATTTAGGAACCACAAACAATGCTAGGTAGCAAGGTATTGGGAAAATGCTTCCCATAACATTCAGCAGGGTGTGAGAAGTGCAGATTTTCGTATTTATGACAGCACCATATTCAACTTTTGGAGCTGTTCGCAATGAATAATTGAGCTCATATTGTTGGCTGTTGCAAGCACCGCATTATGTATTTGGCTCCTTTTGTTACCTTTTAAGTACTTGTAAAAAGCATCCGCTCCTTTCTTTTAGTAGCCATACCTACATTTATGCCATAGATGTGATGTTACGACTCTTAATTAAATGAAGGTTCAAATTGCGCTCAAACGTCCAATGAAGGTTGGGCTAGCTCAGAAAAAGGAGTCTCTCTTATTGTTCATCCGATGAATAAGAGATCAAGCGAATTTTAATATTTGTGTACGCAGGAAAGCAGTGATTTGCGTAAATGTGGTGAAGCTCTGGGTATTAGCCGTGTATCTATGTAGCCACTAAAATAATCTGTCAGAGTAGTCATCGAGATTCTCATGTATGCGACTCATCGTGACTTGCTCCTAGCGTATCTTTAATACACGTGCCTAGTGGTGACGCAAATATCAGATGATTCTCTAGCAATATCATTTGCCGCAGTTCAACAGCCTGAAGGCCGAGAGCTTACGTTAATATATCCACACAGCTGTGTTTGAAACAACGGCGTCACTTTCGACGTATATGCTGTGGTTGAGTGAGCCAGTTTTGGCTTTAACTATGTTGGCATGTCGTCAAAGGAAGAACTGCCTTACTGTAAAGGCGATTGTCATTTTCTCTAGGTCCGCCATGATAAGCTGCAGGTGGAGCAGAGCATTCCATCTCGATGACGTTGTATCAATAGCGCTGGGGATGTGTGCGTTATTTGCTTTCGTGCAATATTTCAGAAACAGCTGTTGAAGACTGTTACATTGTCAGTGAACTTTCTATCGGAAATTATCAACAAGTTATAGCTCGGAATATAGCGTTCGTAATTCCTGGAGGTACAGGCAAATCACCAAAACATATTTAAAGATTAATCAGGTTACATACCTAGTGTTGAAATTGCTTTATGCACCTAGATTTGCTAATAATCTATATTTAGGTTCCTTCGGTTTCACGTAAGAATCAATAATAGATGACATTTCTGATACAAGACTGCACCTGTCCCATATTGTGAGGCATCGGTATTGAGTTCACAAGGTAAAGCAATATCTGGTGTTTATAGAATAGGGTCCATAGAGATATCAAACATCGCGGCAGACTCTCTCACACTCGTCATATCATTCAAAGGGAATTTGTTTCGGCGTTATGCGAACGAGGAACCTTGCTTTGACTGCAAATACATTTATGAAAGCTCGGAATTGTCCTGTTGATCTCCAAACATATGCAATGAGATGACGTCATATGGTTTTACCTGTCAGGATATCTTCTCAACGGAATCTTATGACGAGCGTTTGGCATAACCGCCAAAGACTCTTCCAAGAACTACAATTTTTCTTTGCAAGAATACACCTTTCTAGCAATTAGTCTTCATACGGGCCAAGCTCAAGGAATTACTTCCTGACACATGTGTTTCTGATGCTAGGCGTCTTTAAGGGAAAATGGGATAATTTCGCCTTTGTTCGCGTTAGAAAATACTCCTGTGAAAGACGTCAGCGCTTCGACCATGATCTTCTGGAAGAACGCTGACGAGTTCTTCCAGTCGCAAGGAAGGCGGATATATTCGTAGAAATAGAAGGATGCAGTAAAAGTAGTGGCAATTTTTGTTATTTGGTTAGAGGGATCTCTCAGAAAACTTCTTACAAATCAGTACGTGAAAAGTGTACGACTGAAGGTCCGATTATATCGGCGTCTGGGATCTCACACAATCCCTCCTTATACCATATCTTTCTCTCTATCGACATATTATAAGGCGATTAGAGGAGGACGGCCTTGTCAGCGTGAAAGGGGCGTTGAAGAACTTCCTGTGGACACAAGTTCAGGATAGGTCGTTGCAATATTCCACGTGCACTTGACCACTTCTAGGTTATCTACCCTGCTGTGCCATCGTGCGCATCGTGCCAGAATGCGTTGATTCTTTCTTTATTTACATCTGCTCTGTACAGTAAAGGTAGAAAGTCATGCGTCACACTACCAGCGATATTTCACTCTCTATTTTATGACCTTGGAAATAATGTTTACTAAGGCCCGCAGACAATGCAATGTAACTTTTCCATCGTAACCTTGTATCCATAGCACTGTTCCAGCAGGCAGTTGACCTGAATCCACCTGCTCCACATTTCTTATCGAAACAGAAGCATTGCTGCCTACCAAAGCCATCATAGGCTTTTTTCTCACTTTTACCGGAATGTAGAGTAGGCTAAAGCCAGGTAAAGAAAAAGTCTCTGTTGTCACTGATAGGCGCCAATGCACTAACCCAAGTTATCTGTGCTCCTTTCGATGACGGCGACTCGCAATAAGCTCGGCTCTCGCTGATTGCTACTTAAACAAACCACGTTGACCCCTCTGGACCACGGCTCGGCCGCGCTCGGGGCTATTTGCTTATATTACGGCAACTTTTTTTTACGCTCGGAAATACACTTTTGAGCAGCACTCATTGAGCAGCAGAAATCATTATTGCGAGTTTTTTATGCTGTTCTGCAATTTTGTTATTGGCAATTTTCATCAAATAGTAATGGTTGAGAAGTTTACTATTTATCAAATCAAATCGTGCAATTAGGCGCAATGCAAAAAAAAATAGTCTGAGTACTTCCACACCAGCGCAAGCATCATGCTCTCAAGCAACGTGGCATTTCCATATTTTATAATTCTTTGTGCATGTGTTTTGGGACACCATGTATATAGCGTTTAAGAACGTATCGATACTACAACGACGGTGTGGGAATCAATCCAGCATACGTCGCCAACACCGTCCAGAGTATACTGTATCGTCCAGTGAGTGTTGGGATACCTCAGAAGAAAGGGTCTCCTCTATGGTTCATAGGACGGGTAGGAGATGAAGACTGTTCTAATATCTGTTTACCTAAAGAAAACAGTGATTCGCCTAAGTCCGGTGAAGCTCTCAGCATTAGTCATATATCATTGTAGCCACTAAAGTAGTGTGTAAAAGTGGTCATTGTGATTCGCACGTATGCCACTGATGGAGATTTGGTCCCAGCGTGTCTTTAATGCACGTACAATGTGCTGACACACATATCGGAAGATTCTCTGGAAATATGATTTCCCGAAGTTTAACAGCCAGAACGAGTTCAGAGGGTTCAGTGCTTACGTCAATATATCGACATAGCTGCGTGTGAAGCAATGTTGTCACTTGTGACGCATATGTTGTTGATTGACGAGCTAGTTTTTTGCGCTAAGTATCTCGGCATGCTGTCAAATGAAGAATTGGCTAACTGTAAAAGAAATTATCATTTTCCCGTTGTCAGCCGTGATAATAGGGAGGCGGTTGTTTACAAAGCTACGAAGCACAGCATTCCAACTCAATGACATCGTATCAAGAGCGCTGGTGATGTGTGCGTCATTTGCTTTCGTGCAATAATTGAGAAACAGTTGTTGAAGACTGTTCAAATGTACGAGAACTTTCTATCGGAAATTAATAACAAAACTTTTATGTTATAGCTAGGAATATTGCATTCACAGCTTATGCACTAACATATTTTGAAAATAAAGGACATTGTACATAGAATGTGTGCTTTAGATGTAATAAAAAAATTTCGCGCCTATTCACATAGGAAATTTCACTTGGTGATATTCACCCACTAAATGGGATGGTGATACAATTGTCATGATATCCCCTTTCTTTTCTTTGTTGGGAGTGATGAGCACCCAGAAGAGACTTCCAAGGTTAAAACCTTTAATGAAAAATAATATATTTTGGTGGGGTGAGGCTCACGCAGCACTCACAAATCAGTATGGTAATCTGTTTACAAACAATTGTCGAATGGTGCTATTTCTCACAATAAGATAAATGTGTGCATAATCCGAGTGAAAATGTAGTAGCAGGGAAGGTTACAAAGACTAATTAGATAAAATATTCTTTAATATTAATGAAGATCCCCGGAATAAATATACAGTTAATAATCCGCAACTAGAACTGGCTCCGCCTAACTACCCGCCGCCCTACCTGATATGGATGAAGGTTGTACGCTACCGAATATGTTCCGCTAGGTAAACTTAGCAACACTTCCGGCTTTGGGCTATATATTTGTACACAGGCAGCCTCAAAAAATAAATAGTGCTTGATTTATACTTCTTTGTTTTTAAATCCTGATTTCTTGTTCTTTATCAAATACGATTTGTTGCAAATGATGAACTGTTGGTTTTCATACGTGTTCCCTTATGTTTTTGTTAGGAAGCCATTAGCTGTGACATGCACGTTAGGTTAATGTGCAAACCCGCTATGAACTTCAAGTTCCAGATTATTTCCTGATGAGTTGGTGGGACAAAAATTATAAAAACAAATATCGCCTTCTGGAAAGGTACATCAGTTTTTTGTCTAAGATGTGTACGGGAACGTTCCGTCGGAGCCCTGTTCACATTTGCTTTAATCGTGTATTCAATAAACTAATCTGTCAAAGTAGTCATCGAGATTGTCATGTATGCCACTTATGGTGAGTTGCTCCCAGCGTTTCTTTAATACACGTGCCATGTAGTGACGCACATATCAGGTGATTCTCTAGCAGTATCACTTCCCGAAGTTCAACAGCCTGAAGGCCGAGAGCTTACGTTAATATATCCCCACAGCTGTGCCTGAAACAGTGGCGTCGCTTTCGACGTATATTCTGTTGTTGAGTGAGCCAGTTCTGGCTTTAAGTATGTTGGCATGTCGTCAAAGGAAGAATTGCCTAACTGTAAAGGCGATTGTCCTTTTCACTCCGTGCGCCATGATAAGCTGCAGATGGTTGTTTACAAAGCTACGGAGGACAGCATTCCATCTCGATGACGTTGTATCAATAGCGCTGGTGATGTGTGCGTTATTTGCTTTAGTGCAATAATTCAGAAACAGTTGTTGAAGACTGTTAAATTGTGAGTTAACTTTCTATCGGAAATTATCAACAAAAATTTTTCATGTTATATCTCGGAATATAGCGTTCGTAATTTCTCGGCGTACAGGCAAATCACAAAAACATACTTAAAGATTGATCAGGTTAGATACCTAGTGTTGAAATTGCTCTATGCTCTCAGATTTGCTAATCAGCTTTATTTAGGTTTCTTCGGTTTCACGTACGAATCAATAATAGATGACATTTCTGATAAAAGACTGCACCTGTCCCATAATGTGAGGCATCGGTACTGAGTTCACAATGTAAAGCAATATCTCGTACTCGTAGAATAGGGTCCATAGAGATATCAAACATCGCGGTAGACTCTCTCACACTCATCATTTCATTCAAAGGGAATTTGTTCCGGCGTTATGCGAACGAGGAACCTTGTTTTGACTGCAAAGTCTTTTATGAAAGGTCAGAATTGTCCTGTTGATCCCCAAACACATGCAATGGGATGACGTCATAGGGTTTTACCTGTATGGATACCTTCTCAACGGAATCTTATGACGAGCGTTTGGCTGTACCGCCAAAGACTCTTCCAAGAACTACAATATTTCCTTGCAAGAATCCACTTTTCTTGCAATTAACCTTCATACGGGCCAGGTTCAAGGAATTACTTCCTGACACATGTGTTTCTGATGCTAGGCGTCTTTAAGGGAAAAGGCGATAATTTCGCCTTTGTTCGCGTTAGAAAATACTCCTGTGAAAGACGTCAGCGCTTCGACCATGATCTTCTGGAAGCACGCTGACGAGTTCTTCCAGCCGCAAGAAAGGCGGATATATTCGTAGAAATAGAAGGACACAATCAAAGCAGTTGGAATTTTGGTTATTTGGTTAGAGGGATCTCCCAGAAAACTTCTTACAAATCAATACGTGAAAAAGGAACGACTGAAGGTCAGGTTATATCACCGTCTGGGATCTCATACAATCCCTCCTTATATCACATCTTTCGCTCTCTCGACATATTATAAGGCGATTAGAGGAGGACGGTCTTGTCAATGTGAAAGGGGCGTTGAAGAACTTCCTATGGACAGAAGTTCAGGATAGGTCGTTGCAATATTCTACACGCACGTGGCCACTTCTTGGTTATCTACCCTGCTGTCTCGTCCCTTGGTAGTCATTCGACTAAAAGCGCATGGTGCCAGTATGCATTGATTCTTTTTTTATTTACATGTGCTCTGTACAGTAGAAAGTCATGCGTCACACCACCAGCAATATTTCACTCTATATTTTATGACCTTGGAATTTAATGTTTACTAAGGCCCACAGATAATTCAATGTCACTTTTCCATCGTAACCTTGTATCCATAGCACTGTCCCAGCAGGCAGTTGACCTGAATTCACCAGCTCCACATTTGTTATCGAAACAGAAGCATTCCTGCCTACCAAAGCCATCATAGGTTTTCTTTTTTAACTTTTACCGGAATGTAGAGTAGGCTAAAGTAAGTTAAAGAAAGAGTCTCTGTTGCCGTCTATGGGCCAGAGTCATCACCCTTGCTTATATTTTTTCTTTTTGTCTTATATCTTTTTCTGTATATGTATTCTTTAAATTCTTTGGCGTCGTTCTCGAGGTTATTCACCTGATAGGCGCCAATGCACTAACCCAAGTTATCTGTGCTCCTTTCGATGACGGCGACTCGCAATAAGCTCGGCTCTCGCTGATTGCGACTTAAACAAACCACGTTGACCCCTCTGGACCACGGCTCGGCCGACTAGCTGCTCGGAGCTGTTTGCGTATATTACGGCGACTTTCTTTTACGCTCTGAAATACACTTTTAAGGAGCGCGTATCCAGGAGCAGAAATCATTATTGCGAGTTTTTTTGCTGTTCTGCAATTTTGTTATTGGCAATTTTCATGAAATTGTAATGGTTGAGAAGTTTATTACTTATCAAATCAAATCGTGCAATTGGGCGCAATGCAAAAAAATAGTCTGAGTACTTCCACACCAGCGCGAACACCAGGCTCTCCAGCAACGTGGCATTTGCGTATTTTATAAATCTTTGTGCATGTTAGCTGGGATACCCTGTATATAGCGTTTAAGAACGTATCGATACTACAACGACGGTGTGGGAATCTATCCAGTAGACGTCGCCAACACCGTCCATAGTCTACTTTGTCGTCCAGTGAGTGTTGGGATACCTCAGAAGAAAGAGTCTCCTTTATGGTTCATAGGACGGGTAGAAGATGAAGACTATTCTAATATTTGTTTACCTAAAGAAAACAGTGATTCGCCTAAGTCTGGCGAAGCTCTGAGCATTAGTCATATATCATTGTCGCCACTAAAGTAGTGTGTCAAAGCGGTCATATAAATTCGCATGAATGCTACTGATGGAGATTTGGTCCTAGCGTGTCTTTAATGTACGTACAATGTGCTGACGCACATTGGAATATGAAATAATAAATATGGAATCTGGAAATATGATTTCCCCAAGTGTAACAGCCCGAACGAGTTCAGAGGGTTCAGAGCTTACGTCAATATATCCACATAATGCGTTTGAAGCAATGATGTCACTTGTGACGCATATGTTGTTGATTGACGAGCTAGTTTTTTGCGCTAAGTATCTCGGCGTGCCGTCAAATGAAGAATTGGCTAACTGTAAAAGAAATTATCATTTTCCCGTTGTCAGCCGTGATAATAGAGAGGCGGTTATTTACAAAGCTACGAAGCACAGCACTCCAACTCGATGACATCGTATCAAGAGCGCTGGTGATGTGTGCGTCATTTGCTTACGTGCAATAATTCAGACACTGTTGTTGAAGACTGTTCAAATGTACGAGAACTTTCTATCGGAAATTGCTAAAAAAATTTTTATGTTATAGCTTGGAATATTGCGTTCACAGCTTATGCACTAACATAATTTGAAACTGAAGGACCGTGTACATAGAGTGTGTGCTTTAGATGTAATAACAAATTTTCGCGCCTATTCACATGGCAAATTTCGCTTGGTGATATTCACACACTAAATGGGGCGCTGATATCATCCTAATGATATCAGCTTTTTTTGCTTTGCTGGGAGTGATGAACACCCAGAAGAGACTTCCAAGTTTAAAACCTTTAATGAAAAATAAAATATCTTGGTGGTGGGAGGCTCACGCAGCACACACGCACCACAGACGCACCAGTGTATTAATCTGTTGACAAACCATTGTCGAAGGGTGCTATTTCCTACAATATGATAAATGTGTCGATAATGTGAGTGAAAATGTAGTAGCAGGAACGGTTAATAACATTACAAACATGACAAACATTACAAACGTTACAAATCCACCAGAAAAGGTAACAAAAATTAGATAAAATAATCTATAATATTAGCAAGGATCCCCGAGAGAAATATGCAGTTAATAACTCGCAACTAGAACTGGCTCCGCCTAATTACCCATCGCCCTACCTGATATCGATGAAGCTTTTACGCTAACGAATATGCTCCGCTAGGTAAACTTAGCAACAATTCCGGCTTTGGGCTATAAATTTGTACGCAGTTATCCTGAAAAAATAAATAGCGCTTGGTTTATATTTCTTTGTTTTGAAATCCTGATTTCTTGTTCCTCATTAAATAAGGTTTGTTGCAAATGGCGAGGAACTGTTGGTTTTCATACGTGTTGCCTCAATTTTTTTGTTAGGCAGCCATTACCTGTGACATGCGCGTTCGGTTAACGTGAAAACCTGCTATACACTTGAAGTTACACCTAATTTCCTAATAAGGATCTGTATAGTTGGTGTCACAAATATTCTGAAAGCAACTATCGCCTTCTGGAAAGTTACATCAGTTCTTGTCTAAGATGTGTACCTGAACTTTCCGTCGGACTCCTGTTCACATTCGCTCTAATGAACATCAACAATTCTTCCGTTTTTCATCGAACTGCACTAATCTTGAATAGAATTGGCCGTACATGTCCTTTGTTTGAAATGTTCATTCAGCAAATTAATCTAAAAGGGGGAGAATACTTTGCTTTGCTAATCTTTTCAAGGTTGGTTGTGGGAATCTTTCTTACTGTGTTACACAAGTATACTTCTCTAAAAAGCCATTTTTCATTTATTCCTATAGAGGTGAAGAGACGTGAAAAGCTGTGGTACATGCAAATCGCAAAAACATATTTATAAATTAGCAGGGATAGATGCATAATTCGCAATTGCTCTAATCTATTAGATTAGCTGAATAGCTTTTCGGTTTCGCGTAAATATTGATAATAGACGATCCTCACACAGCAAACAAATTTCTCCTAATGCAGATTTTTACTCCTTTCTTGCAAAGTGGGATGGCGTGCTGCGGATTGGAATGAAACCTGGGAATGTCGCAGACCAGGGCAGCATCAAGCACCCGATCCGCCTTCTTGCTCACAACCGCACCACTGAACTCATCGCAACCTGCTTGCACCGGAAGGTCTTTTATGCGCGTGCAGAAACGCCATCGCACAACTCTGAAAGCGCTTGTGTATGACGAAGCCAACGCAGTCCGTAAAAAAAACGATCGGTCAGTGCACTTTGTACGCGTGCTTGATGGCGTCGCTACTTGCTGATCGAGTGAATTTGTGACGAAAAAACCGTTTCATATTACCGGTGTTCATTTTATTGGACCAGTATGCCTGAAAATTGCACACAAATCCTACCTTGCGTTGTTCACATGGGCGGATTGTCTCGATTGTCGGAGTGACATGGATTCTCTTGCGCACAAGGGCCACAGTTTGTTACATGCTTTGTGGCGTTTTCTTGCAGATTGTGGCTTTCTTGAAGGGATTTACTCTGGCAAAGCTGTGTGCTTTAGCCGTGTTTCTCGTGAAAATCGCGATGTATACGATAATTGTGCGGGATTGCCTGTCAGCACATCGTATTACCTGTAAATTCTGTGGTAACCGTGCTTCTGGTGGTGTCGGTTTTGATAGAGTATAGGGCGATAAATTAAAGACCGTCTCAGGAAAGCTCTAGGAAGGTCACTTCTACATAACGATCACATGAGCACGCTTCTAACAGAAGTGGAAGTGATCATGAAAAGTAGACCAGGGACGTCTTCACATTGTCGCCAAGAGGAACCAGAAGGCATGACCCTTGTCCAGTTATCGCATGGTAAGCGACTGACGGCCCTTACCGACACACAAACTGTACCGCAAATTGAGATTTAATGGTTCATATTGGGGAGTGCAAAGGCTGAGCTCTTCATTGTGCTCCACTTTATTCGCTAGTATTTTCCATCAGATGATATCTAAGGATGAACACGAGCACTAATACACAGAAACATTGACATTTCCTCATTTCACGTGGGGTCTTGCGTCTTTGTTATGAAATTGGACGCGACAAATTTCCGATGGAGGCTTGTAAATATCGTTCGCAATCGTTTTCACAGAATAATAAAACGATTGCGCACAAAGACCGCGTGCTGTTGAGCAGTAGAGGAAAAAAAGGAAACGACCAGCTGATCAGCAACAATTAGACTAGAATTTGGACTAGACCAGAGATTTATTTCTATTTAACCTATACTGCAGTCAAGAAGACGATGCAGATGGGGTACATCGGTAGAATGATGTTCCTAATACAATACCAACTGTTGTCACGTGACAAATATATTCTAAAAATTCAGGAAAAACAAACAAAGAAACCGATAACTGGGTCGACCGAAACTTAAGCAGAAAAATTTGTAATGCAATCGAAGTACGTGCAGAAAACATCGGTACGTACAACAATCTTATTTGCGGCAATAAACCCTAAATATTGAATTGCGTGTGTCATTATATTCTAGGGCACGAGTAGTGTTGCGTATGCATAAATTACAAATTGAATGGATTTTTACGCTACATTTGAGGAAACGGTTTTCAACTTTACATATGGTTAAACGGAAGCGCTGAATGGAACGTTTGAGTTAGGAAAAGCCTTTATGGCCCGTGAGCATAACACAACAACACGACAAGCTATCCACAAAGCGAATTAATTGAGAATGTTGTCTAAAGTCCTTACACATGACATGTTATGTTAGAAAGAAGAAATAATCAGAAGAAAACTGGGTATAAGAAAGAGTAATAATAATAAAATAATAATAATAATAATAATAATAATAATAATAATAATAATAATAATAGATAAAAGAAAGCTATGGTGGGGAGGGCGATCGATCAATCTAAAATGGAAATTAATTCGTTTCAATGAGGTAATTTTGTATTGCCAAGCAAACATTTCTGAGACTGAACCCAATAATGGAGGCTCCAAAAGATAGGGTCACAGGCACTGATAAATTTAGACCAATAGTGCGAAGCGGGATTTCGAGTAGTCGTTTTCTTATAACAGAAAAACGCCTGCAAGACAACAAGAAATTGTCTGTTGTCTCCGCTTCGCCACAGAATGAGCATAATGGTGAGGGCACCAGACCAGACCTGTGGAGGTAGAAGTTAGAAGATAGAAGATAGAAGATAGAAGATTTGGACGGCAGCGCAGTCTTGTGATGGACGCTTCAATTTTCCGTCTTCTGCAAAAACCTCTGTGCCAAGGTATAGGAGATGTCGGTAATCCACCGAGTTCATAATTGCGGAGCCTGATACTGCCTGCATAATGGCACTCCTGCGAAATCTAGCAGCATTAACATGAGCAGTCAACGGGCAGTAAGGAAAAATCGGGCCACTTATCGATGCCTTCGTCAGACAATCTGCAATTTCATTTATAATTACCCCTCTATGACCAGGCACTGAAATCAAACGCACGTTTCTCAAGTACCCAGGTATCAATGACTGAAATGTCCTCATCACGCGAGAATCACCAGAAGCAGTAAGGGATGATACCAATGATAACAAATCAGTGACTATCACGGCTGACGTAGGTGACGGTCCTAATTTGCGTAATTCCATCACTACGGCCAAGAATTCGGCTTAGAAGATGGGTATGAAATCTGGCCACGAAGAGAAAATGTCCTATCAAGAATCGAGGAAAACATTCCTACACCTGACTTTTCTTCACATTGTCAAGCATCCGTCGCAATTACAATGTTTGAAGGTTCTTCAGACGAACTTGTAATCTACCGTCTAGAATACTGTATGGAAGTAATTTTGCATTGTTAGGGAAATATCATCGAATAGAATATCCGTTGCAACTGCTCTGTTGGGAATAGGAAGTACATCACATATGCGCACGCCCAAAGAGTCAAATAAATTTTGCACGAATATAATTTGCGGAGTAAGTAGCCACTAAAGAGATCGGTATGAAAGACAATGGGATGTGCATTATGGCACGTATCGGAAAAACGAGAACAGGACATTTGCTGGCATTGAGTATAAAGTGATTAACATCTAACCACCTCTCCAGAGCACAAAGGTAAGATTGCAGTCGTTGGTATACCGTGTGGATGTCGTTTGCAGATGCGAAAAACGCAATATAGTCTACATAAATATAAGTAGTTACTTCTTGATGAAAAGGTGGTGTGCTCATGAGAATATGGTGGGCCGAAACTGGATTCAAGCTCTGGGCGTTCGCCTGCCAAAGTACCCGGAAGTCCACCTGCATGTGGTGCAGAGCTGCCAGGTCTGCCAGGAGCATCATTGAGCCCCGCGTCATGTGGAAAGCACCCCCTGGCCGTTCCCACAGGGACCCTGGTCCCACCTACATGTGGATTTTGCGGGACCCTTAAAGGGACATTACTTCCTTGTGGTGGACGCCTTTTAAAAGTGAGTGGAGGTTCTACCTGTCACCACTCCATCAGCAGGCGCGACCATTGCAGTGCTACGACAGGTCTTCGCCGCCCAGGGGTTGCCGGATGTCATCATGTCCGACAAGGGTGCTGCTTTCGCCAGCACAGAGTACCTGGCCTGGCTGACGAAGAACGGAATCCGCCGGATGGTGGTTCCGCCGTACCACCCTGCTTCAAATGGTGCCGCCGAGCGGGTGGTGCAAACCTTCAAAGACAAGCTCAAGAAGAGCCAGAGTGGGATATTTGCAGATGCAAATTGTCCGGATACTGTTTCAGTACTGGACCACGCCTCACGATGTCACTGGCCATGAGCCCTGTGAGCTCCTGCTGGGTCGGATTGTCAGGACACCCTTGGACGTCTTGCATCCGGACCTCCGGCCCACAGTGCTTTTGAAGCAACTGAAGCAGAAGCTGGCTGCTGACCAAGCGTGCCGTCCCGGGCCTTTGCCAAAGTCGGGAGCTCCAGTTTTCACCAGGAACTTCGGTCATGGACCATTCAGGTCTGCCGGACAGGTGGTGTCTCCTGCCAGCGCCACATCTCTGCGCGTCCGCATGCCAGACGAGGCCATGTGGCACAGACACGCCAACCATGTCAGGCCTCGCCTCGAGACCTGGCCAGCACCCTCGACTGCCACTTCTGAGTTCGAGCCCGCAGGAGGAATAGCGATAGCACCAGTCACTTCCAGCGGAGCGCTACCCACCTCGGATGCGGACCCCGTAGACAGTGGTGCGGCACCCGTTCGACCGGTGTCGAGCCCACCACCACTCATGAGGCCGACCACTACGGACCTTCCGAATGGAGCGAGGCTCGCTCAGGCAGCACCCGGCTTTGCCACACCCAACCCGTCAACACCGGTGCCCACGCGGAGTACTCGACGACGGAGGCCACCAGACCGTTACTCGCCTGGTTAGCAGGCAGCGTCGACCCAGTTAGGGTGGAGGCAGAGCCTCATATTTTGAACATGGAGGTTTGTTTTTTATTTAACAAACACAGTGGGGTAAGGGGGTATAGCAAGCATGTGACGCCCCTTCAGGCATAATGTTTGGTCGCCGCCAGGCTCGGCAGCCTGCTAAGCTCGACAGGCAACACTGGTCACCACACCGCAATAAACGCCGATGAGCACGGCTGCTCAGCGGTCAGTATTCGTTCTGCAACACCACGCTGCGGAGCGTCCGTCTATCGGAGGGTGCCTCGAGCCCTCCCTTGTTCACGAACACGGGTGGATCGCGACAACGAGATTTCGCTTTACCTGTTGAACTCAGTGCCGTAGTCTCAAGCTATGGGACAGGTGCAGTCCCGTATCAGAAATGTCATCTATTATTGATTCTTATGCGGAACCGGTGGAGGCGAAATACAGCTAATCACCGAATCTAAGAGCATACAGCAATTTATACACTAGCTATGTAACCACATTAATACTTAAAGATGTTTTCGCGATTTGCATCTACTGGCAGGAATTAAATATGCTATATTCCGAGCTACACCATGAAAAAATTTTTTTAAATAATTTCTGATAGAAAGTTCGCTCACACTTGAACAGCCATGAACTGTTTCTGAATAATTGCGCGATGGCATCTATAGGAGACATCACCAGCGCTCTTGATACAACGTCATCGAGTTACAGTGCGGTGCTTCGTAGATTTGTAAACAACCACCTGCTGTTTATCATCGCTGACCGAGTGAAAATTCTTCATTTGACGGCGCGCAAACATACTTAACGCCAAAGCTAGATTATCAGAGAACAGCATATATGTCGCACACGATGACATTGCTTCAAACACAGCCGTGTGGATATGTTGACATAAGCTCTCTCCCCTGTGAATGTCATCAAGCCGTGGGACGTGGAAAATATTCCTAATGAATCTTCTGATATGTGCGTCAGCACATGACACGTGCATTAAAGCAATGCTGGGAGCAACTCACCATCAGTGCCACACATGCGAATGCAATGACTTCTTTGATACATTACTTCAGTGGCTACATGGTTATATGGCTAATACCTAGAGCTTCACTAGATTTATGGAAGTCACTGTTTTCTTAGGCCCACAAAATTTAGAATTGTGTTGATCTCTTACCCATCGGATGAACAATAACAGAGACTCCTTATTCTGAGGTAGCCCAACCTTTATTGCACCTTTGGGCGCAATTAGAACCTTCGTTTCATTAAGAGTCGTGACAACACATCTATCACGTAAATATAGGAATGGCTACAAAGAGAAAAGGACGGATGTTTCTTACAAGTATTGAAAAAGTCACAAAAGGAGCCAAATACATAAAGTGGTGCTTGCAACAGTCAACAATATCAGCTCAATTATCAATTGCGAACATCTGGAAAACTTCAACATGGTGTTGCCATAAATCAGAAAATGTGCACTTCTCACACTCTGCGGCAATGGACGTAATGGGCAGCATTTTCCCAATACCTGGCTACCTAGCATTGTTTGTGGTTGCTAAAAGTTGTGCCAGGTGTACCAAAGTGTGCACGTACATGAGAGTGGTGTTGTTCACGGGTCGTGTGCATACGTGTTTGTAATGAAACAGCACAAAGACGGCCCCGCTGCTGAAGATGCCTTGGTGGCGACATGGTTATTTTGATAGTTCATGTTGGAACCTGTTAAGGAAACCGCAATTGTTAATTTCTCTACATAGAGTGGACGAGTGTAAGCGAAAAATAAGCACAGTTCGTGACATGGTCATTCGATCGCATGTACATCTGAATATGTGACGCATAATATTAGCGACAGAGCTTCTGTACATATTTTACTTTCTCTGCAATGTTACATAGATAATTCGGAATATGCCAGTTACGGAAAAAAGAATTTTGATAATTCCGTTGTTAAAGTAAAATTCCAGGCATACATACTTCATCCCCGGCACCTATACCTCATATGAGAAAACAATACTACTGCGAGAAATTCTTTTTAAAATTATGGGGTTTTACGGGCCAAAACCACTTTCTGATTATGAGGCACGCCGCAGTGGAGGACTCCGAAAATTTCGACGATCTGGGGATCTTTAACGTGCACCTAAATCTAAGTACACAGGTGTTTTAGCATTTCGCATCCATCGAAATGCGGCCGCCAATGCCGGGATTCGATCCCGCGACCTCGTGCTCAGCACCATAGCCACTGAGCAACCACAGAAGTGTACTGCGAGAAAGCATCAAGCATTATTGAGAAAGCACTAACGTCAATTGCAACGCGTTCTCCGGAACCCGCAAGAAGCAGCAGTCTCCAGTGCCGACGCCACATGGCAGAGCAGCAGCCGGCAATTGCGAAGGCGTGAAGTTGGCATAACGAAGCTGCCATGACATTTGGCTGAAGCAACATCTGCAGCGCTAGCGATAGAGCAAAGGTTCCGTTTTGCCCGCTCTCTGCTGCGTCGAGACATGCTCCTGGCGTGGCAAACTCTATACTTGGCGACGCAGCCAATGTGGATAGAGGTGCCACTTCGCAACTACCAACGCTGCTTTCTTTTGCTGAATCGTGAATTTCATACTATAATCAAATTAAATGCGCACTGGGGAGAACGCCAGGATGAACATATCAACGCACTGCACTTGGTACCGCACATTCCCGCGACAAAACTGTCAAATATGGCTGTATGTGTGCGTAGGTCCGATGTTGCTGTAAAGAACGAAATATGTTTATTTGAAGTTGATGTAACATCAACTATTCCACGGAGTCCATCTGAGTGCAGGTTAGAAAACCAGGGAATGGGGATGTCTTGTGGATATTGGTTAGGAAAACGGCCATCTTCCGTAACCAGAGCATGGCAACGAATCCTAAATGTGTGTGAATTGTAGAGGGGTTTATTAGCGGCATTTGTGACCGACGGTGACCGAGTACGGCACGGGCTCTCAGGACGAGCTGAATTCACAAGGAAAAGCGGTGGAGAGCAGGAACCACTAGAAAGCGCTGGGGAGGACGATCCAATCCTTTCCAGCAATTAAGACAGGGAACGGAAAGGGAGCCACCCGGCGACCTAACCGCTGGTCACTATGAGTGGGCCATCCTAGGTCTTGAGCCCGTCGATGTTGACGATGTCTCATCCCCGACGGCGGGCTCGATCCCGTAGTTGACCGGAGATGTGCATTGGACGACGTGGTAGGGGCTTCCATACTAGGGCAGTTGTTTCGATGAAAGCACAGGAGCAATGCATGAGGCCGAGAGCCACACAAGCGATTACGAACGCCTCGTCACACTCTAACGACCAGAAAGTAAGGGGCCCGCTGCTTCCAAGGAGCTTCGATAGGGGCGATGCGATGATGGCGAAGACAGGCAAGTTATGGACGTGCCTGATGACACATGAGGGATACCGTTCTGCGCAACTTGGAATGCGCTACATGCTTGTGCTACCTTGAAGGCGTCACTGTTTACTCTCGGATCTTTCCCACGCACTTGTAACGCTTATGACGAGTTCTGTCGTGCTTGAGAAACGCCGGCTTACAACTGGATTTAAAGACCTGCCGATTTGCTGCCCGGCAGATGATCATATTCGATTACGAAGTCTCCAATGATTGAATTCCCCCTGGGCCGCTGGCTAATTCCCTAAACCTACATCCCTCAAAGACCTGCTCAGTTGTTTAGGTCTTTGTTCCTCCTTCAGACGCTTCACCTGAAACTTCGTCACCATCATGTGACTCCTGACAAAGCTCCTTGGAAGTATTGGGAAGTATTTTCTGGTCGTCGTAGTGCCACGAGGCGTTCGCAATCCTGTCCCATTCGCTGACGTCACATCTATTGTTGCCGCACCACGACTCGATGACCCATACAATGCTGCACACTCATGCCAGCGGTCTCAGCCTTGGCGCAGTACTTGTGCAGCGCAACAACGTGTTCCTTAGTACATTGTGGCTTATGCAAGTTGCACGCTTACGAAAGCCGATGTTTGGTGATCATCTGGGCTCTTATTAGGTTCGGGCCATAATTTTGTGGCTAAGGACTTCACCTCGTCACGTAGCATCGTGCAGTTTGTTGGTTGAAGTCACTGAAGCACTTCTCAGGCCGCCTTGCCCGTTGGGCACTTCGCCTGCAGAACTACGATATTTGCCCGCCCTACCGTAGCGGCGGCCAGCAGTCTGAATCCGACGCCCTCTAGCGCTCTCGTTTGCCCGCCGAGAATGCCCGCTGCAACGCATTCGAGCTTGTAATTTGTTCCACCGACCATCGCACCATGAATTCCAAACGGCACAATCACCACGGGATTGCCTCGCTGATAGACTGGCTCTCTGATCCATTGGCACAACCAACCGCCCGCGCCTTACTTCCTCAAGGCCACCATTTCACCGTTAGTGACGACCTATACTCATCCGGCGCTAATACACCGCCGATGGCCGCAATGGTTGCTAGTAGTACCCAGCAACCTGTGTTCCGAAATATACGCGTCAATGCACGCTGAACTTCAGTGTGCACACTCGGGAATATTCAAAAATTACCAGCGCATTCGACAGCGGTGCTGGTGGCGCGCGATGTACAGCTGCGTTCAGAAGATCGTTCGCTCGTACCCGGACTTTCAGCGCCGGAAATCTGCACCGTACCTCTCGCCAGCCGGTCTGCAGCGGTTACCTTGCTCTACCCGGCCGTTATAGCGCGTCGGCATTGATTTGTATAGGGCGCTTCCCCTGACATCTGGTGGTAACCATTGGGCCATCGTGGATATTGACCATCTCAGGGGATACGCCAAAACTGCCACTATCGCAGGGGCTACAACGCGCGATATTGCCTCCTTCCGGCTCGCAGATTCATACTGCGTCATGCTCCACCAAAGGAGTTGCTCATCGATCGCGGATGTGTGTTCTTTTCGGAAGTCGTCGAAGCCATCCTCAAAGGGTGCCACGTCGCGCTGCGCGCAAATACTGCTTACCATGCGCAGACGATGGTCTCACAGAACGCTTTACCCGTACGCTTGGCGACATCGACCCTCCGACCAAACAAATTGGGATGGAATTCTGCCCTTCGGAACCTACGCCTACAATACCGCCATTTGGAGAATCTCTCATTTTTCACCATTTTTCTTATTTTCCGGCCGGCACCCGTCGCACACAATCCACAAAACCGATAAGTAGAAGACGGATGCATCTGAGTGTGTGCCTCTTTCTGCCACATCCAGGCATGCCGAATTGTGTCGCCACCTCGCACGGGCTTTACTTCCAATGGCCAAGAGCGCTAGAAGAATGTTCACGGTGACAACATATTTGAGCCCACTTTCCTCCCCGGAGCATTTTTGTGGCTCTCGGTCGCTTCCAGTGCACCTGGGCTCTCGTCGAAAGCACTGCCCACGTATGGAGGCACCTACCACGTCGTCGAACGCACATCTCAGGGCAACTACGTGATGGAGCCCATTGAACCGTCTTCGGATATGCGCCGCCGTAGACAAGACATTGTCAACGTCGACCGCCTCAAGACATACGATGACCAACTCAAAGTGACAAGCTGTTAGGTCACCGGGTGGCTCCCTTTTCTTTCTTGGCCCTAATTGCAGAGAATTGGATCGATATATTGGGTCGTCCTCTCCAGCGCTTTCGAGTGGGTCATCCTCTTCACCACTTTTAGTTGTGAATTCCGATCTTATTGAGAGCCCGCGCCCTACACTAACAGTCGGTCACAGACGCCGCTAATAAACCCCTTTACAATTCACGCACATTTACGACTCGTTACCATGCTTTCGTTACGGAAGATGGCCGTTGTCTTAACCAAAGGCCACAAGACATCCCCCATGCCCTGGTTTTCTAACCTGCTCTTAGATGAACTCCGTGAGATAGCTGATGTTACATAAATTTCAAATAAATACATATCATTCTTTACAGCAACATAGGATATCTGCACACATACAGCCATATTTCACAGTTTCGTTGCGGGAATGTGCGGTACCAAGCGCAGTGTGTTGATATGTTCATCCCGGCGTTCTCACTAGCGCGCATTTAATTTGATTATAGTATGAAATTCACTATTCAGCAAAAAAAAGCAGTGTTGGTAGTTGCGAAGTGGCACCTCTATTCACATTGGCTGCGTCGCCAAGTATAAAGTTTGCCACGTCAGGAGCATGTCTCGACGCAGCAGAGAGCGGGCAAAACGGAACCTTTGCTCTAACGCTAGCGCTCCAGATGTTGCTTCAGGCAAATGTCATGGCAGCTTCGTTACGCCAACTTCAAGCCTTCGCAATTGCCGGCTGCTGCTCTGCCACGTAGCGTCGGTACTGGAGACTGCTGCTTCTTGTTGGTTCCGGAGAACGCGCTGCAATTAACGTTAGTGCTTTCTCAATAATGCTTGGTGCTTTCTCGCAGTAGTATTCTTTTCTGATATGAAGCATAGGTGCCGAGGATGACGTATGTATGCCTAGAATTTTACTTTAGCACCGGAATTATCAAAACACTTTTTTCCGTAACTGGCATATTCCGAATTATCTATGTAACATTGCAGAGAAAGTAAAATATGTACAGAAGCTCTGTCGCCAATATTATGCGTCACATATTCAGATGTACATGCGATTGAATGACAATGTCACGAACTGTGCTTATTTTTCACTTACGCTCGTCCACTGTATGTAGAGAATTTAACAATTGCGATTTCCAAAACACGTTTCCAACATGAGCTGTCAAAATAACCACGTCGCCACCAAAGCATCTTAAGCAGCGGGGCCGTCTTTGTGCTGCTTTCATTACAAACACGTATGCACACGACCCGTGAATAACACCACTCTCATGTACATGCACACTTTGGTACACCTGGCACAACTTTTAGCAACCACAAACAATGCTAGGTAGCCAGGTATTGGTAAAATGCTTCCAATAACATCCATTGCCGCAGGGTATGATAAGTACACATTTTCTTCTTTATGACATCATATTGAACTTTTAGAGCTGTTCGCAATGAATAATTGAGCTGATATTGTTGGCTGTTGCAAACACTTCATTATGTATTTGGCTACTTTTGTGACTTTTTCAATACTTGTAAGAAACATCCGTCCTTTTCTCTTTGTAGCCATACCTCTATTTACGTGATAGATGTGTTGTCACGACTCTTAATGAAACGAAGGTCCTAATTGCGCCCAAAGGTGCAATAAAGTTTGGGCTACCTCAGAATAAGGAGTCTCTGTTATTGTTCATCCGATGGGTAAGAGATCAATGGAATTCTAATATTTGTGGGCCTAGGAAAGCATTGATTTGCGTCAATCTGGCGAAGCTCCGGGTATTAGCCGTGTATCCGTGTAGCCACTAAAGTAATCTGTCAAAGTAGTCATCGAAATTCTCATGTATGCCACTGCTAGTGAGTTGCTCCCAGCGTTTCTATAATACACGTGCCATGTGGTGACGCACATATCAGATGATTCTCTAGCAATATCATTCCCCGAAGTTGAACACCCTGAAGGGTGAGAGCTTACTTTAACATATTCACACAGCTGTATTTGAACCAATGTTGTCGCTTTAGACGTATATGCTGTTGCTGAATGAGCCAGTTTTGGCTTTAAGTATGTTGGCATGCCGTCAAAGGAAAACTGTAAAGGTGACTGTCATTTTCACTCGGTCCGCCATGATAAGCTGCAGGTGGTTGTTCACAAAGCTACGAAGCCCAGCATTCCCTCTCGATGACGTTGTATCAAGAGCGCTGGTGATGTGTGCGTTAATTGCCTTCGTGCAATAATTCAGAACCATTTCTTGAAGACTGTTAAATTGTGAGCGAACATTCCATTGGAAGTTATCAACAAAATTTCGTGATGTTGTAGCTCGGAATATAGCGCTCGTAATTCCTCCTGGTACATGCAAATCACGAAAACATATATAACAATTAACCGGGTTAGACACCTGGTAATAATATTGCTCTATGCGATAAGATTTGCTAATGAGCTATATTTAGGCTTCTTCGGTTTCACGTAAGAATCAATAGATGACACTTCGGATACAAGACTGCACCTGTCCTATAGTGTCAGGCATCGGTACTGAGTTCACAAGGTAAAGCAAAATCTCGTATTCGTAGAATAGGATCAGCAGAGACATCAAACATTGCGGTAGACTCTCTCACACTCGTCATTTCAGTCAAAGGGAATTTTTCGTTGCGTTATGCGCACGAGGAACCTAGTTTTGAATGCAAAGTCTTTTATGACAGGACGGAATTGTCCTGTTAACCCCCAAACACATGCAATGAGTGGACGTCATATGGTTTTAGCTGTCTGGATATCTTCTCAGCGGAATCTTATAACGAGCGTTTGGCAGTACCGCCAAGGACTCTTCCAAGAACCACAATTTTTGTTTGCAAGAATTCATTTTTCTTGCAGTTAACCTTCATACGGGCCAAGCTCAAGGAATTACCACCTGACCCAGGTTCTTCTGATGCTAGGCGTCTTTAAGGCAAAAGGCGATAATTTCGCCTTCCTTCGTGTTAGAAAATACACCTGTGAAAGGCGTCAGCGCTTCGACGATGATCTTCTGGAAGCACACTGACGAGTTCTTCCAGTCGAAAGGAAGGCGAATATATTCGTAGAAATAGAAGGATGCAATAAAGCAGTGGGAGCTTTTGTTATTTGGTTACAGGGATCTCCCAGAAAACTTCTAACAAATCAATACGTGAAAAATGTCTCCGACTACCAGCGGCATGCATAGATATGTCTATATCTGGCGCGGCAAATGGCTCGAGTTCTGTCAGACGATTGAAAACCCTGTTGTCAGTGCACAGCCTGAAAGATCCATTTTGCTTCGGCACAATTGGTTTGGGACAGGATAATGGTGATACTGAAGGTCGTATTATATCGGCGTCTAGCATCTCCTGCACACCTTCCTTATACCATATCTTTCGCTCTCTCCACATATTATAAGGCTATTTAAGGAGGACGGTCTTGTGAGTGTGAAAGGGGCGTTGTGCAACTTGATCGCGTATGAAGAACTTCCTATGGACAAAAGTTCAGGATAGGTCGTTACACGCACTTGACCACTTTTAGGTTATCTACCCTGCTGTGGCTCGTCCCTTGGTAGTCATTCGACTAAAATCGCATCGTGCCAGTATACGTTGATTCTTTATTTATTTACGTCTGGTCTGTAAAGCAGGAAGTTATGCGTCACACTAACAGCACTATCTCACTCTATACTTTATGACCTTGGAATTTAATGTTTGCGAACACAATTTAATGTCCACAGATAATGCAATGTCACTTTTCCATCGTAACCTTGTATCTACAGCCCTGTCCCAGCGCGCAGTTGACCTGCATCCACCTGCTTCGCTTTTGTTATCGACGCAGAAGCATTGCTGCCTACTAAAGCCATCATAGGTATTTATTTTTCACTTTTACTGGAATGTAGAGTAGGCTAAAGCAAGTTAAATAAAGAGTCTCTGTTGTAGTCTTTGGGTCAGAGTCATCACCCTTGTTTATATTTTTTTCTCGTTGGAAATTCTTTGACGTCCTTGTCAAGGTTATTCACCCGACAGGCGCCAACGCGCCAACCCAAGTTTTCTGTGCTGCTTTCGTTGTGGCTCGGCTCTCGCTGATTGCCACTCAAACAAACCACGTTGACCCCTCTGGACGACGGCTCGGCCGACTAGCCGCTCGGGGCTGTTTGCGTATATTACGTCGACTTTTTTAGGGTCGGAAATACACTTTTAAGGAGCATGTATTGAACAGGAGAAAGCATTATTGCGAGTTTTCCACGCTCTTCTGCAATTTTATGATTGGCGCTTTTCATCAAATGGTAATAGTTGAGAAGTTTATTACTTATCAAATCAAATCGTGTAATTAGGCGCAATGCAAGAAATAGTCTAAGTACTTCCACACCATGGCAAGCCCCATTCTGTCCAGCAACGTGGCATTTGCGTGTTTTTAAAATCATTGTGCATGTTAGTTGGGATACCCTGTATATAGCGTTCAAGAACGCATCGATACTACAACGACGGTGTCGGAATCTAGCCAGCAGACATCGCCCATGCCATCGATAGTCTAGTGTATCGTCCAGTGAGTGTTGGGATACGTCAGAAGAAACAGTCTCGGTTATTCTTCATACGACGGTGTAGGAGATGACTATTATAATATTTGTGTGCCTAAAAAACTGTCATTTGCCGAAGCCTGGTGAAGCTCTGAGAATTAGCCATATATCATTGTAGCCACTAAAGTACTTTGTCAAAGTAGTCATTTAAATTCGCATGTATGCCACTGATAGAGATTTGGTCCCAGCCTGTCTTTAATGCACGTACAATGTGATGACGCAGATGTCGGAAGATTCTCGGGAAATATGATTTCCCAAAGTTTAACAGCTTGAAGGAGTTCAGAGGGTTGAGAGCTTACGTATATATCCACATAGCTGCGTTTGAAGCAATGATGTCGCTTGTGACGTATATGTCGTTGATTGACGAGCCAGTTTTTTGGGCTAAGTATCTCGGCATGCCATCAAATGAAGAATTGACTAACTGTAAAAAAAATTATCATATTCACTTTGTCAGCCGTGATAATTGGGAGGCGGTTGTTTACAAAGCTACGAAACACAGCATTCCAACTCGATGACGTTGTATGAAGAGCGCTGGTGATGTGTGCGTCATTTGCTTTCGTGCAATAATTCTGAAACTGTTGTTGAAGACTTTTCAAGTGTACGAAGACTTTCTATGGGAAATTAACAAGAAAACTTTTTATGGTATAGCTTGGAATATTGCGTTCCAAGCTTATTCACTAACATAATTTGAAACTCAAGGACATTGTACATAGAGTGTGTGCTTTAGATGTAAGAACAAATTTTGGCGCCTATTCACATAGCGAATTTCGTTTGGGGGTATTCACACACTAAATGGGATGCTGATGCGATCCTCATGATATCACCTTTCTTTGCTGTGTTGGGAGTGATGAACACCCTCAAGAGACTTCCAACTTTAAAACCATTTAATAAAAAATAAAACATTTTGGTGGTGGGAGGCTCACGCAGCACGCACGTACCGGTATATTAATCTGTTGACAAAGCATTGTCGAAGGGTGTTATTTGATAGAATAAGATAAATTGTGCATAATTAGAGTGAAAATGTAGTAGCAGGGAAGGTTACAAACAATAATTAGATAAAATAATCTTGTATATTAATGAAGATCCCAGGAAGAAATATACAGTTAATAATCCGCAACTAGAACTTGCTCCACCTAACTACCCACCGCCCTACCTGATATGGATGAAGGTTTTACGCTAACGAATATGTTCCGCTAGGTAAACTTAGCAACACTTCCGGCTTTGGGCTATATATTTGCACACAGGCAGCCTCAAAAAATAAATAGTGCTTGATTTATACTTCTTTGTTTTGAAATCCTGATTTCTTGTTCTTTATCAAATAATATTTGTTGCAAATGATGAACTGTTGGTTTTCATACGTGTTCCCTTATGTTTTTGTTAGGAAGCCATTAGCTGTGACATGCACGTTAGGTTAATGTGGAAACCCGCTATACACTTCAAGTTCCAGATTATTTCCTGATGAGTTGGTGGGACAAAAATTATGAAAACAAATATCGCCTTCTGGAAAGTTACATCAGTTTTTTGTCTAAGATGTGTACGTGAACGTTCTGTCGGAGCCCTGTTCACATTTGCTTTAGTGAACACCAAGAATTTTTCATAGAACTCCATTAATCTGGAATACAATTGGCCTTACATACCCTTTGTTTGTAAAGTTCATTCAGCAAATCAATCCGCAAAGGGAGGATTCTTTGCATTGCTAATCTTTTCGAGGATTCTTTTGGAAATTTTTGTTATTGTGGTACACAATTCTCCTCCTCTAGACAAGCCATTTTGCCTTTATTCCTGTAGAGGTGAAGAGACGTGAATTGCTGCTGATGCATGCAAATCGCAAAAATCATAGTTAAAAATTAGTGGAGTTAGATACATAATTTCCAATTGCTCTAACCTCTTAGATTCGCTGATGAGCTATATTTAGGCTGCTTCGGTTTCGCATAAATATCGATAATAGGTGATTGTTACACAGCAAATAATTTCACTTGATGCAGATTTGTACTCCTTTCTTGCGGAGTGGGATGAAATGCTGTGGATAGGAACGAAACTTGGGAATGTCGCGGACCAGGATGGCATCAAGCACCCGATCCTCTTTGCTGTTCACGACCGCGCCACTGAACTCATCGCTACTAATTCGCACCGGAAGGTTTCTTACGCGGGAGTAGCGACGTCAATCTCATAACTCTGAAATCACGAAGCCAAAGCAGTGCGTGAAAAGAGCGATCGGGCAGTGTACTTTGCACGCGCGCTTAATTTCGTCGCTACCTGCGGACTCAGTGAGCGTGACAAAACCGCTTCCCACGGCGGGTGTTCATTTTATTGGACCAGTATAGCTGAAAATTGAGAGTACACACAAATCCTACCTCGCGTTGTTCGCATAGGTCGCATTTCATGCTATTCAGCTGTGGAATGTCTTGCACTCAAGGACCACAGTTTCTTAGATGCTTTCCGGCGTTTTCTCGCACAATGTCGATTTCCTGAAGTGATTTACTCTGGCAACGCTGTGTGCTTTAGGCGTGTTTCTAGTAAAAATCGCGATGTACGTGATATATGTGGCGGATTGCTTGTGAGCTCATCGCATCAACTGTGAATTTTTTGGTGACCGTGCTTCTGGTAATGTCGGTTTTGATAGAGTATGGTGCGATAAGCTAAAGACCGTTTGAGGCAAGCTTTAGGAAGGTCACTTCTACATGACGATCACACGAGCACGCTTCTAAAGGAAATGGAAGTGCTCATGAACAGTAGACCAGGGACGTCTTCAAATCGTCGCCAAGAGGAACCAGAAAGCCTGACCCCAGTCCAGGTATATCATAGCAGGTTACTGACGGCCCTTCCCGACATACAAATTGTAGCCACATATTGAGATTTAATGGTTCATATTGGAGGGTGCAAAGGCTCAGCGCTTCTCTGTGCTCCACCTTATTCTGTGGTATCTTCCACTCACTTATATCTAATGATGAACACTTGTTTCTCAATTTTAGCGGAAAAAGCATTCCAATTCCGATTTTTCTAACACGCAACACTACTCGTCCCTAGAATATAATGATAGAAGGAGCTTGAACTTCAGGGTATATTCCCTCGTGTAAGCGTGTTGTACTTACCCAAGATTTCTGCACGTATTTCCATTACATTACAAATTTTCTATTCATGTTGCGGTCAATCTAATTATGAGGTTTTTTAAAATTTTTCCTGAATTTTTGAAATATATTTGTCAGGCTAGAACACATTGCAATGTTTTCGATGAAAGAAACATAATCTCATTCTACCAATGTATCCCACCTACATATCCTTTGCCGCGGTACGTCCTAAATACAAATAAATAAATATACGGTCCACAATTTTATTTAGAACAAGGCTACTACGATGCACTAAGGCAAATATTGACATGTATGCCGAGATTCTACGTTATCTTGACTAGCTATGTGTTTCATGGAGGCGCCGGTTTTTGTACTAGTAGTGTTTTTTTTCTCGCAAACATGCGTTTGGCGTATTCATCTACAAGACACAAGTTCTTATCCATTATGCGACGACTCATCTATTATGCGACGCATTCCTCTACGTAGCATGAAAGCGCGAAAAATAAAGTCTTAATGTACTGTCTCCGAGAGTGAAATTGAGCTCAGCGCAGTTTGTTCTATGAGTAAAAATACAACAATAAAATGCTCTGTGGAATTTAAGAGTGCTCTGCGCAAGACGTCAGTACGACAACAAACTTAGTGACAATATTTTCCGTGGTATCATACAGTGTCAAAGGGGGTACCTAAATATCATGTGAGCAGCTGCTTAACAACCTGATGAGAAAAATTGAGAAAAAACTGCCCCAGCATAGAGAAGACATGAAAATAAATTGCTGTATTTAAGGAAGAAAAATAATGCAGGGAGGTAAAGTTAAAAGCTACCATAGACGGCTACGACTTATTAGTAGTCGTAACCAGTTTTATTAAGATGGAACGGCCATCTAGGCAAAATGTTTTTACTGAAGAATCTTGAAACATTGCAGATGCTCGCAAAAGCTTACAGTAAGGTCTGATCCTTAGAAAACAAAACTCCGGCAGAAAAAGAGTGTGAACGCTAGTGCGATTAGCCTTAAATCAATGTACCCATGCACGATATTGCAATAATATTCCCTGCTGTGTAGCAGGCTCCTCCCCCCCCCCTTCAGTTTGCTGTTTCATACATGTTCCTTACTTCTCAGTTGCTAAATACTTCTCGACCAGGACATGAAACGGTTCCATTTTGCCGATGCACTTTTTCTCGGCGCTCGGCTGCTTCTCATGCCCAGGAAGAGGAAATAACTTTATTGAGTCCTTAGGGACTCCTCCTCACCCACTCTTGGTTTAGTGGTAGGCAGGGGTCGCGGGCTGCAGCCACGTTGGAACGGGAAACCCGTGAGCCTCCGCCCTTTCGTGAGCCCTCTGGACGGCCCGGAGCTGGGTCTGGTGGTCGTCGCTTCGCAGGACGTCCACGCAGTCTTCTTTACTGAACACCGTGCCGCTTAACGCGGAGCATTGGCAGAGCATGTGCGCTAGCGAGCAGTACGATTCGCCACAATCCGGACTATGCGGTTCTACTTCTGGTGAATAAAGGCTGAGTCTGCCTCTCGAGGGGAACGACCTTGTCTGAAGCATTCTAAATATAGACGACTGTGGTCTAGAGAGTTTAGCGTGGGGGAGTGGGAAGGTCCTCCTCGACAGCTGATAGTGCGTTTTTATTTCGTTGATATTGAGTAGCCGACATGTACGTTTTTGAGTAGCGACTCTTTTAGTACTGTTCCCTTTTCCAACTGCCTATACGAGCACCTACCCTGTATTGAATTTTTTTCTAGAGTAGATGACTTGTCGAGAAAATAAATAAACATTTTTCCAAAACGATCTTGATATCGTGAGGCGTGAGGCTACATTTGACGCCGGCTGTGTTATAGAGAGTGTCTGCAGGGAATCTCCTTATTTTCAAATGAAATAAAGAATGAACTATGTTACATATATTCCTGCTGTTTGTGACATTGCCTTAATCAACTTAAAATACATGTGGTTTCCATAGAAATGTATTGTCAAAAATTTTGTAGAACAGCAATCGGTCAATTTGTTTTCGCATGCTACATCAGATATCGGGTTCCATCTTGAAGTGTTCAGCACCTAAAGCGAAACAAAAGGTCAGAAAAAAATAAACAAATGACTCCGTCAATTGCTCTAAATGGTGCAACCAGCTACAGGCTTTTATTCATCACAGTTTTCTTTATATAATTTTGAATTAAAGTAGCTGTCATGTGGGCACCCTGAATACCAAGGCATTAGCGTTGCCATGACCACTTTTGCCTGTGTCCAGTTTCATTATTTGAAAATGATAAGCACTCTTACTGACTCACCGCATGTAATGAAACATGTACTTTATGTTTTCCGGTGGCTATTTCTCATCCGCTCACAAATCATGAATAGGAGTCACTTAGCGCTTATCGAAACTTTCTCAAATGTTTTGGCCCATTTTATACCGACAGAGCTCTTTATCTGAATATTTTCCATGCGTCCACAAAATAGCACTGGTGCTCATTCTCGAAGTACGTGAGTGCTAACGATTGTGCTGCAATGTTTGCTGAGTAACGTAAAATAGACGACATGTTTGACCAGTACAATACATTTCGATGATCAATGGCTCTGCTCACAGCTATCGTTCGTTTGCATGTGCTGCTCGCTTTGTAGGGCATATTTGCAGTAAGTAAGAAGCTGAATTCCTTAAAATCGTTTTGGCAGGTCTGTTCTTTACCATCGCTACATTTTCGCTAATATTGGCGACGTTGATATTATCGAGTATACTGGTGTTGTATACAATTACATTACATTACAATTTTCGTCGTGTTTCTTAATATATGTGTATTATTCGAGACTACAGGCACCCTACAGTTAACCAAATGGTGGCCACGGTATAGCTCTTTCGTGAACGATGCTAGTGCGTGAAGGAAGACTGCTGCGTATAAAAAAGCGAACTAAGTTTCCATGCATTCGAAGTGAGAGACATGTCTCATTGCTTAATTTAAGCTGTGCAATACTTTTTAAGAACACATAAATTGCAACCCAATAATTGCTAAATTTTTCTTCGTAATAACTGTTTAACATGAGACGGCAGCCTTTTCGAACAATGGCATCCACATTATGACTGGCCTGAATCTGCCGCTACGGAAGAATTCTAGCGCATTTAATTTTCTTAGAACTTGGGTAGCGCCACGAACATGCGCATGAAAAGATCGGTAGTTGTGATAGCACGTGCTTATACAACCGCCAACGTATGCCATGAATATCTTCACGTGGTATAGGCTCATTTTGCGAAATTGCAACACTTTGTGTCACACATTTCTAACGAAAATATACCAGGAAAGTTTTATTTAGGAAAGACATGGTCAACATCATTTAGGATCATTTAAACTAATTTTCAGCACTACAAAAATAAAAAAAAGATCAAGTAAAAGAAAATTCTGCATACAAACAATGCCTCGTAACAGCATTCAGAGCACCAAGCAACAGGGCCTCATAAGATGCACTTTCGTATGTTGGTGGCACAGGGATGCATATATAGACACATGCACATTGTTGCATTTCTGGCTCACATCCTCACATCGCTTACATCCTTCGCAATCAGAAGCATCACTGTCCATAACACCTTTTGTTTTTTAAGCTTTGGATTATCGGGCGGTCAAATTTTCCCCAATATTTCGCGACTGTTGCATTATGAAAAATTAGACATGTGGTCACTTTTGGCCCTACGATGATTTCTAGCCATTACGGCAAGCGTTGTGATATGCACAGATCGCATAAACAGGAACTCTATTAACACTCTACGACTCCAGATAAAATCCGTGAGGCAGCCCCCGCGTCCCTTGAAATTTGGAATTGGCCGTAGTTCTGATAATGGTTCGCAGTAAGAGGCAGGCGTAAAGTAGCTAGTCTAATATGATCAATAAATGCCGCTAGTACAGGGTAGTTGTAGGTGAAAGAAAGGGAAGAATAAGGCGGAGTGTCGAGGGATGCTTCTCGTGATAAAATGTTAGATGTTGAACAAGCGTTCTTAAAGCACATTTTAGGATCCTTGCTATCGAGTTTCAGAAGAATCCTCAAGCATGAAAGTCACCGTGCTCAAACGATAGGTGAGGCGCTTTGGCACTTGAAATCATAGCAAGAACTTTGTAGCAAGCCCAAAAGCGTGAACCGTGCCTGGAATACAAAGGAGGCCGCCAGGCTCCTAAAGGGGTAAACGCAGACTTGGTATTCATGCTTATTGGCTAAGTCTTAGTATAGGCAGTTGTCGACTGGCGCCGAGGCCCTGTTGGACTATATTACGCAGGGGGTGGGTGTTAACTGTATGACCATTCGGAACGCCGTACAAAAAGTCCACACAATGCAATGTGTGTGTGTGTGATAACTTTATTTGGAATCCGGCGATTGGGAGGCCCGGGCCTGGGGCCGGTGTTGATCGATATAGAAGCGAGCGTAGAGCGGCCTGGTTTTATCGTGTTTTGCCTCATTTATGGGAAAGTCTTCATCAGAAAGGAAGCATGGCAAGCGTTATCGAAACAAGTGAATGTTTTACAGAGATCGCGCTTTGTCCTCTCAGTGAGGCTTTGCAATGCGCGATTCTCTGAGGGTACAGGCTTTCCTTATTAAGGACTTCCTTTCCTATGATTTCCACATTTTCACGGCCGCAAGCAACCCTTCCTACGGTATTTTGGCTTACCTAAGGCAGAACAGCGAAGATGCACACGTAAATATGCTCATGACAAAAGCCCTAGTTGCTCCACTAAAAAACTTTTCACTTCTACGGTTCTAGCTTACTGGAGTTTTACTGGACGCCCGAACTGCGAAATTTATACGTGTGACACTCGAAATTGCTCTTTCAAAATACCTTTTTAGACAGATTCAACGGTGGCTCCTGGTTGGATCCAAGGTGCTGTGAATAGGCGGCAGCGGTTTGTCAGAAACAGGTTGACTTAAATTCAAGACTGTACATACTCTTCTCAGTGGAAGAGCTTTTCTGAATAAGAAAACCCAGTGGTCCTAGTTTCTGGGTGCACTTCATTCTAGTCTCCGATCGACAGCGAAATTTTCATGCAAAGGACTGGCTTCGTGAGGTCAGGACTCGAAGGATGGCCCAAGCATTAGGCTACCAATAAGACTATTATACAATTTGAGCAGCAAGAGTAGGCATCGATACGACCCATACTTCAGCTATATTGGTGCACCCTCTATTAGACTTGTGAAGACATAGTACTTGGTTGCGAGAGCTCAGGGTCATCGCTTGAATTCTGAGGTTTGTACAGCCTGGCAGTTCCTAAATAACACCTAAATTCAGACAAGCTTGCAGCTTCTGAAATTTTTTTATTTCCATTGTCCGAAAGTAGCGAGTCTGCCTTGAATTATTAGCCTTCCATGCTGAACGTAGCCTCCACAAGACGACTAAAATGAGATATTTGTACCCGTTTGCCTGCTGAAGGGGACGACATACGGCGAGTTCGAATGAGACTTGGGAAAGACGCCGACCAGGATGGCATCAAGCACCCGATCCATCTTCCCGTTCACGACCGTGCCACTAAACACATCGCAACATACTTGCACGAGAACCTTTTTAACGCGAGAACAGCAACGTGCATCGCACAGCCCCGAGACCGCTTCTGCGTGAGGATGTCGAAGCAGTGCATGAAAAGAGCAATCGGTCAATGCACTTGCGGTGCACGCTTAAAGGCGAAGCCTGTGGCGGCTCCAATGGCGTCGCTGCCTGTGGATTTAGTAAATGTGTGTCGAAACCGTTTAACATTGTTGGCGTGCATTTTACTTCACCATTATACCTGAAAAGTGAGGCTACACATAAATCCTACATCGTGTTGTTTACGTGAACGGAAGTTCGTGCTACTCACCTAGATATTGTCCTGCGCGCAAGGGCCGCAGAATCTTTGTGTTTTCCAGTGTTTTCTTGCACGTTGTGGATTTTCTGTTGTGACTTACTCCGAGAACGCTCTGTGCTTTAAGCATGCTGCTCGTGAAGTTCGCGATGTATATGACAATGGCCGGGTAATTGTGGTTGGCGATTACTTGCCAGCTCATCACATTCCGTGTAAATTCTGTGGTGACCGTGTTTCTGGTGGGGTGGATTTTGGGAGTGCATTGTGCGATAAGATAAAGACAGATTGAGGAAAACTCTAGCAAGGTCACACGTAGATTATTATCTCATGGGCACACTGCTTACAGGAACGGAAGTCATCATGAACAGTAGACAAGTGACGTATTTAACTTGTCACCAAGAGGAAGCCGAAATCTTGACACCTGCCCAATTATTGCAACGAAAGAGACTGACGGCACTTCCTGACCTTCAATATGTAGCCGCAGATTGAGACTTAAAGTGATATTGGTGCGTGCAAAGGCTCAGCTCTTCTTACTGCTCCTCTTCGTTCGCTGGTTGCTTCCATTCAACTATACGTAAGGATGAACACCTTTTTCTCCAATGTAGAGTAAAAATCATTCCATTTTCCCTTTATCGCACACGCAACACTACTCGCGCCCTAGAATATAATGATACACGCTGATCGAACTTTAGGGTTTATTCCCTCAAATAAATTTGTTTTACGTCGCCGAGGTTTCTGCACGAGCTTCCATTGCATAACAAATTTTTCTATTTATGTTGCAGTCGAACTATTTATCAGGTTCTTAACTTATCCGTTAACTAGTAGAACATTTTTGTCAGGTTACAGCAGTTGGTTACACCAGTTTTACAAAAAAGAAAAACAATGGCTATATACCGATGTAGCCCACCTGCATCGTCTTCTTGACTGCAGTATATCCTAAATAGAAATAAATCTCTAGTCCAGAATTTTATTTAAAACTAATCTCGTGCGATGCACTAAGGTAATAATTGAGATGTTTGCCGAGATTCTGCGTTTTCACGAGTAGCTATCTGCTTCATGCAGGCGTCGATTTTTCTTATGGTAGTGTTTTTTTTTCTTGCAAGAAGGCGTTTCACTTCTTCATCTACAAGGCACAAGTTCGTATATCCACGATGATAAATTATCCATGATGCGACGCATTCCTCTCCCTAGAATGAACGCGCAAAAGTAAATTCTTGATGTACTGTCTCCACGAATGAAATTCAGCTCAGTGTAGTTTATTCTTGGAAGAAAAATTCGACAACACATTTACTGGGTATTTCGTTCGCTCTGTGCAAGACGCCAGTACGACAACAAGCTGACTAACAATGATTTACCCGCTATCATAGAATGTCAAAGGCGGTACGTTACAAAACTTGGGAGATACTGCTTGGCGACCCGATGACAAAAGTTTCCGAGAAGCAATGACGCACAATAGACAACACGCGACGATGATATTGCTTGACTTGAGAAAAAATACTGCATCAACATAAAAATTTCTAAAGATACCATCGACGACGATTTTACTAAACGAAGCTGCCATATATCCAATTCTTTTGGGGGGGGAAGGACATTCAAACATTGCAGATGTTCCCCAAAGTTTATAGAAAAATCTGCTTTTTAGCAAACAAAACTCCGGCAGAACCCACATTAAGTTAGCGTGGAATCTTATGCGACGAACCTTGAAGCAATGTACCCCACACGACATTGCAAAAAATATTCACTGCGGTGCAGCAGACAATTATCTGTTATCGACAAAATCCTTAATTTTCTGTAGTTAAACCTTTCTCGCTTAGGTAATGGTTGGGTTCCATTCTGTCAATTCACTTTTTTCTCCGCGCTCGGCTGCTTCCTATGCCGACATAAGAAGGTCCCGCAACAACACATACCTTTTTTCGGTACTCACGCTTGTCGAAAACGCGGTGAGCGATCGCCAAGAGTACTAACACGGGAGTATATTGCTTGCATTGGCAGAACGTCCAAAAGCTAACTACAAGAAGCTCAAACATCAGGAACTTGTAACTAAACAACTCTGTCTTCTGAACCACTGGAAAAAGGCGTTGCACACGCCCACTGATCTTGATTGCGAGTAGAAGGAATTATGCGAGCGTCTAGCATGGTCTGGTTCAGGGCCTGTGCTGTGCATCTTAGAACGACAGAAAGCTGAGCTAGTTGGTAAAGATTCATCATGCAAAAAAGAGGTGAGGTGTGCAGACAGGACATAAGAGTAGAGAAGTGGACAACACGGCCCCCTCTGTGCATACATAGCGCACTATCGCGTCAGCTCGAACCAGGTTCTCTTGGAAACACGCTGTCAGCTGCTTATTTGTGATCTTAATGTCGAGGAAATAAGGCCTGTAAATTTGGTAATGTTTAGAAATCGGGTGTGTTCATGATATGTTATGAATGGTATTGCTTGGAATGAGTCGGGTATTTTCTACGCCATGCATATAAAAACAAATTGCTTTTGTTTGTAATCTCACGGATTCACTACTTTCACACGTTTCGCCTCTACACGCAATATTTCTATACGGTGTTAATGCCAAAATGACACATGCTTGTAATTTACACTTTTTTTTCTGCTGACGTCATCCGGCGGATCTTCCTACGGGAACTACTGCTGCTTAAGGGGTGCCGCAACGTTGGACGAATGCCCAGAAAACTCCGAACGAGCATTTATATAGAGTAATATTGACATTTGCTCATTTCGCGTGGCATCTTGCGTCTTCTTTATAATATTGGACTCGACAAATATCCGATGGACGCTTGTAAATATCGTTCGCAATCATTTTCACTGAATAATAAAACGATTGCGCACAAGGACAGCGCGCTGTTGGCCAGTAGAGGAAAAAAAAGAAATGCCGCGCTGATCCGCGACAATTAGACTAGAATTTAGACTAGACTATTTGGACTAGATTTATTTCTATTGAACATATACTGTGGCGAAGAAGACGATGCAGGTGGGGTACATCGGTAGAATGACATTGTTTTTCTTCTTTCCTAATACAATACCAGCTGTTGTAACGTGACAAATATACTCTACAAATTCAGGAAAAAACCAACAAAGAACCCAATAATTGGATCTACCGTAACATGAGCAGAAAAATTCGGAATTAAATGGAAGTACGTGCAGAAGACGTCTGGACGTACAACAATCTTATATTTGGGCAATAAACCGTAAAGTTCGAGCAGCGTGTACCATTATATTCAAGGGCACGAGTAGTGTTGCGTATTGGATAAATTGGTGATTGAATGCTCTTTACGCTACATTTGAGAAAAAGGTGTTCATGATTACATATAGTTGAACTATAGCACTGAATGGAACGTTTGAGTTTAGCAAAGTTTTTATGGGGCGTGAGCTTAAGAAAAATATATATATCAAGAAAGCACGTGTCACTAACCGAATAACAAAAAAGAACCAAAACACGAAACACTATCTACAAAGTGAATTAATTGAGAATGTTGTCTGAAGTCCTTACACAGAACGTGTTATGAAGTTGAAAATATTTACATCAATTCCGTCGACGTAGGCACGGCGCCTAGTTGTCGCTGCTTCCGACGACACGTAGTTGGGCCTGCCGATCAGTCGTGCACTCAATGTCGCTGCGTCCGACGTTCGGCCCATGGACGACCGGGACAGTGAGTCAGAGTAATGGGACGACGGAGTCGCCTGGATCGCCTGCTCGACTCCGCATAACCTGCGGATCGTAGCCGCAGGTAGTCTGATAAAGGGCTCCGTCACTCGGTAGCTGCGCGGTCTCTGATGGAGCACCCGCTCAGCTCGCGAGTCCCGGCCGTGGCAGCTGAAGAGCAGCTTTGAGTGGGTCACTGCCGTCTTCGCGGTCCGCCTGCCTGTACGCCCTCCAGCTTTTTCTGCCCCTCGTCGTTCCAGAGCGTAGCTGGTCCGCTCTCCTCGGTTACGTGTCTCTTTTTCCCATTGGCCGCGTCTCTCCGAGCGCACTTTTGCACTCGTTGTTCCTTCATATATTGCATTCTTTTTATTACGACGCTCTAATTTTGTAACTTCTTCTTTTTCTTTTTTTTCCACCGGCTCCTCGTGCTTTCTTGTCTTCTTCTTATCTTCTGCTCTTTCTTTTTCTTCTTTCGTTCTTTATTGGGTAATGCCGGAGTGACAACAGGAGACTGGAACGCAGCCGGATCCTGGAACTTGTTGACAAGGAAGTGGCAGATCAGTTGAATGAACAAGATGTCCTGAATGTCAATTTAGAATTCCCGGACACCTTACAACCACGGACGCAGGCCGGACTGCGTGAAGCCACGTCACTTGCCTTGTCAGAGTCGGTACGCTGACGCTGGTTTGGCGGCGCTGGATCGTCCAGGTGACCAGCTTGTGGGTTGATTTGTATGCCTGAGCTTGGTCGAGCGGGTCACCAATATGTGGGAAGGCTGCGCGTAGAGATAGCCGCCGTTGTCACGATCTATTTAGGCCGGCCAGCCATGGTGCCGTGGGATCTCGGGAGCAGCCGACACTACGGTCGCTCATCTCGAGTGTGGCGGCGTGCTTTATTCTAGCGCTTCCTGTACGTGAGCCCATCTTCTTCACCTGCTTTGGAGGCGATAGTTGGGCTGCTATATTCCCACCATTAGCTCCCATCCCACAATGAAAGGATATGCTAATTGGTCCTATATTGGATTACCTCTCAGATTCGTCGGTACGCCCACGGTCTCCAGCATTGTGTTGACATTCTGCTCAGTTCGTCATTCATGGTGGAATCCTAAATGGCCGCAAAAGCGACCTTACGACCGCAAGTGGTTGTTAAAGTTGTTCCCGGAAAACTGTGCTGCTTATCATGTCAATCCTCAGGGAGCACACACAGGGTAGTTCAAAAGTTACGCGAAGCTCCGTGTTAAAATTTGTGGAACCTAATGTACACTCTCGTGCAAAAAAGTTCGGTCTCGCACAGTCGGTCAGCACCTTAAACATGCCCATTGATAATCCACGGCAGCGTCATCCGGGCCCCTCGGGACCATTTAATGGGCTTGGCATACATCTTCAAGAACCAATTCTATACACAACTGCTGGAAATCTCTTCGTTAATTTGTCCACAGACCAACACCCTGGATATGCAGGAGCGGCCACTACGCCCGTTGCAACGACATGTGAGGTCTCCTTCTTCCCGTTTCAAAACATCTTACGGTGCATTACGGTGATTCGTGCAAACTTCTGAGTGACCGAATCCATGTGTTCATTCAAGATGTCATTAACAAACTTCTTCTTCAATGTCGTGTTGTTCACCGAGGTATCTCAGCACATCACCACAACCAGCTGCTTCACAGAGCACTTCAGGTTTACTCTTGCGGACATGCTTTCGATGTATGTCCTGTGTTATAAGACCACCCTGTCGCAGTGTTCCTGGCACTTGAGCTGAATTTTTCCAAGAGGTGGACATTACTAGCCCTAAGATCTAAACACATAATGAACAAATATACCAGTCGCTAATTTACTTTTGAATAAAACATGTCGGGGCCCATATTGTTGTTTACCAAATGTAGCCTGTGAGTTTGTAAGACCAAGTCACTTGAAATGAATCCACATTACGGCACCAGTTTGGAGATATTGTTTCCGAAAGTATCGGACAAAATACGTGGACATTCCAGTTACTGTTAGCCTTTGTTAGAGCATTGAGTCAAGGAAGTAAGTTAAACAACAGTGCAACTTCATAGCGTTTTTGATGGCCCTTATCTCAAGACTGGGGTGCCATAGCGCGAACTTTTTGCCAACTTTTCTATTCGAATTCTACAAGCAGCTCTCCATGATTGATAAAAAATTTTCGGTGATCCTCCACCTCTGTCGGTCCCGCCCTGCTGCCACTATGTCAAACGCCGAAGGGAGAGGCAACTAAAGCTTTGCTTGAAAAATAACTTCAATAATATTGCGTTTTAGCTTGTCGCCATGCTGGGAACATTACAAGAGGCAAGCATTTCCTTTTTCTTGGGTGGAAGCGCTGAGTTGGGAGTTAGGAAGACTATATGCAACACTTTCATTGATGCTTACTTTGAGACTCTGAAACATTGTACCAGTAACCGCAGGGAATGTGGTGCTTTCTACTCCTGCAATGCATAATTCCTGTCCTGACATTTTGCATCTATAATTGAATTACGTAATATCAGCCTCAGGTGTGCTCGAGAATAAAAACTTTGAATTATAATGGAATGTAACTTATGCAGCAAAATTATTTTCCGATATTCATGTGAATACTTTTCGCTTTTTAACAAATAAATATAAAATGTTACTTGAAGCAAGCCTGGTAAGAACTGAAGTTATCTAATATTTGAAATATTTGAATGTCATATGCAAATACACGTCTACCGAACAGAGGCGCCTACAAGTAAAAGTATGCTACTGAAATGTGATCATGTCCAGTGAACGGTGACAGTGACAATAACCTAAGCTTGCAATAGCACGTGAAAAGTTCATATGTAGGAATCGTGTTTGGTGAAAAACTGGCTGAAATACTACCGCAAATGCTTGGAGAGGGATGCAAGAACAGTCAGAGTGGCTAAATAATAAATTGTTTCGCCATAATCAAGAGAAAAGATTTGTGGTCTGTCTCGGTAAGATACATGCTTGTTTGCCTATTGTAAAGAAACACAGATGAGGTTATCTGTTCAATTCGTGAGCTGAAAAGTGCTCCTTAGATTTTGCGAGCAGCGCTACCACTCCTAACAATGGTTGCTTGCGTCAACATTTTCCCTCGATTTCAAATAGCTTGTCATTCCTTATTTTACAAAAGAAGGAAATATTCGACAGCATTCTATACGTCACTGTAGTATAAGCGAGCCACGATAATATTAATCCATTTCAGAATTTAGCATGTTTGTACACCCCCAGCAATGCATAAATGTTCTATATCTAATAAGCACTATTCTTGCTCCAATTTCGGTAACTTTGCGGCAGAACGCCGGAAGAAACGACAAAGATGCAAATAGCGCGAGTGTTGTTTTGTCCTTACTAATTATTGCTGCCACTCATAATAAATAAGCATGAACCAGTTAAGATGCAGTTTCTTTCCGCCGTAAATTTTGTCTGTAAGTAAATATCGTGTCGAACACTTCATGGTTTTTCTCCCACATACATGCCATATCAATGAAATTTTCTACTTTGCCTTCTATTCTGTTTCGCAGCGTAATCTAATGCTCAGTGAGTTTTCATTAAAGTATTCATAATATCTGCATGCGACTTGAAAGCGCATATACCTTTTGTAAATGAGAAACGCACACATGCTGGAGCACATTGAAGAAATAGAAAGGACTGAAGCGGCGGCGTCTCTGTAGCTGTGAATGCCCTTTGCCAATCCCCGTTAGTAGGTGTGAGCTCACCTCATCAATGACATTATCATGATCATATAGCCAGCGTTACATTATCTATAAAACAACAGAAATTACTAACCGACCGGCATGCAATGACACATGTCAATCAAGTCAGATCAAGAAACGTTGCTAAATAAGAAATGCCAGACTGCGAGCAAGAGAGAAAACAAGGAGCTTTGGGCATCAGGAAAATATAGGTGCAGATTTTTTAAAGTTCACGTTTCAAACATCTGTTGATGTCGCGGTACGTGGAAAGACAAAGAGCAATCAACTCGACAAAACTACAATGCAAGTTTTATTTCTAAGAAGAAATGCAAACGAAGAACCTCAAGTGCGTCCTCTCACGTAAATCAATTGTGGGCGGTGGAGCACTATAAAAACTTCAACGTTAGGGATAATTTCATTAGCACTTGCCGCGCCTCTGTTGAAAAGCAGCATGGAGCGAAACCTCTTCTACTTCCACGCCACCTGTGTTGCGCTCCTGTTAGCGTTCTCGGCATTTATAGCTGAAGGCCAGATGTTTAAATCTCCTGCTGTAGTAAGTATTCCCTTTTGAAGTAGCGGATAGCATGCATGGGTATAAAATGAACGGGTCTGCTTAATTATTTTGGACTTTATTTAAGGAAACACTACAAGTCTAAACGCGAGACTTTAGGCAGGGGTGAGCGGTGCATTTTAATTACCATACCAATCGAAATGCAGAAGCAAAAAGAAACAGTATGAAATGTAGAGCTTATCTGACTGCAGTAAAAAAAAAGAAACAAGTAATTACCGTATAGAATGAAAGTACGAATGAAACACAAATCAAAACAGCAATACCAATTAACACCACATAATCACCACAGGAGTAGCAACTGCCACTAATGTAATGTACTAACAGTGGTCGAACCGATACACCTACCGTACAAAAAGATAATGTCCAATACCAAGTAGAAGAACTTCCCTAGTTATCCTCGCCGACAAAAGCAAGGCCAGATGCCACGGACAGTGCAGCATATAATGTCCAGAGCAATAATATAAATAAAGGCGGTCATATTTAATTTTAAAAACGACAAGTTAAGTAGCAACAAAGCAGCCACTCCAAGTGCAATGGGGCCATAACTAAGTAAACTGTAGAAATAAATCGCAGTGGAATTCTTAGTAAGACGGTGGAGGCAACGCACAAATGACCAATTTCAGATCGGCGCTCTCGAGAACCTAGGGTGGTAAATCATTCCACTCGTTAGTCAAACGGCGCAAGTAGGAATACATGTGTATATTGGTATTGCAGAGTTGTTGAGCAAGTTTTGTTTTTGATGAGACGAATGCGTTCCGCGGCGCAAGATTCGCTTCATGTACTTGCTTTTTTCATTTGATAACTTGCTATCATATATAATACAAAATAGATTCAGTCCTTCACGATACCGTCTCTATTCTACTGGTTCTTATTTTGCGCTTCCCAAAAGAGCTGTTGGCGATGTATGGCGTTGGAAAGTAATATATGTAATTATTATAGCTTTCTTCTGTGCTGATTGAAGTTCTCCTATGTGAACTTGGTGTGAGGGTTTTTAGTTTAATATGTTTTTCAGATAAGTAGTTGAATTTCGTGGGTTGCTTTGTCTTAAGTGTCCTAGTTTTGTTAGTCATTTTTTACTTTATAATTCACGTTCATTGCATTTTAAATCAGGTGTGATAACAAGCCAAGGTACGCATATGCTGAAACAAGAGACAAGCAATGCTTGCTCTGGATTTATAGGAATTTTAAGGGGTCTTTCCTACAGTTTTTTCCTGGTTAATGTTCATTTGCCATGTCGAGAACCATTTTTCAGTTTTAGATACGGAGTTATCTAAAAGAACTTGGTCACTGTAGGCGTTAGCTTCCTCATAAAGGACACATTCGACAGCGAAAAGCCATATCTTGACCCGAATATCATAGACAATATCAATAATGAAAACCAAAAAGAACAGAGGCGTGAGGGTAGATGCTGTGGTATGCGGGATTGAACGGGCGCAGATGGCAAATTACTGCCATTAACCGTGACGCACTGATGCCTGCAGTTTAGATATGCTTCGATCCAAGCTAATAAAGAGTCGTTTTTCAGAAATGATTTATTTTGAGTTGAAACCACGGTGTAAGAACAATATAGACAGGTGCTGACACTCTGCCCTGAATGCTCGCGAAAAAGCTTCCCTCGCGCGGCCAGATTATGATGGGCTCGGTTGCAGCTCGGTCGGCGCCGTCGTAGAGGGCGCTGCGAAATGCGGGCACAGTCTCGGGGGCAAGACACGTGCTGCGTCATTGTGCTTGCATGTGAGTTTTGAAGGCGTGCTTTTTCTTCACGTGCGCTTCATGTGCTTGGAACCATGGGACTGCTATCGAACAACCGTAGCGCGATATGCTGCGCACATTGAAAACGAACGCAACAAAGAGCTGAATTCGCTTTGAACTTGACTGGCGTTAACTAGTGTCAATCCATTTCGATGCAGCGGCGGCGGCAGGAAATATAAGAAACTGGCCCGAGCGCCAGCCTCGCTGCAGTGCACATTTTCTTGGAACCCACGCGATGGCCTTCTGCCAATGGAAGGGCGAGCGGCGTTGATCAAACAGACGCGTAACTCTGCTACCTAGGACAGCATATACAGTAATTCTACGCCGGTACAGCTCGCTCGCCACCGTCGTAGAGGGCGCTGCGAGATGCGGTCCCAGTCTCGGCGTGGGCAAACATAATATGGACGAACTCGCACGCGCGGTGTCAACACCTGAATATATTTTCTTGCACTGTTGTTGAAATGCGGCCAAATGCATTTTTAGAAATCGAGGATTAAGATATCAGTGTGGCTCAGCTTGTCCATGCCAATGGCAAAGTCGGGAACCAACGCCTGTCCATTAAACCATCACTTTCTATGAACGTGGAAATGTGCTTGAATATTATGTACTCCTGTACTTTAACACGTGCGCGTAATAGCGATATATGCCTATACATGGATGGCATGGACTGGTTGGGCTTTCTTGGTATGGGAGTCAGTTTGTTGCGACGCCAGTCGTAGTGAAATTATTCTCGAGCAATAGATTTCTGAAATATTAAATTCAAGTATTTAGGACACGATTCGCTCATCTTAGGAAGAAGGCAGTTGGTATGTTGCCGATCCCGCGGGATTTCTTATTATCTAGCTTGACCAAAAGGGAAAACACGCCCTCCTCTTCTATGTTTATATGGTCAATTGGCGCTAATTCATGGAAAGAAACCCAGGGTCTGTACCGTTCTCACTAGCAAAAACCATGCACAAGAATTCATTAAGAACACACGCAATTTCTTTGCTGGCAGTCACAGCAGTTTGTTGATAACGAGATCTTGCAAGTACTGATTTCTTTCTTTTGTGAGAGATATATCCAAAATTTTGCCCGGGGTGAAGAAATCAAATTTTTAGTTTTGTAGGGAGCTTTGGTAGGGAGCATTATGGTAGCGAGCTTTGGCACCGGCAATGAAAATCTTTCAGCTGTAATCTCAGTGCGTATATCTGACTGCTTGGGGATGCCATTTTACGTCGCTTCAATTTTCGTTTTCATTTTTTCAGTCTTCGTACCGTGCGTATAATTTCGTTTGGCATCCAGGGGTTTACATTCCGAGTTACTTTCCACTTATGTGGTACAAAGTCGCCAATGTATTTGATCCCAAGGTTCTTGAATAAGTTCCACAGCTTATCAACTGAATGCCTATCCGACTCGTAGATGGAGACAAAGTGTCGAAATGAGCTGGCTAGTACATCTAATGCGCCCACATCGCTTGCACAAGAAAATGCAGGCACGTACGATTGTTGTTTTACCATTTTACAGACATTTCTTGCATTTTGAGGCATACAATATTACGGTCCGATATGCCCTCGAGGATATGGAGAGTAAAATTACACTAAAATATCCTGTGGTTGACCAAGAATAGGTCTAAGACCAATTGTCTGGTACTTTGAACACGAGTCGGTACTTTAAGCAGTTGCATTACAATATGAAACCGCATAACATCAAGAAGATAGTCCTAGGCATCATGGACAAGGTTGTAGTCTCCAACAAGCATTAAATTACAGTAGTGATACCTTTAAAACAATAAGATGTTATTAAGTCTTTCGTAGAAGATCTTCTTGGACCTCGGCGCCATATAGAAAGCTGCAATTATCCAAGCACATTCTTTCAAGATGATTTTAACCATGACACGTTCAAGTCCTACAATGTCAGCCTGTCTTAACGCCTCTAACGAGTTTTGAGCATAACCGCAACTCTACCAACTCGCAAATCTCTGCCATTTCTATGGATGCTGAAACCCGGGCGTACAATTTCAAAGTCATTAATGTCGCTGTTTAACAATGTTTCAGTAAGCAACATGGTTTCTGGACTATGCGAGATGACAATACTCCCCGAATCAGTGGTCTTGTTAACAATGCTGCTAGTGTTCCTACTTAGTCAAGTGAAATGTTCTGTGCTATTCCTTGGTCATTCATCTCTCTGCCTCATCCTACCTGGATTTCTCGACACTGGTACTCTTGCTATTTCTTCTACATTTCATTAAAACAATTCGTTATCAACCTTAATTTTATCGTTAATGAGCCTTACTTTCTTTCCCGATTCGCGTAGCTTGCCTGTACTATCTCTCAGCTGCTTCCTTAGTTGCCTAGTGATAGCGGAAAACTTTCACACACAGACATGCGTTTTCTTTTTATTTTGGAACAATTCTTAAGTACACTTATTCTTTTCACGATGATCGAACAACTTCAGTATCACAGGGCAAAGTTTTTTTGGCTAACGACGCCCTATTCTGTGTGTTCTTTCTATTGAGCACACATTAGCGCCAAATGTATTTTGAAAAATATCAATGACGACCTTGTCATTAAAAGTATCGATTGTTTCGTTCTCGCTTTTTCGTAATAACCAAAACCATGAGGTTGTTGCGTCTGGTTCGATTTTCTAAATCCACAGGCATTCTTTACAGGCTTGTGGATATGCTGTCTATATATTTTTTTTCAAATTAGATTCAGTAGCGTCAAGCATATCTTGTGTGCATATATGGCTGTAAAATAAGTGCTTGTGAAGTTCTTGGGCACTCCATCCTGGATTAAGCTAATGTCCCCCCACAACATCGGCCCAGACAAAACAAGATTCCGCACACTAATCAAGAGCGCATGCAGGCAGCCTGGGCACGCCAGCTGATAAAACAACGATCCAATGTTGAAACAAGGTTTAAACTGTAGAATAATTGTTACTGACCTGTACAAAGAATAGTAACGGGTTTGACACGACGTCACTCCGATGCCCGGTGATGTGCCCACTGAGGGGATGCTGGCGTAGCAAGCTTTCTTTTAACCACGGCCGACGTAGTCAAGGTGCCCTCATATTGAGTCGCAAGATTCCGCACGTGTCGTTGCTGGTTGGGATTACATTGCTCATGCGGAAGTGCAGAAGGAATTCGTCTGATGAGCCGATGCACTGGCCGTAGCAGACAGCACAGGTAGGAACACCTGTAGAAAGATTAGTAACGGGTTTGACGTGACGCCGCTTCGATGCTAGATGATGTGCCCACTGTCAATAATTTGTGTCAACACCTTTGAACAGTTTCGTGAAGTACAAAGACTGTTAAGCATTACTTTAGTTTTCTGCAGATTAATTTTTAGACCCACTCTTCTGCTTTGCCTCTCCAGGTCAGTGAGCATGCATTGCAATTGGTCCCCTGAGTTACTAAGCAAGGCAATATCATCAGCGAATCGCAAGTTACTAAGGTATTCTCCATTAACTTTTATCCCCAATTCTTCCCAATCCACGTCTTTGAATACCTCCTGTAAACATGCTATTCACAGCGTGCTTACAGGAGGTATTCAAAGACCTGGATTGGGAGGAATAAAAAATTGGGAGGAATAAAACCTACGGGGCAGAAACCTGGAGGCTTACGAAAAGGGTTATACTCAAATTGAGGACGACGCAGCGAGTTATGAAAAGAAGAATGATAGGTGTAACGTTAAGGGATAAGAAAAGAGCAGATTGGCTGAGGGAACAAACGCGAGGTAATGACATCTTAGTTAAAATCAAGAAAAAGAAATGGGCATGGGCAGGACATGTAATGAGGAGGGAAGATAACCGATGGTCATTAAGGGTTACGGACTGCATCCCAAGGCAACGGAAGCGTAGCAGGGGGCGGCAGAAAGTTAGGTGGGCGGATGAGATTAAGAAGTTTGCAGGCATGGCATGGCCACAATTAGTACATGACCGGGGTTGTTGGAGAAGTATGGGAGAGGCCTTTGCCCTGCAGTGGGCGTAACCAGGCTGGTGATGATGATGATGATGAAAACACCTCTGGTTTAGATGAGATCACCAATCGCTTCGTGTTAGCCCCTATTGCATCCGATAGATGCATTCGGGATTTTTAAAGCGCTTGACTAATTCCGCGAAGCTGAGTTTCGCCGTCACCTCGAATTTGACCTTCATTTGACCGCAGCTGCGTCGTAACCTTGGCAACGCATCATGTGACTCGCCGCGCCGAGCTCCGGCGCCGCCGCGTGCGCTAGGTGCCACCTGACCACGTGACTCGCCGCGAGCCTTCCTACGAGGAGCGCCGCGCTCGCCTAGTCAGGTCGAGCCTGGGCTTGGCTGAGAGCGAGGCCGGGCCTTCTTCTCTGAGCATTGCGCGGGAGCGGGAGGCTTTCAGCCTTAGTCGAACAAGCGGCGTCTAACCACCCCGCGGACATCGCCCGGCGAACTGCTTCACTGGAGTGTGTCCGGAAAGCAACAGGCGTCGCACCATGGAGATCAATGTAGCGACCACGTTCGCGCCCTGTCCGTCGGTGTTTCGAACATGCGCATATTCGCCGTGTCTCTTTGCATGCCTAGCGCTTGCGCTTTCCCTGTGGGACAAGAGGCCTCGCATATTTGAACCACGCGTGTCTACCCAAGCTAAATCACAGTCATGTCTAGCCACCGACTTTGCACAGGCTTCATACCTGGCTTAATAATGATTCTATACCTTAGTATAATATTTACAATTAAATTAAAGATTAATCAAGTTAAACCAAGATTTAAGCAGGCTAAACCAAGCTTTCACTCTGCATATCCGTGCTTAGCCGGGTTAAGACAGAGCCAAGATTTTTTTTTTTCATTTCACTTGTGTTTCCAGCGACAGTTTCATGTAGAGTGGCTAGCTTGAATACCCTTTTATACAAACTCTTAAATAAACTCTTCTTCAAAAAGACAAGTAAGCTGATGAAAGTCAGTCAACAGAAGTCTGGCAGATATAGCATAATACAAGTACTTGAGCACTGCAGTCAAGACACAGCTTAAAGGCACGACGATCATCAGTGTGCATTGTCACTGTCCGCAGGACATGGCTGCCTAACCGCTTCATAACTTCAGACTCGCATGTTTAAAATAGCGCTTCGACTGTACATGAAGCAAAGCATCAATTGTTTTTATTGTGATATCAATTGTGTGGTCCCTCCAGGCGCATTTCTGCCGTCGGCATCACCGTCGCCGTGAGGTTCCGTATGAGTGAAAGCGTGTGAGGGTGAGCCGGTTGACCACGGTTAAATCTCGCGTGCGCAAGCAGAGAACGTGGCCAGGATGCGTGCCTTCTCCTGTGGCGCGCCAAGCAGTAGGGTGAGGCGAGGGTGGAGGGGTGCTATTCTCTGGCGACTGCTACGGTGCCTCAATGTCCTCCTCGCCCGCTGCTCCGTGCAGAGCGGAGACAATCGCGGCATCTGCTACGGCGTTGGCCACATGATTCGCGGACGCCGTAGTAAACGCTTTTTGCCGACGCCGTAGGAATGTGTTTCCGGCGCTGTGTGTCGTGAAAATGGTCGGCGATGTGGCTAAAGTGCGCGCCAGCGCGGGCTTCATTTTCGAAGCAATCTGCCATGTTTATATTGTGCGCGTAGTACCTGTAACGTCGTATGCGCTTTGCTTTCGACGTTTCCAACACTAATTCTAATGTCGAAGCGACGGACGCACGGAGGTCAATTGGCTCGCGGCTGCTGCCGCAATTCCTAACTCCATTTTCACAGACAGCTTCCGCTGCCGTCGTGCAGTGTGCGTTGATGTTTACATGTGCGCGCGTGACACCATGCTCGTTAATTTAGTTAGAAAACATTGAGGGGCTAGTTGGTTTGAATCACTGATAGAATGCGTAAGCGCGACTAAGAAAAGACGTAGAAAGAAGCAGGCACACAAAGACAGTGCTGAGGCTCCGTGTGTCTGTTTCTTTCTACGTCCTCGTTGAGTGACGCTTAAACAATTTGTCATTCCTAATTTAATTAGAAAGCGAACATTTACAAGTTTCTACGGCCGATAAACCTATTACCCTTACTTCGTACAGCTGCCTACTAATTTGCTATCGCAATCGGTGCTTCGCCTTTCCGGAAGAACTCCGATTTTTTTTTAATTTGTCGACCACCAGGAAAAGGTATTCAACGTGCGCGCCAGCCACACACCGTGAAGAACGCACCTCCTAACATCATGTGCAATAATTACAGGCACGTACTGCATCTCTTCATGAGAAAAACCCAATTCAAGGCCATATACATAGTTAATTCTGATGTTAGCGCTTTCAGGGAAGTTGTGGTATTTACTAGTGGCATGTTTTGCTAGCAATGAATAATGTTTTCCCAAACTGTGAAGCAGACCATCCTTAATGGGCACAGACAACTGAATTATATATGTTAAGGAAACGGTCATAAAGTACCACATATTTTGAATATATTATCGGTACTGCACCTTCGGCAACAGTTGCGAACATTGCGTGGTGACGGCACTCGTCATTTGCACTCTGGCACCTGTCCCATTTTTCCCTGTGGTGCAGTGGTGAAAAACGCACGCTGAACTTTTTTGCATTTAGGTTGTTATACATACTGCCACTAGCACTTTTCTACATTAAGGCAACTTTTTCCTTTGAAAGGCCTCCGCACGTCAGTTGTACGGGATATAAAATTCTAAAAACTGGAAGATGAGCAAAACTAGAACAACTCAAAAGTTGGAGCCAGCGTTCCTACAAGTGGACTTGTCTTTTTCAAGCCAACTGTATCTTAAAGGAGGCATCGTATATGCGCTGTCCCAGCATACAGAAAGGCTGCTTCCATGGTCGCCTGGTTAACGCGTGGCTCAGAACCATATTTTTCTGGTGACCCATCTCACCACTCTTAGGGTTTGCTCGTGAGCGAAATGTTCGGCATATTTTTCGGTTTAGGTATATGCCAATGCACCCTTCTCACAACTGAAGATTTTGCTCGGCACAGCATATACACATCTTAGTGTATGCGTCTAATAGGGAGAGGCGGCTGGGTGCGGCAACGACCGAAGGTGTGTTAGCGGCGACGGTGTAGAATTGAGTATAAAGGGGTGCTGTGGACAAGGCCGACGACACTCCCGCGTGTCAACGGGTGTATCAACTGGCCTGCGCACAGCACCCCTCTATTATCTGCTTTGCTAGAGGTCACCGGCCATCGTGTCTCTGAAAGAAATAATAAAATGAACAGCACAAAACAGTCCTCGTGAAAGAAAATTACTGAAGTGGAATAAAGATATAAATAAAAAAAGAAATCAAAGGAGTAAAAAACCACTAAGCAACCGAAGTAAGTGTTGTTTCCTACAGGATGAAATTTAGCATAGCGTATATATTCTAAAGCGCCCTTTGAAACGTTTATGCCTATTGGTTGCAATGTCTTGAAGTTATGGATAAGGTATGATTCTCCGTATTTTCTTTCTCGTTCAGAGTGGAAATGTGACTGTAAGATGTAGAGTTTAAGTTCATCAAAGTTATGCCCGTGTTGGTTGAAATACCCGGCGATGGCTTTCGGAAGCTTTTTGGCTGCGTCCGCGTGAGGTCCGTTTAATCTTATCTTCATTGATTGTTCCGTTTCACCAATATATTGTTTCTTACAGATGGAACGTTCAGGTATATGAATCACAAGCGAACTGGTACAAGTAAAGGCAGTCTTCACTTCGTGTGTATAACTTATGGTGGTGCTTTAATTTTGGTGTCACATTGAAGGTGCCGGCATGTTTCGCACCTGGGGCGACAACATGCTATTATTACGGGGGAATGATGTTGACTGACTTTTGCATCAACTAACATATCTTTAATGTTTCTCTTGCGGCGACAAGCAACCCTTAGTACATCCGGAAACACTTTTCTCAGATGCTCATTACTTGATAAGGTTGGGTTGTATTTTCATAGGATGTTGTTTATGTTTGGGAGGACATCAGAATATTTGTTCAAAGCTGGCGGTCTCTAATATTCTAGTGTAGGCTGTTTGTTAGCTAACTCCGACTGTCGGTCCAATCTCGACGTGACATCACAAGCTTATTCGAGAGCAACTTCTGGATAGTTTCTTTCTGCTAGCGTTGCTTTAAGGTCACTTGGGTAGTGGATGCAATTGCTGTCTTCGCTGAAGATTGATCTTATTCGGTTCACTTGTGCGACAAAAGTTTCTTGCTTGCTGTGTCGCGGGTGATGGGTGTTGTAGCCTTGATATTGCTGGTTCACAGTAGGAATTGGTAAAATATTGATATCAATTTTCAGTTTTCCATGTTGACCGTAGTGTCGAGCCAGTTATCTGACTAGGAGAGTTGTGAGCAATCAATTTATTACTCGGGTTAAAGCGACTGAAATGGTTAATAAAGCCTGTTCACGCACTTGTGTTGTGTTCTCATATTATATCTATGTCGTCCATCTAACGCAGCTCGGGCTGTGGTTTCAAAAGATAGGATATGAATAGGTTTGCTTGAAGCTGTCCTGTGAAATTATTCGCACACATGAGAGCGAATGATGTTCTCCATGCTAGTGGCAATAGTTTGCAGGTAGTCGATAGAATGCAATTGGAAATAGTTGAGCTTGAGAACTAACCCAAGAAGTGACAGGTAAACTTCAAGAGCATGCGTTTGGTGATTGGCTGCGAGAGATTTCGGTACTGCTTGAATTCCTGCACTCATTGGTATGCTAGTGTAAAGGGCAAAAACATCCAAAATGACTTGAATAGCGTGGTCGGAAAGTAATTGGTTGGCGTTGATGCCGTTGATAATCCGAAGGAAGTGCGGCGTGTCTTGAAGAAAAGATGGGAGGGTGGTAGGGATGATTCACAGGTGGTGATTTAAGAATTTAGATACTGACTCGGCGGGTATGCAGTTATTAGACACTATAGGCCCCGACCTGCGATTTCCGCTATAAATAAATCTTCTACGGGAACCTTGTGCATTTTTAGAAGGTAAAAGTGACTGGCTTCCTTGTTCTTGGGCATCATGAAGTGATATTAAGATTGCGCGATTTCTTCCGTTACAGGAGCTCCGCTATTGTTTTTCACAGTATTGCTGTAGTCTGAAGTCGATTTAGAGTCAAGTTTCCTGTAATGGGTGTGGTTGCTAAGTTGTTTGGAGGGCTTATTCTTGTACATTTCTATAGGCGAGATTACGATAGTGCCACCTTTTTCAGCTGGTTTTCTTACAATACAAATGCTTTCCGCAGGTTCTTTAAGGATTTGGTGCTGAGCGGGGGACAAAGTTTTGTGTTTCCGGCAGTGCCGCGCTGACTCTAGAATTTCCGTTCAGATAAGTTTTATGTACCAATCCAAGTCAAGGCACTGTTCGGTTTCCGGTGTCCACGAGCTAGGTGGTCTAAGATAGTCTCTTTATTGTTTTCCTGCGTCTGGGCCATCGAGAAAGAACTCCTTGATGCTCATGCGTCTTAAAAACTCTGTTATATCTTTGTGGAGTTCGTATTCGTTTACTGCGTTTTTGGTGCGACAAAGCTTTAGACCACGCTTCAGGACATCAACTTAATCAGGGCTTGGACTCTTGAATATGTCTACTACATTGCTGCAGTGCCGCTTTGTTGCAGTTCAGATGCGATTTATATGCTGGAATGTTCCTTCTGTAGGAAACAATATATCGGTGAAACGGAACAATAAAGGTTAAACTGAGATCGCGCGGACACAGCTGAAAGGCTTTCCAAAGCCGTCGTTCATCATTTCAACCAACCAGGTCACAACCTCAATGAACCGAAACTCTACATCTTGCAGTGGAATTTCCGTTCTGAACGAGACAGATTATACAGACAGTCACATTCTCCATAAGTTCAACACATTGCAACCAATAGGTTTAAACGTCTGAAAGTGAGCTTTAGGATCTATTCGCTATGCTAAATTGCAAGCAATAGGCAGCAACACTTCGTTTGGTTGCTTAGTGGTTTTTTTCCTTCCGTTTTCTTTTATTTATATATTTATTACATTTCAGCAATTTTTTTCACGAGCACCATTTTTTGCCACTCCTTTTATTATTTCTTTCCGAGAGACGATGGCCGACCACTTCCAGCGAAGCAGATAAAAGAGGGCTGCCGTTCACTCGCCGGCTGACAAACAGCCCTGTCCTCAGCCTAGTGCACAGTACTCCTTTATTTTCAATTCCACACCCTCGCTGCGAACACACCTTCGGTCGTTGCCGTACCCACCCGCCATACAATCTATAGCCTTTAGAAGAAGACTACCTATGTATACTGTGCCGAGGAAAGCACATGTCGCCTTAAAAAATACAAGTCCACTTGTCGAAACACTCGCTCCTGCTTTTACCTGGTTCTCGTTTGCTCATCGTCTTGAATTTGCATCTCCCGCCTTCGTTGTGTTTGCCCTGTAAAACTGGACGGTAGCACGTAGAGAGTACGGAAATACATACCATTTTCGCAAACGCAAACACTGCAGTTGGTGTTTCTTGTTGAAAGATGAAGCCCGGAGCGAAAGTCATGGTGTCACTTCATCACTTGAACTAATTAGAAGGCTGGAATAGAGTAGCAAAATCCAAGTTGAGCGACAACTCAGAATACATGAGCACATAAAAGGAAACACATATGATGGAAACTCCCTGGTTTGCTAAAGCTTCATGATTTTTGCTTTACAAGGCGAGGCTGTGTTTTCGAAATAACACAACTAGTATCCTTAGCGCCCTCCTTTTTCTCAACAATGAAAATTCTTGGTTTGCTTACGGAGAACAACGCTGAAAATATCTTGTCATTTTTATGACAAAAAGTTGTTTTTCGCCAGCTTGATAGATTTCTTTGCAAGAGAACGCTGTATAGAGGCCGTATTTTTTATCATATAATTGTGGAACACTAGCCAAGTGTTTTATGTTAGAGCTGATCATTCAATACGTGCAATAATGTTTTTCTTTGGATGTGCCAAAGCAATTTATCAAATTAGGCTGCGCAATGATATTCCACGCCTAAAAAACCTACTGGGACTATGTAAACGTTAACTGCCTTTCCTATAGTCTGCGACAATTACCGTCATAATAATTCAAATCTCTATTTATGGTTTCATTGCAGCGTAGATATTATAAACACAAATGTGAGTTCACCAACCATTGCGATTATGGGTTGTGCTGCTTGAACAAAGACGGCCATAGTACTTGTCAACATGAGGCAAAGCTGGGTCAACCTTGCACGAACGCAGCCTCTGGTGGAGTCTACACAAATGCCTGCCCCTGTGGGAGCGGTCAAGGTAATTTAAAAACCTATTGGTTTCCCATACCACCTTCGCTGTGTGCGTGTCGCAAAAGTGGCTCTTTAGTTGATGCAAGGCATAGCGGTAAATGGGCCACCGTTCGCAGGAATCATTTGTCGAGAATTTCACACATGAATCTAAGTACAAAGAAACATCTCCGGAAATTTTGCGGCCTGATAGGGAGAAGTTAACTGTCTCTATCTCCAAATCTTACAGGACAGACATTTTTGAAGTAATTTATTTGTGAGAATGTTAATCTGAATTATTATGGCTAATGCAATTCACTGCTCAAGATAACTAAAATTCATGGCACTAGAGTACAGGGTGTTAAGAATTACGCTTTATGCTTTTGGTAAATTTAGGCACTGGGAGGTACGCGAAGCCCACCTGTGTAAATAAATTATGCGGCCAGGGGGACACAAAATGAAATGATAATTATCGCTGTCAGCAGCCCAATTAACTAAAATTTAATAATTATCTTTTTGTTGACGGCAGTAGGTGGGTATGTTTGTATGGAAAAAATAGAGGCAGCCGTGTTTCTGTATAGCATCAGTTGGAAGAATTCTTCCAGCGTGTCTGTGCTCCGAGATACCCGACTCCAAATTTTGATTATCGTTCTCATGATTACGCATGCAAGAGAGTTATGATGGGCGCAAGGCTGCCCCCTAATGTAACGTGGCTTTTGCATTAGTCGTTTAGTCTGACACAGTGTGGAGGCAGTGGCAACGATAACTGTTCCGCTTCCCCTCTCGGCTGGCGAAATAAAAAAAAAATCGAAGAACCCGGAACCGCTGTCGTAACACGCGAGTGCGCAGCCTGTAACGATGGCGGCAGCTGCCATGCCGAGTTAATGGCGCCAGCAGAGAAGCCGGAGTGCAGTGCGCGTGCGTAGTGGTGACTTGACGAGCGGACATGGTGCTTGCCTGGTCTACGCAAATAACGTGACTGCAAAGTTCCAAGTATTTTCAGTTTTGTTGAAATCAACAGCAACAACTGGCACGGCACACTACGCTGTCATATCTTGATATGAGAGAAAATTTCACCGCTAACTGCCACCTATAAACTTGTTTCTGAAAATTGGACTTATATACATATAATGCCTTTTGACGTCCATGGTAATCATGCACACAGCCCTTGTTGTACACCTGATATTTTACCGGTGGCCTGGCAACTTAGCATTGCAAATGCAATAAACCTATTAGAGCTAATGCCAAGAAAAAAAACATATCTATTCTTTGAGGGCCATAAATAGAAGCAAAACAAAAAGTACTCTAGAAATCGTGATCACCCTCTCGGCATCTTATTTCGTGCCAACTTGCTGACAGCTTTACCATTTAAGCCAGTTTATTTATGGGTGACCTCTGAGTCAGTGCCTACGAGGAACTGAGTCTTGCGCCTTTGCTGATATATGTACTTTCAGAGCCCTTGGCTATCAGCTTGTCAGCCTATATAAGAAATATACCGAAACCACTATGGTCACTTGAGTGTTGATGTGTCAATTAAGGTTCTCCGAGTTAACGCTCAGCTCACTCCAAGAACCACAAAAACCAGGACTTCGTTATTCGATTAGTGAGCGAACATATGTTGTAGTACCTACGATGCCGACGACGCTCGCTGATGTCACCCGGACTATCTTACGTCTTCTATGCACGTGAATGCGTTGCAAATACCTGTATATCTATTTGAAATTCTCCCTGTAACATTTTGGTGGAGGTTGCAGGCTCTTCAATGCGCACGACGGATTTACGGAGTGGGCGTTACTTGCATACATCGTAAAGGCCACTTTATTGCTAGAAGGCTTCGCGCACCTTGCCACCCGCGCCGACCGTCATCGTGGCATAACCGCGCTACCCGGGAACCTTTTCTGATAGGCATAATACCGACGTTGAAGATTTGCTTCAAATATAAGAACGGGTCCCCGTGAGCAATCACTGGGACGAGACCGTCATGCTTGCTAACCTGATCTTTCACCCCATGGGCATGGCCCGCGTCAGCTTTGAGACCCACCAAGACGAAGTCGCTAGCTGCAATTTGTGCAAACAAAAGCTTACTGATTTGCTTGGCAAACTTGTTTGCTGCCATATTTCCGCGCAGAAAGACATTTCGTGCCGAGTTCAGGCTTGTACTGACTCTTATGTGACATATATCCCGCACGCGCTTGTGCTTTGTCGGAAGGTTGACGAGAAGATGCCGGAAGCGGTGAAGGTCACCCATATCCTTAAAGGAATCACTAACGACGTGTTTACTCTTCTGGTCTTCAAGAACTTTTCGACAGCGCAGCACATTGTTGCTGAGTGGCATCGCTTTGAGGAAGCAACAGCCGTCGCACTGCCCCCCGCTTTTTTCGCCTTCCTAATACGGCTGCAACACCAACCTGCAGGATTGTAGTTGACGACATGGACCGTGAAAAGACCACTTTTCTCCTACCTGATGGCCTTTATCGATTTAAAGTGAAGCCGTTCGGCTTATGTAATGCCCTGGATACACATGAACGTATTATTTACGTGCTCCTATACGCCTTTGAATAATCAGTCTGCCTGTGCTACCTCGATGCAGTTACCGTATTTTCGCCAACAATTGCCACGCACCTAGATCGTGTTACGAGAATTGTTTCCCTTTCCCGCAATTTGAGCTAAATTCGTCCAAATGTAACTTCGACCGCCGGCAACTTATGGTGCTCTGTCACCTCGTAGATTCTTCCTGCGTCTGTGTTGATCGCGAGAAGGTTCGCTCCATCAAGAATTTCCCCGTGCTGTTTTGTGCCAACGTCATTCGAACCTTTGTGGGCCTCTGCTCGTACTTCCGCCGGTTCCAACGCAATTTCGCTAATGTTGCACGCCCTCTCAAGGAACTTCTCATGAAAGACGCAACTTTTGTCTGAGGTCAGGAACAAGCTACTGCGTTCACTGAGCTTACTATACGGCTCATTTCACCACCAGTTCTCGCCCATTTTGACGCGACCGCATGAATTGAAGTTAGCCCCAATGCCAGTGGTGATGGAGTCGGCGCTGTTTGGGCTCAGCGCCAAGATGGTTCCGACCATAATATTGCGTACGCTAAGCGTCTTCCGTCTCAAGCCGAATGCGATTACTCTAACTGAATGCAAGTGCCTTGCCCTCCTTTGATCAGTGGGTAAACTTCACTCCCACTTGTACGACCGGGAGTTCACAGTTGTCACCGACCATCAAGTATCATGCTGGCTTTCAATCCTGAAGAATCCCATTGGACTTCTCCGTCGGTGGCCCCTACGATTCCGAGAATACTTATAAATGTTGTGCATAAGTGCGTCTGATTGCAAGAAGACGCTGATTGCATGTCGCGCCGACCGCCAGATCTCGTTTTGCTGTAGCGCAAGCTGAACAAGGACAACGGGGGTGCAATAACGTAAAACTATTCCAAACTTTTTTATTCCATTTCTGCAATCAGCCCTCCGCCATTGGTCAAAAACATTTTCGGACCACCAACACTTCACCTGTCTGTCACGCGACGTTATAGAAACCGCGATAGCTCCACATCTGATATGACATGTATTCACTGATTATGCATAATTTGAGCAAACAAAACAAATATACTTATTTCTGATTCGACGCCTTTTGGCAATTAGCCCTCGGCTATTGGTAAAAAGTTTTCGGGCTACACCCACTTCACCTGCCTCCTACGCGACGTCACAAAACCGCAACAACTTACCGCGTCAAAGTGACGTGTATGCGTTAGAGATGCATTAATATGCCGAACAAAACTGAATTTTCTTCTGAATAGCCGCAGGCTGCCCCGTTCCGAATGAAATAAAAGATGGTGGCCGCTGATCGCTCAGGCACTGGCTACTCGCGCTTGCCGGAGAGCATGGGTTTATTTGCTTGTAATAAAACATTTTCGGTGGTCGAGTAACCTTTTCGAGCCCTTTCGGCACGTTTACGACCTCGTTCTGCCAACTCTTCTTTGCTGAGGATCGGTTTTAGCGTGATTCGCAAGCTTCTGTTGCATGCCGCCGCGATGTCGTCGAGCCAGCGGAAGCTATGTAAGGGAAAGCGAACGAAGCGTAGACGTCGGCAGCACCCTCTTCATATGATTATAGATTTTCAGTGCAGTGGCTCGGCCCCATTGAATCCCTATACCCTTGGGCGGGCTGCTCGCCTCTTGTGAGTCAATTAGATAAGACAAGCCGCTCAGTGTAGGAAATGTTATTCGCTTTTCAAGCAAACAAGAGTGACCTCCTTGAACGAGGAGAGCGTTTGATTGGTCTGTTGAGACAATCCTGCAGGTGATCCCGCGATGCTCTCGTCGGCGGTTACGCAAATTTGACGTCAGGAGACTGGAATAAAAACATATTGGTATAATTTTACGTCATAGGGCGCCAGAAAGGGACATCTGACGCACACAGCGCTAACTTTCAATAATTTATTTCCTGTTCTCGTCGCTATATATACACCCTAGAAACGTCATACAACACGTGGAAAATTTCTGTAAAAACGAACACGAAAGAAAACACAAAAAGAAAAGAAAACAATAAACACAGAAGCAGAGCCACCGAAGCTTCCCGACAGCGGCGAGTATACCTACGTATTGTCGCTTACTGCGTTTGAGAACATCGGAGAGGAGCAAAGCCGTGACCGCTACTTGCAAGATGTCATTTTTCGGTTGACTTCTGAGACACCTCCCACTTCTCTGCTGACGTTTGTGCTGTAGGATGGCGCCTTGTACCGTTACAACATGCACGCCAGTGGTCCCAAACTACTCTTGGTTACTCCCACTCATATGTGTGACACTGTCCCTCCAAAGCTACAGGATGTTCCTACCGCAGGTCACCTCGGTGTCCTTTGGACTTATGACTGTGGTCGGCATCGTTTCTTTTGACGTGGTATGGACCGTTCTATCGACCGTTACGTCACTTCCTGTGAACAATGCCAGCGCCACAAGAAACCAGCAGTACTCCTAGCTGGCCGCATTAAGAGGGCGCTTTAGCTCGGGCCAAACTCCAACGCGGCCTATTCAAATACATGTAAAACGCAAAAACAGTTTTCTGAGATAACCCCAGCACGGTTTTAATAAAATTTGCTGCATTTGAGAGATAATGTATAATTATAGTGACTGTGGGAAGCGAAATTTTGATTTATGGCTGAATTTTCTTAAAAAAGATTTTCAAAAATTCTCTAGTCTGAAAAAAATAGAAGCACGAAGTTTACAAACTTAATTTTTCTGTATCAAGAACAGATATCGCGGTTCTGTAAACGGTATCCGCAATATCATTGAAAGCGGACAAGTTTGATATGTCACTTTATATCTTATGTGAAATTGTTATGTTTTGGGCAAGGGTTTGGAAAATCTGTATTTCGATATACTAGATTTTTGAGATTAATTTGTATCATATAAATTTTGTCCGCTTTAGATATACTCTCAGATGCAATTCACAGAATTGTGATACTATACTTCCTTGCTAAGGTACATAGTTGTAAACTTGATAGTTTAGTTTCCTGAAAATTCTCATTTTTTGCAAATTTGTAATGAAAAATTGTCGACCTAAACCAAAAGTTTAAACCAGCTATCACTAGATTATAATTTTTTTGTTTTAAATGCCACAAACCCCGTCAAATTTGGCACAGTGTTTGCCGAGAAAAACGAATTCTCTTTCTATATGTATTTAGGATGGAGCACCCGAGCTAACGCTTAGTCTTAAGCCCCTTGAAGTACCATCCGTTCGTGTTGTCCTGTACCATTTCCCACTATCTGCCTGCAAAAATAAGCGGAAATAAGTGACTCCATAAGCCTGTACGGGTTCACGGGCGCTCCCCCAACCAGCTGTTCAACCGAAGTTGCCGACTTACCACAGTGCTCCGCGACAACTCCTCACCGACCGGGTCCGCTATTTCATATCAATGGTCGTCGAGGGCCTCTGGCACTCCTGCGCTAAAAAACGCAGTTTGACAATAACCTGCCACCTTTAGACCAATGGCCTCACAGAGCGTCTTAATAGAACTATCAAGGACATGCTTGCTGTGTATGTTTCGACTATAGTCGCTGGGACGTCACTTTGCCCTTCGTAAAATTTGCCTACGATTCCCCCCAACATGACTCTGCGGGCTTATTCCGTTTTACGTCTTGTGTGGAAGAAGCACCACGATGCCATTTCACACGCTCCTTGCTGCCATTCTTGAAATGCTGTCATAATACGCCCGTGATGCAATCTTAAGAGCTGTAGTGGTACGGCAGATTGGCCGCCTGCGCCTAACCACGTTGCAGGAGTAGCAACGACGCTTCTGTGATGCCCACCACGGGGATGTCCAGATGAACCCTGGTCATATGGTACTTTTTTGGACACTGTCACGGCGAGTTGGCCGTTGTGAAAAGTTTATTTCGCCTTACTCTCGCCAGTACCGTGTTTTACGCCAAGTAGCTGCCGTCAGGCATAAAATTGCGCCTCTGTGTTCCACCATGTCTTGACCTCCCAGCGATCTCGCCCACGTCACCAACCTTGAGCGATACCCCTCGGACAACCTAGCACGCATTGGAACGGCGCCTTCGCTGCCTGGGGTCATCATTACCAAGCACTGCCAAAGACGGAAGCTAAGGGCAGTAGAGAATAGGACGATGGCCGATGACGTCGCGCACACTGTCTTCCATCTTGTGTGCCAGCGAATGGGTTGGCATTATCTGTGAATATATTTCAACATCTCTTCTCCCTGTAACAAGATCGTTACCTTTGAGACTTGAGTGAATTGTTTTTAAAAGTCAGAATGCCGCATATGAAGGTAGCGGGAGAAAGTCATAAGGAATTCAAAATGTATTCATTATATTTTGATGCTGATAAAAATGACGGCATATTGTCATATCGTCTGAAATATTGGCAGAACGTACAACTATTCCTGACTTATGCAAAGCCAGATGACATGGTATGCTTTTGGTTCAGTCAATCTGTAGTTTATACACGTATAGAACTTACTTGCTCTTAATATGTACTTTCTTTACAAATAGTCATATGGATTTCAATCAACGAGAATCCCTCTATAATGAGAAAAATTTTAATCTTTTTCTACTGCAGTGTCGTGATTTTGTTATTAGAGATGCTTTTATTTTTGCTCTTATGCTTAAACTAGGCGAGAGGAGTAGTCCAAGTAAACTATGACATTCTTCAGCCTGATTGCATTAGGCTTCATTATTTGAACAGGCGGAACACTGTTCTGTAACTATCAAACGCACCCTTTCACACTTTGGCGCCCCAGGAACTGCTTTCAACAAAGGACGCGCACAGAATTTTTTGCGTCTGAATATCCTGCATATGGTGGTGCCATTGAAGTTAAGGACGCGCTTTCCATGTATTGGTTACACTGCCGTAGAGTTGAAAGTATCACAGGCAATACTTCAGCTACTGGCGAAATCTCTCTGCCATAAATAATGAGAGACAAGACCGCTGGTAAATAAAGCTCATTTTCCTGGTGCCGCTCGTTATTATTGCATCAGGGCAATAAATGATAAATTTTAAGATATATTGTGTTGCTTAGAGTGTGGAAACTGCCAAGAAACCTAAACCATACTGCACAGTTTAGTTTTTAGCTGCTTGATGTCGCACGTGAGTCATGTCGTAAAGCTAAGCGCAAAATTTTCCTTATTTCCTCATCTGTGAGGCAGTATTCAGATATTAGTGTTTGTTGATAATTTTGTCAAGAACAGTATAGTGAAAATGATGGTTTTTATTTTAAAGGAAAGATATATAGGAGAATATAAAATACGTTATTTTGTGTTTGTTCATTTTCAGTGTGGGTGTTGCTGATGTTAAAAATTTAAATTTCTTTCATTTTACAGGAAGATGCCATAATCGTGTGTGCACAGCATACAGTGGTTAGCCTGCAGTATAAAATCATGACATTTTATTATGAACAAATAAAAGATAACCATGAGTCCCATTGTTTGCATAAACGAAGGCTTCTTTCAATGACTCTTTTTGTTGACACAAACCCTTTCTTTTTGGCCTTGTTCTGTTGACAATAAGAAAGACTGTACTGTCCACTCTAGTATTCCGTACATCTCATTCGAAGGCTGATGATGAATCTTGCGTCTCATATTATTTTAAGTAAAAGAACAATGTGGATGATTCTACGTATTGTGAGACTTTATATGTTGGTGGGCATTGCCGTGAATACACCTATAGCTACGAGTCATGCGTGTTAAAAATAAGAGTATAAATTCCACACACGCCACACAAGTCTTACTGTCTTTATTTTTCAATACTGTCCGCTCATCACTCGCCAAGCATGGGGCACTAAAAGCCGCTGTAGGCGACAGGAGGCGTCCTGTAAAACATTCCCTGCTGTGAAAACAAAGTATCGTCTTTACAGCATTAATGTCCGAGAATTGGTTTCACACTGTAGGTTTGTCTGTGTTGTGTTCTTGTGCCTGCATTGGTGCGTTGCGTGTCCCGAGAAATCATTCATGGAAAAATATTGCTCTCGCTCTGGAGTTGGCAGTTCCGGATGGCACAAGTTTAAAGGTAGCCCGCTTATGAGAAGCCACATGACGTTATTGGCTGACTTGTCGTTCTCATGTGTGGTGATTTCTGAGCTTCCGGCGATCGCTCGTGGCCACAAAAGTGTAGTATATTTCTGACTCTACGCCTTCAGGATAAATTGCGGTGAAATAATGAAGCTCGTACGAAGATGATCCTCGCTTTATAACAATCGTCTTTTGTGAAGAAAGCTGTGGAACAATTTAAAATAATTTAAAAACCCTTCTGCGCCCACGCTGAACCTAAGCTTCCTACCACTATATTTATTGCCAGTGGTAATCATTCCGCTGAATAGTTTAATAGCGAAAGTAAAGTCTTGTCAAATTCATAGGCAGAACCCCTTGGACGTTTCTGAATGTGGAGGCTGCTATTGATGCTGTACTACCAATTGGCGCATGTGCAGGATAGCACTCATATTATGAATTGGCTTCCATGTAGCCCGATGTGTGCTACCGGGCGTGCATACTTCTAGACGCGGGCTCTATTGTATTGGTGTTCGCTTAATGAAGAGAGGTTCAAGCTTTATTGGTATACACAAGATCATTAAGCGAAGCGTGAACATGGTATAGACTTCATATGCATTTGAGGTATAAAAATGGCGACCAGGTATTATGCCTAATCGGAGAAAAGCAGCTACAGGCTTGGGCGCGTGATTGTCGAAGAGGAAAATTAGAAATAGAAATCTTACATGTGCCAAACAATCGCTGTCCGTCATGGTTCTTGTTTGCCCTGTTTAGTTAACAAAAATGCAGGCTCTATTACATACAGCAGTGGTGCGTATAACAGGCGTACGTGACGCTTGCCCATAAAGAAACTATGGGTTGGGTTGAGTTGAGTAGTTGCAGGCTACTTGTGGGATTAGCCTTGCAGATGCTACCGCCAATCGCTCCACCGTAGTGACACTTAAATAAATCACAGAAATCAGACACAGACCTCACAATTACAAATAGTCCCTCCTAAGGTCACCATGTGGAGGCCAAATCCGTGTCCTGCAGGTAATTTGAAAGAAGGCGAGAAACCTCCTTCATACACAATTGGTTCCCGCGTGGGAAAACAATGTCTTGAAGAGAACTGTGAGGAATTCCTGTCTTCTTGAGGGACCCGAATAACACACTCCTTTCCGCGTTATACAGAGTACAGCACATAAGGTAATGTTCTATGTCAGCGCACACACCACACGTTGAACATAATGGAGACAACGCCAGGCCCGTCTTATACATCCACGCAGGGGTACGAGCAGAGCCCTTGCGAATGCGGAGCAGTAAAGTGGCTTGGTTTCTTTTGAGACCCTTGGCCACACATGGCTTGTGAGGCGAGCTGCGCGAAGAAGTGAAGTGGCACAACACCACTTCTCTGAAGAGTCTCTTGTCCTCTTGAGGCAATTTTCTCAATGGATTCCCAGACAGCGATCTATCGGTGAGGCATTGCAAGCATCTCTAGCTGTGTCGATTACTGTACTGCGATGGGATGTTCTCAAAATTCCTGCGCTACTCTAGTGATACCACAGAGTCTATTATTACAAGTGTAAACACGCCGTCGTTTCTTAGGTAAATCTCTATTGTGTCAATACAGAAAGAAAGTCCGTGCAACGTGGCATGCGTAAAACATTATGCGCATTTTGAACGAGTAATACGAGCAGTGACCTAATTGCAAGCAGCGCCTGCAGCTTCTTTGCGTAAGCTGCGCCATGGAAAACGACGTTTGGTGCATTCAGCAACACGAGCAACTTTGGTAGTTGCAAAATCAGCTTTTTTGCTAGCTTCTCCAAGTCTATGCGATATACAATAGATGCCATTCACGATGCATAGCCACCTGGCAACGCTGTCAACATCCGCTATCTTTGTTACGGCGCAGATATGTGTAGGAAAGAGAAAAGTTGAAAGTCACTTTAGCTTACGCTAAAGACGACAAAGGCGAAAGGATTGCTGCGTTGCTACTTCCTATTACTTGTTTTCTCACAGCCAAAGTCGTGGGTTCCTGTGGCTTAATTACATATGTCCTAATTACTATGCCCTAATAAACACGGCAATCAACGCCAATTGTCATGGGCTCGGGTGAAGTATTTAACTCTAGCCTAATAACTGTTTCTCAGTTAACATAGTCTTCATTACCAAAAGCCGCGGCTCCATTTACATATAGCCCTGAAGTAATCAGCCAAGCTGTTTTAAGTAAACTTCAAGCACCTCCCAATAACGAGCTCATCTATGCTTGAGCGCTTTCCTTACGAACAGCTGCACAACTATAGCTGAAGTTTAATGAACTCGCTAAACCAACACGCCCCGTTCTTGTTCCTAGCTTCGTACTTATACACGGGACACGCCAACATTTCTTCGTTCTGTGCCCGTATATGGGCGCTTTTATTATTTTTTTTCCTTCTTAGGCACCGGCTAGAGCGTTTCTCGTAAGAAACCCCATTCAATATAATGTTGCGCCACTGTAGGCTTCAGTTCGGCCGGCGACATTTGTCAAGCGTGGTCTACGCCAGCGCCGCCGCATCATCTCACGCTGAAAGGCCCGCTCCCAGGAAACCGCTCGCACCACTAGAGAACCTTCTAGTGCACTGTAGCGAGTGTGTTTGTAGTCTCGTTAGCAATAAGTAAAAAAATAACTAAAGTTATATTGAAGTCGGAGTAAGGAGTTCCTTATTAAGAAATTTTTTTCATGGCTAACGTTACAAGTAATTAACATGCCACACTGCAAGAAATAGCGAGAATCCACTGTAGCTCTTGGCCTGTTTATGGCCACGCCGGGTTATGGCACCACAGTTGCTTGGGGGAAAGCATCGGTTTACTAATACTCGCCAAGTCGCCGTTGCTGCCGTCGCTTGTTTGTAAATGGTCTTTCTAAGTATAACGCAGCCTTTTGGCGTGGTGCGTCACCACGTACCCGAGCACACGAGGGTTGGACCCTCCCGCGCGTAGCCGTGCGTGGCTTAGCCGTGTCTGGGGAAAAGGGGATCCTGGGGGTTGAGCTGATGCTGGGCGTTTGGACCTTTAAGGCCCCTTGGTGGAGGCAACACATCCCATTGGCCTCTGCTTCACATAGAAGGCACCCCCGGACTGACCTACATGGGGGAAATCCGCAGTCGCCTTTTCCTGTGCCCCTCTTCAATCTTTTCCTGTCTCTCTCACTTTCAATCTTTACTGTCTTCTATTCTCTTATTCCTACTTCCGTATTTCTGGGCGACAAGGGTTAACCGTTTGTAATATATTCAACCTTGTGTCTGTACATCAGGTCATAGTGGCGGTGTATAGCTGGCGTCTACAGGTTTATTGGATCCTGCAGCGTCCCTTTGTTGGGCTCGGTGGCGGGTGGCAAGCACGGCTGCCGAATTTTCAAGCCATCCAACGGCAGAAGCGTTGCCGCGACTTTCAGATCGGCCTGTGAAAATAGGTCGCACCGAAGCAACTTTCCAGTGCTCTTTAAAACCAACCGAAGACTCATTTCCAAAATACCACGTTCTTCACAGTGAACGCAACACAGCCGTCAGAAAAGTGTCCCAATTCATAGTTTCGAAATGCCTAGCAAACAGAATTGGAGCTGGTTACAAAGCCTCGAAGATGGCTAGCGGAGACCTCCTCCTTGAACTGACCAAAAAAGATCAACTAGAAAAGCTCGCCGAACTCACCAATATCGGTGCCATCAAGGTGACAATCTCTCCACACCGCTCACTGAACACAAGCAGAGGAGGTATATCAGAACAAGACTTCCTGAACCTCAGTGATGAAGAGCTCCTCGAAGGATTTCAGGAGCAAAACGTAATTAAGGTACAGAGAATCACACTACGACGCAGTGAGCAACAGGTCCCGACGAAACCTGTGATATTGACATTTGGTAGCAGCACTGTCCCTAGTTCACTCGATGCAGGATATTTGAAAATCAACGTCAGACCGTACATACCGAACACGAGGCGGTGTTTCAATTGCCAGAGGTTCGGGCACGGTTCACAATCATGCCGAGGCAAAGAAACATGTCCGAAATATAGTGCCAATGACCTTGCTTCTGATAACTGCAATGCTCCCGCACTATGTGTCAATTGCAAGGGCGATCATTCTGCTTACTCGCGGAGCTGCCCTTTATTTATTTATTTATTTATTTATTTAGTCATACTGTTAACCCTCACTTGAGGGTCGTTACAGGGAGGGTCGGTAATTGAATTGTACATAGAACAAACACTCAAGATCATTTGTAGGAGAACATTTGTAATACATAGAACATTTGTAGAAAAAAAAGAGAAAAAGAAATAATCGCAATCATAGTAAAGGAGAGCATTTCATTCTACGAAGCAAGGAAAAAGCTAGGGCACTTACCTCAAGCAAGCTATGCCAGTGTGACACGGCAGGGGGCAGCGCCACATCGGTTACAGGGGTCTACAGGCTCCATGTCTGGTACTTCTCTAGAAAATCCAAACGATCCATTGGTGGCTGCTGCAAGTGCTGCTCCATCATGATCATCGAATTTGGGCCTGCAGACCTCGGTTCCGCAAGTCACAAAGCTAAACCGAACTACACTGCTTGGGAAGCAAGTTTCGGCGCCTAGTTCACGATCCTCCAGAACCTCAGAGAAGGTCATGGAGGTCGATCAAAGAACCCCGGTATCATCGACGCCGAAAGATCAGCGCTCTCACGAGCGCGTTAGAAGAGATAAAATTCCTTTAACTACTCTGAGAAAGGGACCGGTAACCTAAATGGTTAGTGCCCTTGTATACATGTCCATCTATCTTTACCATGTGCTCTTGTACACAGACAACAAAAACCTCCCTCGATATGGCTTGACAAATAATTCAGTGGAATGCCAGGGGCCTATTTCGCAATCTAGATGATATCAAAGATCTACTAGAGGAGTATAAGCCACGACTGTTCTGTGTTCAAGAAACACATTTAAAGTCGACACATGAGAACTTCTTAAAACAATACAGTTTTCCGTAAAGATAGAAATAATGGCAATTCTTCTTCAGGTGGTGTGGCAATAATAGCCCAAAAGTCAGTAGCATGCCAGCATGTATCACTACAGAGGTCAATTGAAGTAGAGGCTGTTCGGGCTATATTGTTCAATCAACTTATAACGATTTGCTCCAAACATATATCGCCTGATGAGCGGTTTGATATTGCAGAATTTGAAAAGCTGATTGACCAGCTTCCTGAACCCTATATAGTAAGTGGAGATTTTAATGCTCACAGCCCTTTTTGGGGGACTCAAGATGTGATGTGAGAGGACGGGCCATAGAAAAGTTCCTTCTTTCATATGGAGCCTGTCTATTTAACAAGACAAAGAGAACTTTTTACAGACCTACACAACACGTATTTATGTATAGACTGAGCCATAGGGTAAGCATCACTTCTTCCATACTAGGAATGGAGAGTTATTAGAATCCGTATGGGAGCGATCACTTCCCAACACTCCTTGAAACAACAAAGTGGCGCGATTGACCAGCTTACTCCTGAAAATCGTGACTTCATAGTGCATACTGGTCGAAATTTAGAAACATAAGTAAGCTGTACCTGGAAGAAGTGGACAATCTAGATGTAGAGGAACTGGCCAGCTACATCACTGAACACATCCTCTGTTCTATACGAAACTGCATACCGCAGTCCTGTTCATATAAAGTCAATCCAAACGTGTTGGAACAAAGATTCTGAAATTGCAAAGAAACGCCAGAACAAAGCATGGAGCAGATTTTCACGCTACCCAACAACAGAAAATGTAATTAATTTTAGGCGGTGCAAAGCAAATGGCCGCCGTATCCGCCGAATATCCAAAAGAGAAATCTGTACACGCTACGTATCATCAATAAACTCATACGCGGATCTTAGCAAAGTATACAACAGGGTACGTAAACTAAAAGGACAACGTCGAAATCCTTTTCCTCTCGTCACTGGCTCTGGTGGTAAAATAGAGGATCAAGCGAACAGTCTTGGCGACCACTCTGAGAGGGTATCAAGCTCAGAAAATTATTCCGAAATGTTCTTACGCCACAGAAGAATAGCTGAAAATATTCCTCTACGTCCAAACAAGTCGTCAGGAGGATACAACAAACCACTAACATTTCATGAACTCAAGCTTGCCCTAAGCTCTTGCGGCAGCTTGGCTCCAGGTGCTGCCAGAATAACATATGAAATAATAATCTCCCTTGTGAGGCCCTAAACTGCATCTTAGGTCTTTACAATAAGATTTTCGCAACTGGTCATATACCTTTATCTTGGAAGAAGGCAATAGTCCCGCCAATACTCAAGCACGGCAAAGACCCTTCGTTAGTTTTTAATAGTTACAGACGAATTGCACTCACTAGCTGTTTACTTAAGATTTTTGAAAAAATTATTAACCGTCACCTTGTGTTCTTTTTGGAATATTTATTTATTTATTTGCAATACTGCTAGTCTCAGTGAGACAAAAGCAGGGGGGCACAGTTTTACAAAAAAAACAAACAGGTCATTATATATGGTACACTAAAAGAAAGAAAAGAAAGACAAAGAGCTTTCTTAACTACTGTAGAAATCACCAATGACGATGTGAAGTACAATACTTTTGGTTGGTACAACAATATGGCCATAACACTATAACAGTATAGTTGGTATAACAATATAGTATTACTAGAATTTATGTAAAAATTAGAGAATAAATGACCCATGTAAGATTGCAGAAGCAATAAAGCTAACATAACCGTGCAGAAGGGGCCAGTTTGGGGGTTGAAATGCAGACGTTCCACGCACAGAAGTAAGTATTACAGGTCAGTATATGTGGATGCGTTAAGTGGCGTCTTCTCCATTGAATGTGTCTAGTAGATTGATAAATGATGAAAGTGACGGAGAAGAAACTATGTCTGAGTGGAGGAGATTCCATTCTTTGATCACACGTGGGAAAATTGAAAACTTGAACGTGTCATTGCGAACACTGTACTCGTTTAGTGTTGATGCATAATTTTTTTCGCTATAGACGTGATGTAGACAAAGTAATGTACTTAGCTCGATCTATCTTATAACTGCCATGCATTAGTTGGTAGATGAATTTTAAGCGGGCTTCTCTGGCCCTAACAGATAGTGTATTAAGACCTGCGTTGGGGAGTCATAGGGCTGTATTTGTTAAAAATGAACCTCACAGATTTTCTTTGTACCTTTTCTAGTTTTGATATGTTAGTTGATGTGTGCGGGAACCAGATGATGTTAGAGTATTCTAAGCTAGGGCGAACAAAACTTGTATAGGCTAGTAGTCTGGTGTGCTTCGGCGCAAGGCGTAAGCATCGTCTAAGAAAAAAAAAAGCTTGCGTAATGCGACTGAGGTAATATTATCAATATGTAAGTTCCATGAAAGGTCAAAGAGAATGTCAAACCTAGGTATTTGTGGTTATTTACTTTATTCAGGCAAGTGCCACCGAGGGCGTAAGTAAATTCCGAAGGCTTCTTTTTTGTTGTAATGGGCATACATACAGATTCACTGGTGTTAATTGATATTTGCCATTCTTTACACCAATTGGGCACCAAATCGAGTGCTCTGTTTATTAATAAGTGGTCTGCGTAACTGACAATTTCTTTATAAATAATGCAATCATCCACGAAGAGCTTAATGTCAAATTCAATGTTAGCAGCAATGTCGTTGATAAAGATCAGAAATAGCAATGGGCCCAGTACTGACCCTTGGGGAACACCGGAGGTGACAGCTACCGACCTGGAAGGGGTGCTATCTACAATAACGTGCTGTGTTCGATGTGATAAGAAGTTCTTGATCCATGCAGTAGATTACTGCATCCCCGATTGTTGCCCCTAGTTTTGCAACTAATTTTACATGGCTTACACAATGAAATGCTTTACTGAAGTCGAGGAGGATCATGTCTGTCTGGCTTCGGCTGTTTAGGTTGAGCGCGAGGTCATGCAGTACTGCGGTTAGCTGTGTGACCGTTGAGAGGGCACTTCTAAAGCCGTGTTGTTGAGGTATTAATATTTGTTCTTGCGCGTGAAATATAGTAATGTGTTTGAAGATAATGTGTTCCAATATTTTACAAGACGTGCTGGTAAGTGAGATTGGCCTGTAGTTAGAAGGTTCGTTGCTGTCGCCAGATTTATGCATAGGAATCACTTTCGCTTTTTTCCAGTCATCTGGTAGTTGTGCGGACGCAAGTGATTTACAGTATATAATGGCAAGGTATTGGCTACACCATTCTGCATACGTTTTTAAAACTCATTCCGGATATTATCTGTCCCGTTAGCTTTCTTGATGTCGAGATTAAGCAACAGATTAAGAACTACGGCATTGGTAATGCTTAATGAATCGATGGTTTTAGGTGGATGTGGTAGGGAGGGAATTAAGCCATTATCTGAAGTGAAAACCGAAAAGACAAAGTTATTGAATGTGTTTGCTCGAGCCGTTTTCTCTTCTATAGATCGTTCAGGTGACAGTTGAACACTGGCGAAAGTATTTCCAAAACCTGCGTGGATTGTTGGTAATGAAGTCGGGGAATATTATGCTGAAATAACGATGATTTGTACTTTTTAAGTTTCCTCTGAAGTCGGCTAGAGCGGAGGTCAGTTTGTCTTTCAGAGATTCATTCGACCTTTTTCTTTTAATAGTATGTCTAGGTCTTTTTACTTTACGCTTCGCTTGAAGGACCTCCGCGATATCCATGGGTTTTTCTTTTGTGGTTTGCAACTCTTCATCGGGAGGAAGTTTGTTGTGCAGTGTTGCACGATTGACCTTAATTGATGCCAAGAATTGTTGACGTTACAACACGGTTCTGAAGCTGCTCGGAAAAAATCATCAAACTCGTGCGACAGCTGAATGAGAATACAGTCATGAGCTGCTCTACGAAAATCAAGTACAGTATGCTCCAGGCTTAGCTTCTTTATGTTGCCTTCAAGCGAGAGCTTACATTTAGGTATTTCGTGGTCCGATATACCACCGATTATTGCCATCTCAATTGCATGAAGTGGGAAATGGCTACTTATGAGTATGAGATCAAGTATGCTATTCGTAGAGCCTTGTGAGCGAGTTGGCTGGTCGACTACTTAGCAAAGGTTCAAATTTAGCATTAGATCCATAAGTGCTGAGGATGTGGCTGTAGTGTTGTGCATGGTACTCCAGTTCAGGTCTGGTAAATTGAAGTCCCCCATGAGGATTACTCTGCTGCTACGAACGTGGAACTGCATATACTCCTGCAAGGCAAGCAAGCCTTCGGATCCACTAATAGGGCTTCGACAGACGCAACCAGCAAATATACCGGTGTAACTGTACGGTATTTTACAAAATACAGCCTCCGCGTTGGAGACCTCAGGGAGTGCAACGAATGGAATATCATTCTTAAGGAGCAGGGCCATGCCGCCACCACGAAACAGCCTATCTTTACGAATAACAGAGTAACCTGGTGGAGATATCTCGTGATTGAAGATATCTGGGGATAGCCAGGTTTCAGTGATGGCCACTATATCGGGATTGTGTTCTAGTAACAGTCCTTCCAGGAGTTCCACTTTGTTTACTATGCTTCTCCCATTTATATTAAGCACTGTTAGGGACTCAAGTTTCTTTGTTAGGGTCTCACGCTTGTTTCACTTCGGGTTGATGGACGGTTTCTTTCTGTTTTTTTATAGTGACACCTTTTCATTTTTTCGTGATCCCAAATAAATACGCGATCATTAATGTAGAGCTTGTCATATGATAGACTTTTTCGTGTTTTTCCCGATTCGGTTTTGCACTTTCCCAGAGTACTTTTCTAGTCTCCCGCATTTTCCGGCTGAAATCCTCTCCGAGAGAGAAGTTGGAGCCTTTGAGCTCGTAGCCTTTTCGTAATATTTGAGTCTTCTGTCTAGGGTCAAGAAGCCTTGATATGACTGGTCTGCTTTTATTTCTGGGGTATTTACCTAAACGGTGGATGCGCTCAATACCACGGGTTCCAGACCAAGAGTGTTCTTAATTATGTTGTCGTTTACAGCCGCTTCTAGGCTTTCACTGCTTTCTCCCTCTTTTTCAGGGAGGCCATATACTAATAGATTCGCTCGTCTGCTCCGATATTCGAGGTCTTCGGCTCTCCCTTCAAGTCTTTGTAACCGCACATTCATATCTGTTATTTCACTTTCAAAGAATGACACCTTTGCCTCGATTGCTGTTAACGCGTCTAATTTTTGGTCCATCTGAACGAGGCGTCCTTCTTTAATATCTTCAATATCAGCTGCTATGTCCTTAAGTTGTTTGGCGATGTGGTTTATGTCAGGTTTCGGGTTAGATTCTACATCGCCGCACAACAATAACAGTTCTCTCAAATACAATGTGATGACGATGCAAATCAATATACAACCGATTCAATCAACGGAAAGGCAAGACCGTGGGCATGGCAGCTATAGCAGAAATGGGTCGTTTGACCGAAAACATAAACCATATCGTCTCACCTGCACGACGAAGACGAAAGGGTTAGATGCGACCATCGCAACTGCGCTGCCGTGCCCAATGAAGCCATTGTGCCGGGGGAGGCCTTTTATACGGGTGCTGTGGTGAGGCGCTCCTTGTTGGCCGTGCAGCTACGCAGGCGCTGTCGAGTGACGTATCCTGCAGTCCCACGGCGAATCGCGAAGACCATCTTGCACGTGCAAATCTTCGACCTCGATAGCTTGCGCTCTGGTCTGGTTGGTCTGCGCGAAGCTGGCGTGTTCAGGATGGTCCGTGCGCACCCCTGCCACGGAACACAGCAGGACGAAGCAAAGCTGCGCGCCGAAGACGAAAGGGTTAGATGCGACCATCACAACTGCGCTGCTAGTATATTGGACCCTCACCATCTGGCTGACGAAGAGCGAGGTTGACAACCGATAATCTTGTTCTGCTTGAGTCATATATACGTGATGCATTTGTACACAGCCAATACTGTCTATCTGTACTCTTTGATCTTGAGACGGCATATGATACTGCCTGGCGATACGGTATTCTACAAGACCTGTCGTCCTATGAAAATTGTGGTAGTATGATGGACGTTTTGCAAGATTACCTATCTGAAAGGAAGTTCCGCGTAAGAATTGGCAATGTACTATCGCGCACTTTTGTTCAAGAAAATGGTGTACTACAGGGAGGAGTGCTAAGTTGCTCACTTTATAATTAGATGAACTCTCTTCGCTCTGTTATACCATCCATGGTGTCCTATTCTGTCTATGCGGACGACATCCAAATCAGCTTTAAATCTTGCAACCTGTCCATATGTGAACGCGAGATACAATTAAGTGCTAATCGGTTCGCGAAATTGGCAGATGAAAGCAGGTTTAGATTCAGTGCAGAAAGGCTTCATGTGGGCTGTTTTCTAGACGAAGAGGGGTATGTCCTGACCCTTGCATTAGAATGAATGGGAAAAGCCTGGTAAACCGACAAGAACAAAAATTTCTGGTTGTAATATTTGATACTAAGCTAAACTTCATGCAGCATATAAAACAGTTAAAGCTGAAATGTCTTAAAACTATGAACCTTTTAAAGATTTTATCTTATCAGTCGTGGGGACCAGATAGGTGTTGCCTTCTATCTCTCTTTAAAAGCCTTTTGTTGTCACGCATAGACTACGGATGTATTGTTTACCAGTCAGCTTCAAAGACAACACTTAAGCTACTCGGTCCTGTTTATAACTTAGGTATCCGCCTAGCACTTGGTGCCTTTCGTACGAGCCCCGTCCAAAGTCTATATGCAGAATCGGATAAGTGGTCGCTGGATTATCAACGTACATATCTGGGAGTCACCTATGAATAAGAACGATGCCGCTAAAACAGCATCCATGCAAAGCACTCATAAGTGATCTGTCCACAAATCAGTTGTATTTAAACAGGCCTTCATACGCCCCGCTGTTCCCGTTAGCAGTAAAATCTGTTGCAGAAAAACTCAGACTGGTTTTTACAGATCTGCAAGAAAACGACAATCCTGCACCCGTCCCACCTTGGGAGCAATGCACAGTTACCTGTGGCTTGTCCTTTACAGAACTTAACAAAAAAGTAGTCCAAGTGCCCTCATCCAACAAAACTTTTTGGCCCTTGAAGACAAGTATAAATCTATGGGATTTTTCACTGATGCTTCAAAGTCTGCAACTTCGGTATCATGTGCGGCCCCCATGGCCCAAACTTCTCCAACTCTAAAACCTTGCATAATCATAGCAGCATCTTTACAGCGGAAGTGTACGGTATCCTGATCACTGTTAAGTACGTAGTACAACAGAAGATACAGAAGTCTATAATATACGCAGATTCCTTAAGCGTCGTCACAGCCCTGTCCTGTGGCAACACAAGCCGGAACCCTATAATTAACCAGCTCCATAAACACATTCAAGTGGCGCATAAACAAAACCTTGCTCTTGTTGTATGCTGCGTGCCAAACAATTAAAGCAATTTTTTTAAATGCAGGTTAAACATGACTTGTCCCAGGAGGTCGATATTTAGTAAGCGATAATAATAATTCCAGGTGTTGGAGAGTAAATGAAGACTGTGCACTTCTTTTGAAATAGTCGGTAATTTATGTGATACAAAGGTACTTTTATATTTAAATATCTTATATGCATCGTTTACACCTGAACTCAAGTGAAAACTCACTTATACAGAAAGTAAGCATTTCGAGCTTGCCCGCGTTGAAGGAACGATGGCACAGTGAATCCATGGCCAGAAGAAAATCTTGCGCTTGCCCAACCCCTTCTCGTTTCTCATTTAGCTCGGCAAAATCGAGATTTACAAATGCAAAGGCACGTTTAGATGAATAACAGAAATTAAAAACAGGACACACGGCAAGAACCACATACACAGTGTGCTGTTATGGGCCTTGTAGCAGGGCATTCTCATGGCGTCCATAGGCTGCTTATATTTAACTTTGCTGACTTGACAAATACGGCTTGATTGAACGCACTTCTTCCCTTTTTCCTTAATGTTAGGCCACATAACTATCTAAACTAGTTTGTTGTAGGTGCGCTGGAATTCCTAACATCGTAGAGATTCTGGGCGGTCGGGGCACAACCAAAGCACCCTTTAAACGAGCGTTGGTGCGACTTCGTACCAACACTTTGCTTCATTGATTGCTTCCAATAGTTCTTTGGTGAATTGTTTCAACAGCGTATACAAAGCATCTGCATCAGTTCAAAGTTCTCTATGACGGTGGGCGATGGTAAACTAAAAGTGTTGGAAGTAGTTACCCATCTTACGATACGCCCTTTAGGTTAGGCACTATTGACGAGATGAGTAAGGACCTTGTGTTGGGTCAAGAATGGGAACTTTATTCCTATTCGGTGGCTTGAGGCAGCTTGAACGTATAAACACAGTAACCCGCTACTTGTCGCTGTTCTTGGCCGGCTGCTTCTGGACATTTCTGGTACAAGACTGCAATGTCCCAGACTGTTAGGCGTCGGTATTCAATTCAAACGGTAATTCAAAATCTAGTATTTGTAGAATAGGGTGAGCAGAGATTTTGAGCACCACATCGCGGTAGCGTCTGTCACATTCCCCATTCCACTCAAAGGGAACTTCTTTATGCCTTATGCGCCTGAGGGACCTAGTTTTGACGTCAAAGTCATTTATGAGAGGTATGAAATGTCCGGCAAATCAATAAATACATGCAATTAGTGGACGTCCGATGGTTTTACCAGTCGGGGGATCTTCACTGCCAATTAATACTTTTATCTTTTGCTCGTACCACCAAAGAGTTTTCCAAGAACCACAATTTTTCTTTGAAAGAATCCACTTTTTTGCAATTAAACTTCAGGCCTGCCAAGCTCAAGGCATTTAATATCTGAGACAAGTGTTTCTGATGTTCGGCGTCTCTAAGAGAAAAGACGATAATGTCGCCAATGTACGCTTTGAAAAATACACCTATGAAAGGTTTCAGGGCTCCGAACGTGATCTTCTGGAAGCTCACTGACGAGTACTTCAAGACAAAAGGAGGGCGGTTAAACTCGTGCAAATTGAAGAGTGTGATTAATGCAGTGTGGATTTTTGTTTATTTGGTTAGAGGGATGTGCGAGAAACTTTCTCACATATCAATACGTTAAATATGTCTGGAACCGCCCGTCTCATGTATAATTATGCCTATCTTTGGCTTTACAAAAGGTTTAAGTTGTGTCAGACTATTGAGAACCCTGTAGTCTGCGCAGAGTCTGAAAGTTGCATCTTGCTTCGGCGCAATTGTTATGGGAGAGGCGAAAGGTGATACTGAAGGTCGGACTACATCGACGTCTAGCATCTAGAGCAATCCCTCCTGCCAGTCATAGAGGTAACGGAAGAATTGCTTACATGCACGACTCTAAAGGTTTCACCGACGAAATCCGAACTCCTTCGGTACAGGCAGTCCAGGCTGGGCGTTAGCAACCTCAAGCCTCCCGAAACACTGCAAGTGAAAATTACGACACGAGAAGGGCACCGCATTCCGTGGGTGAACTCCATCATCAGTTTAGCACATCTAATCAACGTCAAAGGCTGTACTGCACAAGCTCTAAACAAGCTAGGCGCGCAGGCAAACAATATACTGAAACTCATCACTATAATCGCAAGCACAAGGGGAGGACACAGGAAGCACATCCTACTCAGGGTCTTCCAAGCTTTTTTCATCAGTCATATTACTTTCACGGCACCGTTTCTCAAATATAGCAAACTCGAAAAGAACAAACTCGACACGTTCATCTTGTCCGGCGTCCAAAGACTATTCAGTATTAAACAGTGCGCTAGCATGCTAAACCTACTCCGACTTAGAATTCGCAACACCACAAACGAATTAATCGAAGCACAGTTTATTGCAGACATTTCCAGGCTCTCGTCAACTAAGTGGGTTATTAAGATTCTTGATGAAGCGGGTATACTCCCCATATAGGCACTGCTGGACGGATACTCCCTTTCTAAATTATCTCGGGAGCTTATAAAGGTAGTAGCCGTAACGAGGAACCTCCAACCGATATATAGACAAGGTCGCAGAAGAGCGGGGGCCAGAGCCATCCTTCAATAAATCGGTCCTTACGGGGCAGATTCATTCTTTGTCGACGCCGCCAAATACGGCAGCGCAGGCATATTTGCAATCTCGGTCGTGGACCCGCGAGGAGCACTTATCAGTACTGCATCAGTCTACACTAAACACGCAAACGAGGTGGAGGAAACCGCGATAACCTTTACTCTTCAAGCCGCAAAAGGCCTGACAAGCATTTTCTCCGACTCGCCTACGGCGGTCAGAACTTTTTTGTCTGTTCTAGTTTCCAAACACGCGGCCGGTACCGTCAACAGATAATTTCGCAGTACTACGGGCGAGGACACTGGAGGTCATAGCATACCGTCGTTCGCAGCCCACGTGAACGATATAAAGAAGCATGGTGCAATCGTAAGGAGCGGGACAAGTGGTGGCGTGTGAATTCAGGATCCGAGCGCGAGCTAACGGTCCGGCTCTCCCACAGGATCTCTTACCACCTTTCAAGAAAATACGTCGTGTTTTTTGGCACCAGAGGCGGCAACAGAAGCCGACACTTCTTCATCATCACCATCAGCCTGGCTACGCGCACTGAAGGCCAATGGCCTCTCCCATACTGCTCCAACTACGCCGGTCATGTGATAATTGTAGCCATTTTGATCCTGCAAACTCATTAATCTCATGCGCCCGCCTAACTTGCTGCCGCCCCTGCTACGCTTCCCTTCTCTTGGAATCCAGTTTATAACCCTAATGATCATCGGTTATCTTCCCTCCTCAATACATGCCCTGCCAATGCCGATTTCTTTTTCTTGATTTCAACTATGATGTCATTAACTCCCGTTTGTTCCATCACCCAACCTGCTCTTTTCTTATCCCTTAACGTTACACCCATCATCCTTCTTTCCATAGCTCGTTGGGTCGTCCTCAATTTAAGTGGAACCCTTTTCGTAAGCCCCCAGGTTTCTGCCCCGTACGTGAGTACTGGTAAGACACATCTGTTATTCACTTTGGTCTTGAGGGATAACGGCAACCCAGTGTTCACGATCTGAGAATGCCTGCAAAACGCACCCCCGCCCATTCTTATTCTTCTGACTACTTCAGTCTCATGATCCGGATCCGCGGTCACAACCTGCCCTAAGTAGATGTATTCCCTTACCACTTCCACTGCTTCGCTACCTATCGTAAGCTGCTATTCGCTTCCAAGACTGTTAAACATTACTTTAGTTTTCTGCTGATTAATTTTTAGACCCACCCTTCTGCTTTGCCTTTTCATGTCAGTGAGCATGCATTTCAATTGGTCCCCTGAGTTACTAAGCAAGGCAATATCATCAGCGAATCGCAAGTTACTAAGGTATTCTCCATTAGCTCTTACCCCACATTCTTCAAAATTCAGGTCTCTCAATACCTCCTGCAAACACGCTGTGAATAGCATTGGAGAGATCTTATCTCCCTGCCTGACGCCTGTCTTTATTGGGGTTTTGCCGACACTTACCTTTAATCTATTCCGCATATATTGCAGACGCTCAACGACTTTCAAGAAGAGGGTGGGAGGTTGCATCATAGCTTAACTGCAACGGCACCGACGCACCCAGCGGCCGCATCGCTGCCTGCCTGGACTGCCTACTATTGATTGCGGGAACCACGTTACGTCGGTTGCTCTGCAAGCCCTTCATGAGAAGCATTGCTGGCCATCGTCGACATTTTGGCAGCAGAGACAGCAGCATGAGCTGACCTTTACCTTTCACCTATTCTGCCGGTTTAAAACGTTTTTTTTATTTTTATTACGTATAGTCGGCTTTTCTGATTCGCTGCCCTGCTGCCAACTTTTGTTTGAGGTGCTCGTACTTTGTGTGTTTGCCGCGTGTTTCTGGTGCTGCTCAAAATGGGAAATGATGAATTTCAACGGGAAATTGCGGATCTCAAACGTGAGTTCCGTAAGGAACCTCGAGAATTCAGGCAAAGTAAAGAATTCACTAGTGAGCAGAAAGGAGAATGTGAGGCAATCAGAAAAGAAATGCCGACCTAAAAGTTGCACAAGAGCTTCTTGCGCAAGAAATTGAGAAGCTAAGAAAGCAAGCGTGTCACAACTCATTTAGGATAGTGACACTGGATCGATATTCGAGAAACAGGAACATTGATGCGAAAGGTGTTCCTTGCTTGCAGAATGAGAACCTTGGGAACGTTCTGCAGAAGATCGGGGAAGTGCTTGGCTTATCGATAACTGAGCAAGATATCGATGCTTGCCATCGCGATCCTTTGCAGAATTCTGATACTGATAAGAACATAGTCGTGTCTTTCAATCGTCGGTTGAAACGTGATGCTGTGATCGAAAAAGTGTGAAAAGGAAGCATCACCGCAGAAGAGGTCAGTTTTTCTTCAAAACAATCTGTCTTCGTAAACGAGCATTTGTGCCCTCATCTAAAGCAACTTCTTGGCATGACTGTGGCAAAGAAAAAGCAAATTAAATGGCACTTTGTATGGGTGATGGACGGAAAAGTGTTGGCGCGAAAAACGGAAGAGTCTGGTGTTGTTAAAATTACATGTGAGACATACCTAGGTAAAATCTGCTAGTGATGATATGCAACGAACACTTTTTATATAATATTTTGCTATGATCATGCACGCAACCTTGTCCGTCCTGGTTACGCCGACTCTCTTACCTTTCTGAAGTTTATTGTTCAGTCTCCCGTAATAAACACGATCAGATAGAAGCATTCTTCACGAATTCTCGTTCAGTTTTGACATAATAATGATAAGTGATACATGGTACAACCAAAGCTTCTTTCCAATAGGCCAAACCGCTGTGGCGGACGTGGGATGCAGATGGTGTTTAGGAGGCTTTCATGTGACTTGATTGCAGATCTCCCCAAAACCACACCAGACTACGAAGGCCTTACAGTACAAAGTGCACGCTATGTTTGTGCTGTTTGGCTGATGTCATTGCTGATATGTTTACTGTTTTTGCTCATGGTAATAGTTAAGTTTTCTAGTCTTTTTAGAACAATTACCATGTTATGCTTATCGGAATACACTGCGCCTAAAAATAGGCGGTGACTGTTATATAAACTTACTGCAATCGAACAGAGTGTTCCGCAATCCGATCTTATTCCTTGATTCTGTTGGTTGTGAGAATGTGATAAAAACCCCCACTCGAGTGACATGCCTTCCTGAATCCCTTATCAACTTATTTATTACGAACAGTCGAATGCAAGATATCAATGCTGGTATCATTGTTGCCGATCTCGGTGATCACTTGACGATATGCATGTTTTCTAAACAAAATAACACACTTAAAACTAGACGAAACCAATGTAAATCTTTCGTCATGCAGGAAATAAATCCAAGAACAATGAATGACTTTCGAAACCAACTTTGAAGTGTCAACTGGACACCCGTATATGAGTGTAACGATGCTAATGCGCCCTACGATAGGTTCCTGCGTATCATAAAAATATAGGTACACTAGTTGTTTTAAATTAAAATAGGTAAAGGCATATAGAAAGATACCCAAAACTTGGTTAACAAATGAGTGTTCATAGCGAATTTGTAAAATAAACAACAATCATTCTCTCGCTTTATGCAGACATGAAACCCTGATGATCTTATTGCATGTAAGAACTACCGAAACTTTGTAACTAAGTTTCTTGGACATTCAGAAAAAGAGTACCTGGAAAAACTATTTAGTCATGCGGATACAAAAGGAGACCTAGTTTGGAGTGCGCTTAATAAGCTCCTAAATCGCGACAGAACTCCTTATGAAGAACTCGAGATTACAGATAGTGTGAAACAGCTAAATGTTATAGAATTAGCAAATCATCTCAATGAAGACTTTACAAATTTAGTGATAAGCGCTCACAATATAGATGCTTTCAATTATTTTCGTGCGCCCAGTGTAAATACAGCGTTTTTGAGCCTACGACAACTGACGAAGTTTACTCTGCGTTTATATCCTAAAGAACAGTAAGGCACGTGACATTGATGGTCTCCAGATTAAACCAATTGAATTTGCAATAGACTTGTTAGTGCCTGCTTTCGCCCACACATTCTATGTTTACCTGTCTACTGAAGTTTTCCCTACAAGAATGCCACAGGGAAAGGTTACTGCTCTGTTCAAATGAGTGGACAGAAATGACATGTCAAATTATGGGCCAGTGTCAGTGCTCCCTGTCATAACAAAAGGCTTAGAGAAGTTATGCTTGAGAAGGGAGTTGTGTCGTTTCGTGAAAAATATCAATTCTTATCTCCGCATTCGTTTAGGTTTCGTAGGGACCGATCGACTGAATTACTTCTATTAACACAGACGGATTTATCCTTGAGCCGCTATGAAGAAAAAAATTAGCATTAGGCGTAACTACCGATTTTTCCAAAGCCTTTGCCACGATCAATCATATATCTCCACTAAAAAACTCGAACATTACGGTTTCAGCGGTTTAGCCCTGGACATTCTAAGGTAATACTTAAACTACAGGAAATAATGCGTTTACATCTCAGGAGAATACTCAGATTCCCTGAATTTAGAAGCTGGTGTTATCCAAGGGAGCATATTAGAGACTATATTGTTCAATATCTATATGAATGATTTAACAAACATCAGTAACTTACCACACTATATATTATGCGCCCATGACACCAGTCTTTTTTTCCAATCATTTAATGCTGATAACATGTCACAACTAGCAAACACCGTCCTTGATAAACTATATTGGTGGAGTAAATTCTTTACAGATTAACTCTAAAAAATAAAAGCTGTTCGTTTTAGCACCCGCCCAAAAACATGTAAATTACAATGTAAACATATTCTATCGATCAGACCGAATTGATGCGACCGCGGACGTGAAAGCACTTGCAGTAATTTTTGATCACCACTTAAGGTGGGACAAACACGAAGAACGCGTGGCAACAAGTATGGAAAAAGCATGCGGTGCGCTTTGTAGGCTTCAAGATGTCCTTCCGTTAAAACTACGGCTATTGCTGTATAGCACCATGTTTATTTCTCATGCAAATTATTGTAGTCTCGTAGGGGGGACAACGTCACAAAAAATTCAGGCGTTATCTCTTTTACAAAAAAAAAATGCGTTGCGCCATGTTGCTTCCATTTCTTACGGCAGTCATACAAGTAATTTGTTTTCTGATTTTCAAGTTCTCCTATTTAATTACAATTATCAGTTCAAGCTTGCTATGAAATCTAAAGAAAGCGTAGAACGAGGCCACACGGTATTTTCTGGTCTTTGTAATCTAAGCAAAGCTCATCACCTCAAATGCGACATTCGGCAACGAGAAACTTGGGCCGTGTCTTTTTCACGAACTGATCCTGGAAATTACAGACAACCGTGCCGAATATCGGCATTACTCAACAGTCTTGAAAAGCAAAATATGGATCATAAGACGAACGTCGCATTCTGAAGGAATATTTCATAAGCCGTGCGCTTGCATGTGAATGGTGCAAGTTGTATTTCCGCTTCCTTTTCTTGCTCGTACCTTAAGTATGAAATAATTTTGAATTTTTCTTGTTTGTCAAAAACGAGAAGAAAGTGGACAAACCGTGGGGCCCGATGTTCATTAGTCTAAGAAGCCAACAAGTACTGACACCAAGGGCAACATAGGGGAAATTACTTGTGCTTAAAAATGAAGTATAGAGTAAATTACTTGTGCCTAATAAGTGAAATATAGGGGTAATTACTTGTGCTTAATAAATGAAATATAGGGGAAATTACTAGTGCTTAATAAATTTTATTTATCAAGCAAAAGTAATTTCCCCCTATGTTCTCCTTGGTGTCAGTGTTTGTTCGCTTTTGATGATATGTCTTGTATGTGAAAGTAGTTTGAGATATTCTTATGTGCCTGGGAAGAATGTATTGTATCCCCCTGTTACATAAATCTGTAATTTTTGTTAGGAGAAGGCATGCATTGTTGATAAAAAAGAATGTTGGTTATAGTAAACGTAAGCACATGTTATTATGCCTTTAGAAATGTTTTCAAAATATATTTTATGTATCGACGTATTGTTGCGTGAAAAGAGTTCCCAAATCGTCGCATGCCAAATGCTGTATGGGCAGGGGCATTTGTCAGGTCGCCTAAACTAGCTACTTTTTGTTCCTTTCCTAGCATTTGTACATTTAAAGATGAATGCTGAGATAAAGTAATGAATGAATGAATGAATGAATGAATGAATGAATGAATTACCGACAAAGAAGGAGAAAATGCCCTCCCGCCCCCAAACTGAACAGGGCTCAGGCCGTTGCTTTTAGACTCATACAGTCTGGATTGTACCTAACCCCCCAAAGCGCTTAGTTGGATAGACCCCAACTTCCCCCAGTGGTGCTTCAAATGCGGTCAAGCGTGCTATTCCTTTGACAGCCTGCTCTGGCTGTGCCCTTACAACGGTGGCTCCGAACTTCAATACAAGTCCAAGTGGGACGCTTTGCTGAAGAGCTCGGAATTCACGCACCAACTACATGCCCCCCTGGTCTCCTGGTCCTCCGGGTCCAGTCGTGGGCGGAACCGCCAACTTGACTGGGGAGCGTAATCATGTTCACCAGGACACTTCAATTGGCGGCCTTTCGCTGTCCCGAGATATTATCAGGCGATATGAGGATGACTGTCTTGTCAGTTTGAAAGCGGCGTTGTGCGACTTCATCTCTTATGAATAGCTTGTTATGGACGAAAGTTCGGGGTTGGTCGTTGCAATATTGTACGCCCACTTGGCCACTTGTAGGTTATCTGCCTACCCTGCTGTGTGTCGTCTCTTGGTGGTCCTTCCACTAAAAGCGAGTCGTTCCAGTATACGTTGATTCTCTCTTTACTTATATCTGGTCCGTATAGCAGAAAGTCATGCGTGCACTATCACAAATACTTGACTCTCTATTTTAGAACTTGGCACTCAAGGTTTACTTTGGCCCACTGCTTACGCAATGTCATTTTTCCAGCGTAACTTTGTATCTGTAGCACTGTCCCAGCACGCAGGTGATCTCTGTCGACCCCCTTCGCCTTCTTTATCGGCGCAGAAGCACCATTGCTTACAAAAGCCATCATAGGTATTTTTTTCCCTTTGACCTGAATGTGGTGTAGGTGAAGGCAGGTTAAAAAAAGTCTCTTGCAGTCATCGGCTCAGAGTCATCACCCTTCTTAATATATTTTTTCATCGGAAATTCACCCAACCGTCGCCAGTGCGCCTACACAATTTCTCTGTGCTGATTTCAATGTGACTCACTTCTGGCTGATTGCGTCTTAAACAAACCGCGTTGGCACCTCGGCACCGAGGCTCGGCCGACTAGCCGCTCGGGGCAGTTTGCGTTTATTACGCCGGTCTTTTTAGCCTCCGAAGTACACTTTCTTTAGCACGTATTGAGCAACAGAAAGCATTATTGGCAGTTCCGCATCTTGTTCCACAAGTTTATTATTGGCATCTGTCATCAAATTGTAATACTTCAGAAGTTGGTCATCTATCAAACCTAATTCTGTAGTTAGACCCAATGCAAAAAAATAGTCTGAGTAATTCCACGTTACCGGAAGCGCCATTCCATGCAGCAACATGACATTTGCATTTTTTTTCAAGATTTGTGCATGTTAGATGGCACATCCTGCATATAGCGTTCAAGAACGTATCGATACTACAACGACCATGCCGAACTCTATCATCAGACTGTTGCCAAAATTATTCCGTCTTCTCTGGTTGTCTTCGCAAGCATGATGCCCTTGTTTCCAACTGTACGGCTGAGCATGACATCTATGGCTGGCTGTCTTCTTAGAAACATGTGAGGTTACAAAATTGGTTGGACGATACCAGCCTGGTTGGATAATAACGTCTTCCACCTGGCACCTTCACTTATTCTCAAGGTGTGTGTTCATCTGGTCGTATCGTTTGTAAGGATTGAAGTGATAAAGAACAAAAAAAGCTGGAAGCCGGAGAACCTTACATGCATGCCACACTTCCAATGCGGCTGGCTTGTGGCTACACTGCCTCCTTGGAAGATGTGGCGCAAGTTGTCTGTGCTCTTTTATTCATTATATATATATATATATATGCTCGTTATACGCCTTCCAACAACAGCTAGGAGCAGCATTGGTTCTTTTACTTGTGATAGGTGCACAAGACGAAGTTGAGGGGAATGAAAGCGACAGAAGTAACTTCCTAGAGCGGCTAAGCGAACCCATATCTCCGCATAACACGAGCCATCGTTTTGCTAATTGTGCCGCGGTGGCCCCCTTCTCCTAAAGAAAGGTTCGGGAAAACCATTATTTTAAATAGGGCCCTTCAGGCCCTATTCAATAATTGAGGGATTGGAAAGATTTAGTGGGTAGTACTCTCCAGCGCTGTTGCTCTCGAATGCTGCTCGTGCTGACAGTCCATGCCCTGGTCTATTGGTCAATCTCAAATTCCGGTGTCTAATAAACGCCCTTACAAGAGCTGGAGGGTGCTTTGGCCTACAACGGCCATCCTGGAACTGCGATCCCGTACCCTACACTCAACCATGCCTCAAGACGCATACCAGCAAACCCCTCCTATTCCATCTAAACAAGTGCTTCCTCGGTGAATCATTGGCTCTAGTGTGCTTTCACACAGGGACACTGCCATTTTCAGCGGCTTGGACAGTGACGTCGAGGACTGGCTTAACAACGTACGAGATGGTAAGAGCCAACAACAAATGGGACGACCCCGCGAAACTGACCAACGTGGTCTCCTATCTCGCGGGTGTGGCCAGTCTCTGATACAACAACCAGGAGTCCGGGTTTCCTAAGTGGTCCTCATTGAAGACCTCTTTAGTGGCTGTTTTTGGTCGCCCAGCCATGCGCAAGCTGCGTGCTAATCGCGTTTGCGAGAATGTGCACGCAACCGGGTGAATCATTTACCAGCTGCAATGAGTATGTTCTGGACTTCTGTAAGAGAGTCAACGTGACGATGATGGAGTCCGACAAAATCCGATGTGTCATGGTGCCTTCAGCATGCCTCATCTTATTTTTTTTATTCTACCCTCAAAACCGAAGTATTACAGAGGAGAATGGTTAAAAACAGACACGTAAATAAACAAAGCAGCAAGAAATGGTTAGTTATTACAGCAAAGTTCATTAGTTAATTGTATCCGGGAGTCATGGTCTGATAACGCCGAACGAAACTTTGAGTTGTCCTCGAATGCGACAACTGCGCCGGGAAGGTGGTTCCATTCCTGAGAGGTCCTAGGCATAAATGATTCGTTACAGGTTCCGGTGCGGCACTGAATGATTCCAACCTTATGGCTATGGTCAATGCGAGAGCAAATGTAGGTAGGAGATGGTATTAGATTCTCGCGCAGATACGATTTGTGGAAATATAGTTTATTCTAATGAATCCTCATTCCATAACCAATATCGTCACTCTATGGCAAAGGTAAAAGGACCTATGCAGGCACTGCTCGTTGAGACGTCGTCCTTCATCGCGCGACGAACACATTGCTGGTTTGGCTACCAGCTCTGACCAGTTAGGCTGCTTGAAGAAATGAAAGCGTTCGTCCGGGAAGAAGTTCCACGCCAGCTCTCCTTGATGACCTTCCCACAGCCGCCGCGTACACAACAGTCTGCCTTGAATTTTATGCATCCGTCCCACTGCCCGATTCCGCAGCAAACCGACGAGGTCTAATCAGACCAGCGCCATCGTTTTCCCATGGCTGCTCCAATAAGCTGCGCTGAAATGGTTGCGCCACCCCAACTGGTCACTGTGGCTGCACGACTCAGCTACGCTGAAGTCATCGCGCGGAGTCAACCACTCTCTCCAAATATACCTGCCCGTTATGTCGACGTCGTGGCTAGGCCGCAACTGCAGCCCGCCATTAAGTCATATCAGCAGCTTCCCCCTACTATGCATCCTGTGACATGGATGGGACCAACACCAGTTAATCGGTGGCGTACTCCAGACAAGTAGCCCATATGCTTTGCCTGCGCCTACGCCATTCACGTTGCACGTTTTTGTAATCGTGTGCAGCCGCTCAGCGGCGCACCCCCGTGACCATCCACCCAAAGCGTCCATATAACCACCACTCATCCGCTCTGTCGCCGACTCTGCGCATGACGAAAACTAGACGCCGTTCGCCGGGTCCTCGCCGCCGCTCTCTGTCGCTTTGTGCGACCTCGCCCCGTCACTCTGGATCATGAAAACTAATCGTCGTAGTCCAAGAGACGAGGGCTGCGACACCGACGAAATGTTAAAGTCCTAACGCAGTTCCTGGAACGTAATCGAGGTGTTTAATGACGAAGGTAGCGCCGTTGCACTCGTAGACACAGGAGCCGCCATACGTATTACGTATGCTAAGCTTTGGCGTATAGTACGGAAAGGCGCGGCGCCATTTTCTGGGCTGTGCCTCCGCCGGACAGCCAGTGCTGAGAATATTGACCCCTTGGCAGTTTGCACTGGTCGTGTTGTCACTGCCGACATTCTATACTATGTCGAATTCGTGATTTCCTCAAGCCTGCATGATCTCAACTCTGGCTACATTTTCTCTCCCACCACAATGCCGTGATTTATGGCGCAAACGCCGAAATAGAACTCTCGCCATTGTCGTACCTGACGCTGGCCGACAGTCCTTCGACTTCGCACAAGCTACTCGTCAAAGACGACGCCACTCAAGACGACGAACTCATCAGCAATTGGGTCCGTTTATTGCAGCAGCTCCTCCTACTCCATTGCACAAACTGTGTTCATCCGACTGAATTTGTGCCCGAGAAGGTCTACTGCTACCTTTCGCGACCGTATCAGTCACTGAGGGATCAAGCACTATCCGTGTTAGCAACCCATCTCCATGCGCTGTGTTGCTGCTGTAAGGGTCTGTGACTTGCCAGGATGGAAGCCATTGAAGCCGCGCAAGTTCTGGACGTGCCCGATGAGACGCACTGCTCCACTTAAAGTACACTCAGGGCTATTTCTACGTCTGCTCCGTCTCACTGTAATGTATTTGGCTTCTTCATTGCTGATAAACCTTACGCCGGCGGAACGTTCCCAGCCTGGGTGCCTGATAAAAGAAGTTCTTTCTTCTTTCAATGTCGGGCAAGCTTCGCTGGAATGAACGTCCACTCTTACCCATCGCATCGGCACTGGCTCCCACCTGCTGCTTCGCTAACGCCCATATTGCGTGTCCCCCAAAAAACGAGGAGTAATTAAACCGAAAGTCCACATGCTTCGACCCAAAGTGATTCGACCTTGGAACAGTCCGTGGGCATCACCTGTAGTCCTTGCTGCGAAAAAAGAGCGTTCTGTATGGTTATGTTGGACTTTCGGTGCCCTAACAATATTACAGACAAGCACGTTTACCCACTACAGCGAATTGAGGACGCCATTGACAACCTACAAGGAGCAGGATTGTTTTCTTCTCTTGATCAGTGCTTAGAGTATTGGCATGTAGTCGTGGGAGACGACGATCGACCGAAGACAGCTTTTATAACGCCCGACGGCTTGTACGAATTTAACGTCATGCCGTATGGAGTTTGTAATGCGCCCGCTACTTTTGAGCGCATGAGGGATATTGTTCTGCGCAACTTGAAACGGGATATATGCTTGGTCTACCTTGAAGACGTCATTGTTTTCGCTCCTGATTTCCCTACGCATTTTGAACGCCTCCGGCGTGTTGTGACGTGCTTGTGAAACGCGGGCCCAAACAAAATTTAGAGACCGGCCGATTTGAAGCCCGGCAGCTGATCATACTCGGTTACGTCATCTCCAAGGATGGAATTCTCACCGGTTAATTGCGAAATTACTTAAACCTACATTCATCAAAGATCTGCACAGTTGCGTAGGTCTGTGCTCCTGCTTGAGACGGTTCACCCGAAACTTCGCCACCGTGATATAGCCCCTGACAAAGCTCCTTGGAAGCAGCGTGCCCCTTTCCTTCTGGTCGTCAGATTGTAACGAGGTGCTCGCGATTTTGCGCTGCTTGCAGACGTCATCTCCATTGCTGCCTCACGGCCACCCGACGGCCCCTACAGAGGTGCACACTGATGCCAACAGTCTCGGCCTAGGCGCAACCCTTGCGCAGCGTAAGCACGGATTTCATGAATACTTTGTGGCTTATGTAATTCACACGCTGAAGTAAGCAGATGTTTGGCGATCATCTGGGCTCTTCATAGGTTTCGATCATATTTGCGCGGCCACCCATTTGACCTCGTCACGGACCACCGCGCAGTTGGTGTTTCTCACTGAAGGACTCGTCAGGCCGCCTTGCGTGTCGGCCACTTCGCCTGCGGAAATGCGATATTTTCGTGCCATACGACAGCGGCCGCCAGCACTCTGAAGCCGACGCCCTGCAGCGCTCTCGCTTGCTAGACAACAATGCCCGCTGCTCCGCATCCGAGCATACCATTTCTACCATCGACCTTCGCCCCATCACTTCCAAACGGCGCCATCACCACTGGATCGGCTCGATGATAGACTTGCTCTCTGATCAATTGGCCCAACCAGCCACTCGCGAATTAAGTCGTCAAGGCGACCATTTCGTCATTTGCGACGACCTACTCCACGGGCGCTATTACACCCCCGATTGCCGCAAGTGGTTGCTAGTAGTACCCCGCAGTCTGCGTTTTCAAATATGCGCGTCAATACACTCTGAACTCCGGTGTGTACTTTCGGGAGTAATCAAAAATCACTAGCGCAATCAACCGCAGTACTGCTGGCCCGGAAGGTACAGCTGCGTTCAGAAGTTCGTTCGCCCTTGCCCTGATTGACAGCGCTGGTAAACTTCACGCACCTCGCAGCAGCCGGTCTGCAACGATAACCTTCCCCTACCTGGCCGTTCGGGTGCGTCGGAATTCATTCGTATGGGCCACTTCCGCAGACATCTTGTGGTAACCACTTGGCTATCGCGGCTATTGACCACCTCATGCGATACGCCGAAACTGTCGCTCTCCCAGCCGCTACGGCCCGCGATGTTGCCTCCTTCATGCTCGCCGATTCATACTGAGTGGTGCTCCACCACAGGACTTGCTCATCGATCGGGGATGTCTAGTGTCGGAAATTGTCGAAGCCATCCTCGAGAAGTGCCACGTGGTGCTCTGCACAACTACTGCTTACCTAATACAGACCAGTAGCCTCACAGAACCCTTTAACCGTAAGCTTGGAGATATGCTCGCAATGAACGTAGCCTCTGACCACACAAATGGAGATGCAAATCTACCCTTAGCAACCAACGCCTACAATACCGCCACTAAGAGCGCCAATGGTTTTTCACTGTTTTTTCTTATTCTGCGGCCTGCCCCCGTCACACACCAATCCAAACAATCCTTCGCTACAGTCCAGATGCATCTGAGTGTGCTCCCATTTCTGCCACATCCAGGCGTGCCGAAGAGTGTCGCGATCTCGCGCGTGCTTTTACTTTTAACGACCAAGAGCGCCAGAAGAGCGTTCACGGTGACACCATTTCTTCGCCCATGTTCCTCCCTGGAGCGCTTGTGTGGGTCGCGGTCTCTTCCACTGCACCTGGGCAGTAGTCGAAACCAGTGCTCAATTATGGAGGCCCCTACCACGTCGTTGAACGCACATCTCCGGTCAACTACGCGATCGAACCCGTTAAACCGTCTTCGAATATGCGCAGTCATGGACGAGACATTGTCAACGTCGGCCGCCTAAAGACCTAGGATGACCTACTCATAGTGACAAGCTAGCGAAAGGAACACCTGCTCTAGCGCTAGGGTGCCAAATGTTCCTTCAGGCAGTAGTCATGGCAACGTCGTCACGTCACCTGCACGCCTCTCGCAATTACCGACGGCTGCTATCCCATGTGGCGTGGGCACTGACGACTCCTGCTGTTTCCGGGTGCCGGAGAATGTACTACAGTTAGTGTTAATGCTTTCTCTATATTGCTTGATGCTTTCTCATAAGATTATTGCTTTCTCATAAGAAGTATAGGCGCTGGGGATTAATTATGTATATGTAGAACTTTACTTTTACAAGGGAATTATAAAAATACTTTTTTTCGTAAATGACGCATTCCGACTGATCTATGCAGCATTGCATAGACAGAACGACAGACAAAATAACTTTGTTTACGAGGTCTTGAGAAGCTCTGCCTGAGGGAAGAGCTGCGAAGCACTCCCACGTGGGGACTGGTAGGCGGAGTCTTACCGCCGCATCTCTCTGGAGAGCCCAAGTTTGCTGTGAGAGTTCGGCGAAATAAAAATATGTACAAATGCTTTGTCGCCAATATAATGCGTCACAAGCTCATAGGCACGTGCGAATGCATAACACCCAGTCCCTCACAATCTCACGAACTGTGCTTTTCTCACTTACGCTCATCCACTACACGTAGAAAAATCAACAATTCTGATTTCCTAAATACGAGGCCAACGTGAGCTGTCAAAATAACAACGTCGCCACCATACCATCGTTAAAAGGGGGGCCCTCTTCGTGCTGCTTTCATTACAAACACGTATGAACTCGACCCGTGAACAACACCACTCACATGTGCATAAACACTTTGGTGCACACGGTATAACTGTTAGGAACTACAAACGTTGCTAGACAGCTAGGTAATTGGAAAATGTTTCCCATAACATCCATTCTGCAGGGTGTGGGATGTGAGCATTTTTTTTATTTAAGACAACACAATATTTAAACTTTACAGCCGTTCACAATAAATGATTGAGCTAATATTGTTGCCCATTGGAAGCTGTGAATTTTTGTTGTTTCATTAGAGGGATCTCCAAAAAACTTTCGCACATATCTTTACGTGAAAAATGTAGGAAACCACCAGTTTCATGTATAGTTATGTCTATCGTCGGGACTGCAAATGGGTTGAGTTCTGACAAATGATCGAAAACCCCGTACTCTGTGCACAGTCTGAAAGCTCCATCTTGCTTCGGTACAACTGCTATGGGAGAAGCGAATGGTGATACTGAAGGTCGGATTATATCGGCGTCTAGCATCTCCTGCAGTCTTTCCTTAGGCTATACCTTTAGCCTCTCGACATATTGTGAGGCGATTTGGGGATGACTGTCTAGTCAGTTTGAAAGGAGCATAGTGCGACTTCATCGCTTATGAAGAACCTCCTATGGATACAAATTCAGGGTAGGTCGTTGCAATATTCTAAGCGCACTTGGCCACTTATTATCTGTCTACCCTCCAGTGTCTCGTCCCTTGGTAGTCATTCAACTAAAAGCGCTTCATCCCAGTATACGTTGATTCTCGGTTTATTTACGTCTAGTCTGCACAGAAGAATGTTAAGAGTCACACAATCACCAATACTTCATTCTCTGTTTTGAGACCTGGGAACCCAATGTTTTCTAAGGCCCACTTATTGTGCAATGTGACGTTCCCATCGTAACCTTGTATTTTTGGCAGTGTCCCAGCACGCACGCGATCTGGATCCACCTGCTTCACATTTGTCATCGATTTAGATGAGAGAGAGAGAGAGAGACAACTTCATGTAGTCTCTTCAAGTTAGGGAGCGTTCATTTAGATGAACGGCTCCCTAACAACGCTCCCATAAGTCTTATTTTTCACTTTGACTGGAAGGTACAGTAGGCCAAAGCAAGTTATATAAACAGTCTCTGTTGTAGTCATCGGGGGCAGAGTCATCATCCTTGTTTATATCTTTTTTTGCCGCCGGCAATCCTTCGGCATCGTTGTCAAAATTCTTCACCCGACCGGCGCAAGCACGCCAACCGAACTTCTCTATGCTGCTTTCAATGCGGCTTAGCTACCGCTGATAGCGTCTTAAACAATACGAGTTGGCCCCTCCGGACCACTGGTCAGCCGTCTAGCCGCTCTGGTCAGTTTTCGTGTATTACGCCGGCTGTATTAAGGTTCGGCAATATACCTTTATCTAGAACGTATAGCTCAAAAGAAAGGACTGTTGGTAGTTCTTTATGCCCTTCTAGAATATTAATATTGGCGCTCTTTACGAAACTGTAATATTGGAGAAGTAGATAATTTATCAAATCACATCATTCAATAGGCGGAATCCAAAAGGAATCTGAGTACATCCACGTGACGGCAAGCACCATTCTGTTGCATATTTGTTTTCAAGACTTTGTACACGTTAGCTAGGACAACCTGTACGTAGCGTTCAAGAACGTATCGATAATAGAACGACCATGTCAGACTCACTCCACCAGACGTCGCCAACACCGTCCATAATGTACTCTGCCGTCAAATGAAAGTGGAGCTACCTCAGAAAAAAGAGGCTCTGTTATTGTTCATATATGAGCAGGTGATGAAATTAATTCTCGTATTTCTGTGCCTATAAGAACAATGATTTGCGTAAGTATGGCCAAGTTACGGGTACCAGCAATATGTCCACGTAGCCAATAAAGTAATGTGTCAATGTAGTCATCGACATACGCAGGAGTGCCACTGATGGTGACCTGCTCCCAGCGTTTCTTTCTGTTCAGCCATCAAATGAAGAATTTGCTGACTGTAAAGGCGATTTTCATTTTTACTCGGCAAGTCATGATAAGCAGCACGTGGTTTTTACAAAGCTACCAAGCACAGCATAGTGACTCAGTGACGTTATATCAACAGCGCTGGTGATATGTTCGTCAGATGCCATCGCACAATAATTCAGAAAGAGTCATGGAAGAATGCACAAATTATCAAAAACTTTTTTCATGTCATTGATCGGAATATATAGTACATAATTTTTGCTGGTACATGGAAATTGCGAAAAGATATTACAAGATTAATCAAATGAAATACCTAGTATTCAAATACCTCTATGCTTTCAGATTTGCTGAAGAAATCTATTTAGGCTGCTTCAAATTTATGTAAACCTGAATAATAGATTACGTTTCTGAAACAACACGGCACATGTACCGTTGTGGAGGGGTGGGTTGGTATTACATTCAAAAGGTAAAGCAAAATCTAGTATGCGCAGAATAGGGCCAGACGAGATATTGTGTACCACAAAGCGGCACATTATTTCACACTTGTTATTTCAATCAAAGGAACTTTGCCGCTGCGTTATTCGCTCGAGGGACATAGTTTTGATTGCAAAATTATTTATGAAAGGTCTGATATTATCTACTAATCCCTGAACACACACAATGCGTGGACGTCATATGGTTTTACGTATCGGGAGATCTCTACGGTGCCTTATGTCGAGCCTTTGCCAGTAACGCCAGACTCTTCCAAGAACCACAATTTTTTTTCAAGAATCCACTTTCCTTGGAATTAACCTTGAGGCGTGCCAAGTCCAAGGAATTTATAGCTGAGACAGGCGTTCCTCATCCTCGGTGTGTCGAATGCAAAAAAAATATAATGTCGCCTATGTAGGCGTTGGCAAATACACCCATGAAAGGCTTCAGGGCTTCGACAGCGATCTTCTGGAAACACACTCACGAGTACTTCTACTCGAAAGGAAGACGTATATATTCGTACAAATCGAAGGATGTAAGAAAATTAGTGTGAAGCTTTCTTGTTTTGTTAGAGGGATCTCCCTGAAGCCTTCGCATAAATCAATTCGTGTAAAGTGCAGGCAACCGCCTGAGTCGTGTATAGATATGCCTATCGTCGGGACGGGAAATGGGTTTATTTATTTCAGACGATTGAAAACCGTGTATTCTATGCACAGCCTGAAATCTCAATCTTGCTTCGGCACAATTGGCGAATGGTGGTACTGAATGCCAGATTATATCGGCGTCTAAAATCGCCTGCAATCCTTTCTTAGACCACATCTTTCGCTTTCCGCACATATTTCAGGTGGTTTGAGGATGACTGTTTTGTCAGTTTGAAAGGGGCGTTGTGCGACTTGATCGCTTATGAAGAACTTCCTAGGGACACAAGTTCGGGGTAGGTAGTTGCAATATTCTACGCGCACTTGACCATTTGTAAATAAACTGTCCACCCTGCTGTGTCTCTTCTCTTGGTAATATAGGAGAAGAAAGCGGGTTAGCAGAAGCGCTCGATTTTTCTTAGTCATATGAAAAGGAGCCAACAAACTCTGACACAAGGGAACTCTTAAGGGAAAGTACTTGCGCTGAATAAACGAAGTAAATAAATGATAACCTAATGGAATCGAAAGTGGATGAAAAAACAACTCGCCGCGCAGGTGACGAACGATCCCAGAAACTTTCCATTTCGGGTGCGATGCTCTACTAATCGAGTTAACGAGGCTTGCCCTCCCACTGTCTTGCGCATTTATGTTTCTGAGTAGAACACTGGGAGTGTTAGCCAGCGCCGCCACGCAGAGACCTTGGCGGCAGATATGGAACATCATTTCTGCCGGATGCGTAACCAGAACGTGATATTTTTTTGGTGAAGGGAACCGGTCAATCAACCCACGCAGGCCACCTGTAGGTATCAATGTTGCCGGATTTGAGACCCTCGGTATGTAATAAACGAGGAGAAAATGAGTTAACCAGGGGAGCGATTTTTATTTGTCATATCATAAGAACCAACCAACACTGACACGAGGGACAACTTAGGGGAAATTACTTGTGTTTAATAAAAGAAATAAAGAAATTATAATTTAATGGAAACGAAAGTGGACGAAAAATCATACTGCCGCAGGTGGGGAACGTCCCTTGAAGGTCATTCGGCTAAAAACGCGGCGTCCATGTATACATTAATTCTCTGTTTATTTACATCTGGTCTGTGTTGAAGAAAGTCATGCGTCACACCCTCACCAATACTTCACTCTCTATTTTATGACCTTGGAACTCAAAGTTTACCAAGACCCACGTATTATGCGATGTCACCTTTCCATCATAATCTTGCATCTGTAGCGCTGTCCCAGTAGGCAGGTTACCTGAATACACCTGCTTCGTCTTTGTATTCGACACAGAAGCACCGCTGCCTACCAGAGGGATCATACGGCTTTTTTTTTCAATTTAGCCGGATGGAGGAGTATGCTAAAGCTAGTTAAATAAACAGTCTCTGTTGTAGTCATCGGGTCAGAGTCATCACCCTTGTTTATATTTTTTTGTCGCCGAAAATTCTTGGGCGTCGTTGTAATGATAATTCACTCCACCGCAAGCAGCACGCCAAGCAAGTTTTTTGTGCTGCTTTCCATGTCGCTTAGCTGTCGCTGATAGTGTCTTAAACAATCCGAGTTGGCCCTTCTGAACTGCGGCCCGGCCGTCTATGCACTCGGGTCAGTTTGCGTACTTTGCGCCTGCTCTTTCTAGGGTCGGAAATACACCTTTAAATTAAAATAATTATGGGCTTTTACGACCCAAAACCACTTTCTGATTATGAGGTACGCCGTAGTGGAGGACTCCGCAAATTTTGACCACCTGGGGTTCTTTAACGTGCACCTAAATCGAAGTACACGGGTGTTTCAGCATTTCGCCGCAAGGTGATGCGGCCGCCGAGGCCGGGATTCGATCGGATGACCTCGTGCTCAGCAGCCCAATACCATAGCCACTGAAAAACCACGGCTGCTATACATCTCTATCTAGCACGTATGCAGCAATAGAAAGAACTATTGGGAGGTTTTCATGCTCTTCTACAATTTACTATTGGCACTTTTCATCAAATTGTAATATTTGAGAAGTTGCTTACTTATCAAATCAAATAACTAATTAAACGCAAGCAAAAATTAGTCTTAATACTTCCGCTCGACGACAAGCACCATTCGGTCCCACAACTTCGTATTTGGATATTTGTTTTTGAATCTTTGTACACGTTAGCTATGACAACGTGTACACAGCCTTGAAGAACGTATCGATACTTCAACGACGGTGTCGGACTCTCTCCTGGAGACGTCGCCAACGCCGTCCATAGTCTACTGTGTCGTCCAATGAAAGTTGAGCTACCTCAGAAATAGGAGGCTATCTTAATGTTCATTCGATGGGTAGGCGATGAAGGCAATTCTAATATTTGTGTGCCTATGAGAACAGCGACTTGCGTAAGTCTGACGAAGGTATGGGCATTATCGATATATTCATGTAGCCACTAAAGTAATGTGTCGAGGTAGTCATCGACAAACGTAGGAGTGCCACTGATGGTGAGGTGCTCCCAGCTTTTCTTCGATGCACGTACCATGCGCTGACTCGCATACCAAAAGAGTCTCTAGAAATATCATTTCTCGAAGTTCAACTGCTTGCATACAATCAAAGGGGGTAGAGCTTACGCCAATGTATCCACACAGCTGTGTTTGAAGCAATGAATTCACTTGCAACGTATATGCAGTTTTTTGAAGAGCCACTTTTGGCGTTAAGTATGGTGTTCTGCCATCAAATGAAGAATTGCCTGACTGCAAAGGCGATTGTCATTTTTACTCGGAGAGTCATGATAACCAGGAGGCGGCTTTTTACGAAGCTACCAAACACAGCATTGGGATTTAATGACGTTGTATTAACAGCGCTGGTGTAATGTCCGTTAGATGCCATCGCAGAATATTTCAGAAACAATTATTGAAGACCGTTCAAATTTGAGCGAACTTTGTATCGGAAATTATCAAAAACTTTTTCATGTCATAGATCGGAATAAAGAGTTCATGATTGTGGCTGGTACATGGAAATTGCAAAAACATATTTGAAGAATAATCAGATTAGATACCTATTATTTAAAAAGCTTTATTATCTCATATTTGCTGAAGAACTATGTGTTGGCTGCTTTAATTTTTCGTAAAACTGAATAATAGATTACTTTTCTGATACAAGACGGAACATGTACCGTTGTGGGGGGTTTCGCTATTGAGTTCAACAGGTAAAGCGAAATCTAGTATGCGTAGGATAGGGTCAGACGAGATGTTGTGTACCACATTGCGGCACAATACTTCACATTTGTGATTTTAATCAAAGGGGGCTTGTCGGTGCGGTATGCGCTCGAGGGACGTAGTCTTGATTGCAGAATAATTTATGAAATGTCTGATATTGCCTGCTAATCCCTGAACACACGGAATGAGTGGACCTCATATGGTTTTACGTGTCGGGAGATCTCTATGGAGCCTCACGTGGTGAGATTACCAGTAATGCCAAAGGTTCTTTCAAGAACCACAATTTTACTTTTCAAGAATCAACTTTTCATGCAATTAACTTTGATGCGCGCCAAGTCCAAGCACTTTATACCTGAGACAGGCGTTTCTCATCCTCGCTGTCTCGAAGGCAAAAAACAATAATGTCGCCTATGTACGCATTGGCAACTACACCTATGAAAGGCTTCAGGGCTTCGACAGCGATCTTCTGGAAACACACTTACGAGTACTTCTACCCGAAAGGCAGATGTATATATTCGTACAAATCGAAGGATGTAATAAAATTAGTGTAAAGCTTTCTTGTTTTGTTAGAGAGATCTCCCGGAAGCCTTCG